>NC_081413.1:302296262-302634595 GCF_030272615.1 Cryptomeria japonica | reverse complement strand
ATCCCACCATCCCAGTCCATCTTATCCCAAATGATCCCCTTCCATTTCATGACCAAAATGTCCTTTTAAATCCCATTGGCATTCCACTCCTTGAGAAAGGTCAAGATATCCCTTCCATTCTTCCTAGTGATCCCATTGAAAGTCAAGAGCAGAGCACCTTTAAAGATGAATCTAATGATCTTCCTCCTTGTCAGATCAAAGTATCCTTTCATATTCATGTCCCCACAAGACTCTATCATCCCTTTAAATCCTCCAAAATATCCTATCGTTCCTTCATATTCATGTCCTAATCCTCCATATACACTCCAAGATCTCATTTTTTTTATGATCCCATTATTCCTTCCATTCCATCTCATAAAGAATCTATAATTGATCCTGATTGTCCTCATGATCCTAATCCCCCTCATGATTCTAACATGTTCATGGTGCAAGATGTTCATAAACCCCCTATATGCATAATGGGTTCCTCCATTTTGGTCCAATCTGGTTCACATCATGATCCCATCATTTCTTTCATATCGCATCCACCTCATAATGGACTCGCATCTTCTTCCCAAAGTAAAGAGTATCCTATAGGTCAAAATATTTATAAAGACAAAGGGGTAGACCTTCACAATAAAGATCCCATCCATATCAAAGAAAATTTTAATGGTCATGGTGTCAATGACATCCCTCAAGATGTTGGTATCTCTACCAGACTTAAATCCAAACATACCCCTTCCCCTTCATCCCTTCCATCCATTTTAGGTCCTTATATCCCTCTGCCCACTATGCAGGATCAGTAAAGGCACACATCTTTGAGCACCTTCCATCCATCCAAAAGGCCTCCATATCATTCCTATCCATCCATGCATTCCTTTCCCCCTCCAAGAAATTTGGATGCTAAGCATAAAATTCAGAAGTCCAACAATCCATAGTTATTCAAGCATCAATGTGTCCCATCTAATCGACATGTCAAAACAAAGCAAAATATGATCCAAAAAGAAAAAGAAATGTCCAAAACGCCACAAAGGCCCATTGAGAAAAATAAAGAAAAGTCAAAATCTATATGGGTTCCTGAGGCACTTGTAGCAATGCATTCCAAAGGAATTATAAATGAATGAAAAATCAAAAACCATGTGAATTCAAAAGCGGCTCCTTAAAGCACAACAGTCTAAATAAAAATCCAAATTGGTATCCAAAATTGCTATTCCTCCATCCAAACCTTTCAAATCTAGTCCTTTATCACCTCCTTCATCCATTTTGGGTCCGTGTGTCCCAAAATCACCTAGTTATTCCTCCATTCAAATCTCAAAATTTGAGATCCACATTGCCTCCATCACTCCACCACCCCTCAAGGTGTGTGCCAATGTTAATCTTGCCAACATTTTCATCTGCTCAAGCACAATTCTTCCAATACCCTATTCATTATCCAATGCATATTTTCCATCCCTCTAATCCAATCATTTGCATAAATCCTTACCTTAGTCCCAACTCATTTCCATGTCCTTATCCTACCAATGTCTAATAGTCATGGTCCATTTTTCAAGGCTACTATCCAAACAACAAGATGCTTGAGTCCTCCCATCCCCTATCATATGTCCATTTTTTGCTAAAATGTCAAAATACAAAAAAAAATGAAAAAGTAAAAAAATTGAAAAAAAAAAGAATGAAAAAGAAAAAAAAGAAAAAAAAAAGAGTAAAGAAAAATCATTCGTCCTCTAATGAAAACCTGACAAACAAGCATCATGCATAATCTATGAACTTATTGCATACCATACTCAGGGGTAGGCTTCATCCATCCTATCCTATTGTACCCCTGTCATACCCTCCATTATCCTATCTATATCCATATCCCATTTTCCACCTTTGATCTTGAAAAGAACGAGGATCTTCATTAATGTCATGCATCATGTTTGCATCTTTTAGTCTATCAAAGCTATTGGTCTTTATCCATTGGCTTATTACAACCTTTCATCCATATTCCTTGGCTAGTTTTAACCTTCTGTCAATATCCCTTAGCCTATCGCAACCTTTAGTCCATATCCCTTATCCATTTTTGATCTTGCTTATCCCATCTATATCCTATCACCATCCATACACTCTTTTCCATCCCTTGATCTTGATCCAACATAAGGACATAAATTGCAAAACATGGTTTCAAAAACCTCTTGACATGTCCCTCATGTCATGCCATTGCTTTACATTGTCGTATCTAGTCCATTATCCCATTGTGCCATAACCCTTGAAAATTGCGTCCACTTTGTCTACATAATAAATGGCCTTTGTCGTCCCTCTATCCACCAACATTTTAGTAAGCTTATTTATCCATTCATCATATTCCATGTCTTGCTAGACATTGGGAGCAAATAAATAAAAATCAAATAAAGTCCTAAAAAAATTATAAAAAATAAAGAAAGTCCCGAAAAGACATTAAAAATCAAATAAAGTCCTGAAAAAATAATAAAAAATCAAATGGTCTTGAAAAAATCAGTGAAAAGCAAATATGGTCTTGAAAAACCCACTAAAAATTAAATAATGTCTTGAAAAAATCACTAAAAAAAAAATATGATCTTGAAAAAATTGCTAAAAATCAAATACATCATAAAATAATCCAAAAACATTCATAAAACGTCTTGAAATTATCCCAGAACATCATAAAATCTCCTGAAAAAAGCACAAAATTTTTTTTTTAAAGTTCAAAAACCCTAAAAATTTGAAAACACCAAAAATACAAAAAACAATCGCAATCTTTTTCATTTCTTCAATAGATTGTCCCTTTTTTACTTATATAAACATTTGAGCAAACATCTAATAGAATCTGCATAAAACATTGCACTTAACGAAATCATGCATCAATGGAAAAACTATTCAATCAACTAGGCAATCAAACTAATCGAAATTGTCATATCAATCAAACAACATCAACATTATCAATCCTTTATCAACATTATCATGGGTCTTATACATGGTGTGGTATACTCAAAGCCAGACTTTATCCTATCTTAGATGGGATGCTACATTCCTTGAAACCAAACAACATGATTGTCCTATCATCCAACAAAACACTATAAATTCTGACAACAAATTTCATAATGGTTGTTTGACTTGATTGGATTTGTGAGTCTTATCTTTCTTTGATTTATCTTTGACCATGTTCCTATGTTGCTCAATTATGTCACTAGGTGATTTAGAGTGGATGGGATGGCTCGTGGTCCTTGTTTATTCTTGTCTTTTATCTATGGGGTGTTTCATAACATTCAAGGGCATGTATGTCTTGGGTGTCTATGTTGGCACATTCACATTTTGGCTATCACACATACCTCAACCTTAGATACGTGTAATGTCTTAGGATGGTTGAACCATTCCTTGTCTACAATGTGTCTATTTTATTCAAAAGGATTGCATTATCGCCCTGGCCTTCATTGCCATGGTGTGTTGCATCCATTTTTCCATATCAAATAATGGTTCTCACCTAGTATTAGCATTTGTGAAAGCAATTTTTCTTCATTACTAATTTCTCTTTGTCTAATTTCCTCTTATTAATAGTTCTTATGTCAGTCCTTGCAGTCAATTTTATCTAGTACTCTGGTACACCAAAAACAATTTGCATCCTACATTCATTGGTTAGTACATTTGCATATCATAATAATTTATTGCATCACATAAAAACAAAACAAAACATTTGCATATTATCATTTCTTATTGCATTATATAAAAGGGCAAAACAAACAAAAATAAATGCATTTTCATTCATTGCATCACATAAAGAGAATATAAGACACTCAATCATACATCATCATATGGAAATAGACAAAGTATATATCATATCATATATATCAAAAGTATAAGAGTAAAAAATCAAATTATTTGTGTCAAGTATGGCCCGCGGGCTAAGTACATATAAGCAAAAAGTGTCTACATCAAGTCAGCAAATATGTCTCTATCTTTGAGTTACTTACTGGTACTCTCGTGCCCTGTACTCATCTGAAGTTGCATACATGTTCCCCAAGGTGATTCTCCACTAGAATTTTCACCATCCTGTTGTAGTCTCCTTTGCTCCAGAGCTCCAAATTAACCAAATTAGAGAGTAAAATGAGCCATTTTCACCCCTGTCACTTCCTTTTATATCCTTTTGAGGTGTCTAGATGGATGTGCACCCTCTCCTTGTTGTATTGGTCATAGTATTTTTCACCTTGTAATGCTTGTATTTTTTGCTTTGACCTTCGATTTCCATTTTGCCTGAACTAGTGGCTTCATGTCATCATTGTCAATCAATTGGCCTCTTTTTTGGATTTTTCCGGCCAATTCCTTAAGGGGGCAATGCATATATCTTGTTATTGTCTAGGGCATATTTCTTTATTTTTTCTTTGAAACAACATTCAAAATCTCATTGTCTCAATGAGGGGCAAAATGTACGCATCTAAAAATGGTCAACGCTTGGGGTGTCTTACTTTAGCATGCCCACGTTACCTTCTTTTAGGGTTTTCGCACTTACTAACACTTATTTTGTGTCGTGCATTCAATCTTTATCATTTTTCAATGTTGTGTCATTCTTATGCATTCTTTTCCTACTCGATTCCATCTTCTTACATTTGAGTTAGGTCTTGTCAATTTTGAATCTCAGTCTGTGGCTGTGATCAATCTGTCATATCAATTTGACATTATTGTAACCCTAATCGATGTCAATTAGGGTTTTGTCCTAAATCTTGATTTGGATCATTTCTAGTATTCAATTATCAATCTCTTTGTCATTTTTGATTGATTTGTCATCGATCTTCGTCAATCAATATTAGGTTCTTGTCAGTTGTCTCTTTGACATTATTGTAACTATTGATTTGGATCATTTCCAGTATTCAATTATCAATCTCTTTGTCAAGTTGATCAATTTGTCATTGATCTTTATCAAATCAACCTTTAAGTCAATCTTTGATCAATTTGTCATTAATATCAATAAGTCATCAATCCTTGTCAATTTGGATCAATTCGTTATTGATCCCTTATCAATTTTTCATTTATCAAATCAATCTCTTTGTCATTTTTGATTGATTTGTCATCGATCTTCGTCAATCAATATTAGGTTCTTGTTAGTTGTCTCTATGATCACGATCGTCATCATTTTCTTATGACATTAATTGTGTCATGAACTAGTCTTAACCTAATTCATCTCTTTTCTATCTCCTAGGGGTTTAATAATTCTTTAATTATTGTCCTACTAGCATCTCTTTAGGTTAAGTGAGTTTATTCATTCATCCTAAGTGTCTTTTGAGTCACAATTAAACTATATATTTAACTGGTTAATTGGCTTTTTGTGAGAAATTAATAAATGAGAATTATTAATTTCTCCCACCTTTTTCTCTCCTAACATTTCCCTCTAATTTCTCCACCAATTTGGGCTCCTCTTTTTGTGCTCAAATTGTAATAATTGAGAAGGTATTTTCTCTCCAATTTGTCATCAATCAATGAGCAATAATTGAGGCTAATTTGTTATAATTTGGAAGCATAAATCGCTCTCAATGTGTCATTTCCTTTTTCATAGCAACTTGTCGTTAATTTGACATAGAAGTTGTCATAAATTTTCTCCCAAATCATGCCAATTTTTGAACTAGTTGTCGTTTTCAATTTTGGAGACTTTTGTCCTATAAATTGAGCTCTCTTTTCATTGATTTTCAACCACACTTCTAGTATCCTTATGTTGTCGATTTCACTATCATATTGCTATCATTTGCTTTCAATCACACTTGCATCTTTTAGATGAGATCCACAATCATTTGAAGGAGAAAGAAGAACAATGGAGGAACAATGAAGGAGATATTTGCATTATTGGTTTGCATTTTCTTTTGATATTTCATATTCATTCCTTTATTGAATGCGTTAGGAGTTGATTTTCATAGCATATTAGATTTTGTGGTTGACTAATTTGATGCTATGATGCTCTACCTAATTTCCTACCTCACAAAGACAGTAGTCTTGCAAGACACCAATGGTAAACATTCAAGACACTACAAGAAACATTCATGAAAGGCCATTCCAATAGGTTTAGAGATTACAATAACCATAATATTTAAGAAAAGAGAGTCTTTATCAAAGATTCAATCAAAGATATACTGACATATAAAGACAAAGACTATGTGAGCAACCACTCAAGTCAGGAATAGTCCAAAGTCACAAAGATAGAGGCTAATGCCCAAACTTACAAACCCAAAGATACAATCACAAATCATGATGACATTGATACAACAAAAGTAAGCTTTCAAAGCAAAGAGCCTTCATGAGCAAGATCAAAGTTGTCCAAAACAAAAGGAAAGGGGATTCTATAAAAAAATGATGAGATTAAAAGAGAAGCTCAAAATAGAAACAATAGTCTTGCAAGACACCAATGGTAAATAGTCAAGACACTACAAGAAACATTCATGAGAGGCCATTCCAATAGGTTTAGAGCTCAAAATAGTCATAATATTTAAAGAAAAGAGAGTCTTTATCAAGGATTCAATTAGAGATATACCAACATGTGAAGAAAAAGACTGTGTGACAAACCACTCAAGTCAAGAATGGTCCAAAGTCACAAAGATAGAGGCTAATGCACTATGACAATCAATAATACAGATCATAGAAAACATAGAGCATAGAGGCCTAAAGCCATGATAATAAGAGAGTAATTTGGTGACAATTACCAAGAGCCATGAAAGAGCAGTAGTAAAATCCTAAGATAGTGAGCACAAATTACAATTGAATGTGGCTACAAGAAAGACAAAAAGACAACATATTGATGTATTTTAGTCAAGAAGGCTATACAGAATAATCTAAACTGAAAACATAGTAGTTAACTAAGATGAGGTCTTACCAACTAATAAGAGGGTTTCGATGTAATAATAAAGATAGTGAAATATCTAAGAATATTATGCAATAAAAAGACTTCAAATATAGAGGATCACTTAACTGTCAAGGTTATAAAGGTACAGAGTTTGGCATAGTGAATTAGTCATGAACCATAAAAACAACAATTCACCATCAGTTCAAGAAGTGGTCATAGAAGCAAAGGTGTGTCAGAGTCATTGATGGACTCAATCTCCTAGGATCACTTGCAAAACCAAAATCAACCTTCTACATAAGAGAAACATAGATGATGAAATGTTGGAATATGGTGTAATAACTAAATAATGATATTATCACACTCCAAAAGATACAATATGGATCAATACTCCCTTGTACTGACTGAGCTGATATGAACTCATCTCAGTTAGCTATAAATTAGCTCATAAGGGAGAGGTGAGTGCTGATTATATAGAAAAATGTGGGCACATAATTCCAATAGGAATAATAACTCCCAAATAACCAAATTAGGTGGGAGTTGTGCATACTTGGAAAATGCCAAACATGTGGCAAACCAACTCAAGTAGGGACAAAATAATGGTTATGGGGAGGTGGCAAATGAGTCCAAAAGAGGGTGTGACCACCCAAATGTGGGTGTGAATGACACATATAAATGTAGGACTATGCCGCGTGTCCTCACATAAACCATCCTAATATAACCTAAGTATGCTTAATAGTGTGTAGGAAAAATAAATATAAAATACCTACACTAACAAGGTGGATGTTTGATTGTTTTATTAGCTAAGGACCTGAAAAGATGACACACTAATGAAGGCTAAGATGAAATTCCAAGTCAAATACATAATCTTTGTATCATGTAATCATCCAAGGGATCATACAAACATTTGAGTTTGGTCACACATCAATCCAAGAATCAGTCGAAGACACATGAGTTGGAGTCTACAATGCAAGGATCAATTTGAGGCCTTAAAGAGGTGGAATTTTGATCAAATACAACAATTATGAACTAGTTAAGGACTCCTCATGGGTTAGGTACAAGTTGAGACAAATTTTGGGCTCATGTATAGTCAATTATTACCAGTTCTAAGGCCTCTTTTGCATGCATTTTCATCAGTTTCAACCAAAGATGCCACATCATGAAAACTTGGAGATTGAAATAACAAAAAGATAATCAGTTGGAGCTAGGATAGAGGATGAAGAAGCAGTTCACTAGCAAGTTCACTCTGAGTTAATTTCAAGGCTTCTTCCTCTACAAGTGTTCTTCCTATCATATTTTCTATCTAGTTCTTTTCTCTTTGCTTGCACACACAACAAGAATTCAAAAAATTTAACTCTAAATTATCATTTTAGAAGCAATTTTCAGATTTGTAACAATAGAGAATTCCTTTATTGTCAATAAAAGTAGCATTTTCCTTCTCAAAAATTTCTTGTTTTCAAATGGTGGTTGATTGATTTGATCAAATTTATGTGGTTTATATGAAAACCCTTTAGTTTTGTCTCATTCAAAAGTTCATTTTGGTGCAAAGAGATTTCATTTTAATATAGGTCATAGGTTATGTATTTGGTATTTCAATAAATTGAAATTATGAAAATATTTGATTTTCCTTTACACAAGCATTGAAACCAAAACTTTCATGTGAAACATTGATGTATTGAATGATTTAATTGAGTTGTGAATAAAATAAAGCTTTTATTTAAGAATCGTTGTGAATTAGGGCTGCAAGAAAATCTTTCATTTTAGATGCATCACCTCCTGCTAGGAGTAGAATTTCAGTTTCAAGCAAGCTTTATATCCTTTTTTCCCAGCAATCAATATTTTTGTCCTTTTTCCCAACAAAAAATAGTTTTAGGAGGTGTTTTAGAAGAAAAACAACCCATAATCTAGAGATTGATCTTCACAATAGGCAACCCATAGGCCTGAAGAACATTCCATGTTGCATAGAATTATTGATCTCTCGAGTTTAGCATAGGGTGCAAAACCTTGTGACAACGCCGATATTTTTGGATGAACTACCTTGGGGTATGTAACCAAGACCATGAGATCCCAGATGTGCTTTGACATGGATGGGCTCCAAAGTAGCTTGCTCTTGTAAGCCTAATCCTTTACCTTGATAGTTCATTTTTTTGAGCATTTTATCCAAAATGGGATACTTGTTATTAAGGGAACAAGATGTGAGCCCATTATTAGATGGAGGGGGATGGGTGGTGAATATGAGGTGCTATTCTGTTGTGATTAAACTACCATGGATGAATGTAAGTTAACCAAGGGGATAGAGTGATGGTGGTGGTATGGTTTGAAGAGGAGATGGTGAGGGATCATGCAATAGATTTTATGGGATGGAAGATTCTTGACTTGGATGTGGGGATGATAATGTTTCATGAGATGGAGGAAGTGGGATGGTAGGATCATGATGTGGATGAAGGGATGATAATGGATCTTGACGTGGAGGAGGTGGAATGGTAGGATCTTGATTTGGATCAATGGATATATCAACATGCTCTAGAACAAGATCTTGTCATGATGAGATTGATATAGATGGTGGTATAGAAGATGAGTGGATGGACTCTTCAGATGGAATGGATGGAAGGATGGGGGTTTCTTAGACTAGGGTAGATGGATTTGATGAAAGGATGGAATATTCTTCAACTAGAGTATATGGAGTGGATGGAAGGATGGGAGGTTCATTGGATTGAGCTTGAATGATGGTAGGAGGAGGAGGTGGGAATTGTAGTTGTATGGTGTCAATGGATGGGAGGGTTTAAATAGTGTTATGAGGTGGAAGTGCCTCATCAATAGTGTCCTCACATGATGGAGTGGGGTGACGTGACTCATCAACCTTGGGAGTTTGGTTTTGGGATGGTTCTTTTGTGATTAGTCCTTGGATGACATGGAGAGTGAGAGACTTGTGTGTTTAAGGTTGTGGTAGATGATTGACATTCAAATATGGTAGGAAGATGAAATAGTTCACACGGGATGTGGTGTGGGAGTGGCTTGTGAACTTGGTGGATTGGATGCTAGTGGAGAAGAATTAGGTTGGGTGGAATACATGGAGGATGGCATGGCTAGGTAGTTTACATAAATAGGCATGGAGGTGACTTGTGAACTAGGTTGGCTAATAGATGGAAGAGAAATAAAAGATTGTGACACGCCATAGGGAGTGGATTGAATGATGTGGGGTGGTTTGTGGAATGAAATTTGGTGGATTAATTTATTATGGAGGGGAAGATGGTAGATTAAGATAGGGTGGAGTGGATGACAAGGGATTGAGATAGGATGAAGTGGATGGTGGGTTGAGATAGGATGAAAGATTAGGATTAGGTTGCCTATCATTTTGTATATTATATATGTGGGCAACTGAATAGTAACTCTCTCAGGTGATTTTTTTGGCATATTCAAATATTTTCATGTTCCCCAAAATAATTTCCCATATTGTCAATTCTAGGATGACACGATGGCCTTTGACCGGCTTGTCTTTGGATCATGATAGTTTCTTAGACCTTCTTCATACGCTTCACCCCCTTCCTAATGATCCTAGTAAGGAAATTTTGAGGCAAGAGGATGATTTTAATAACACCTTTATTAATTCTCTCCCTCCTAAAGATGAAGCATTAATAAATAGTGTTATTCTCTCTCCCAAAATTGACCCTACTCATGAGGACATCATAGTGCAAGAGGATATTTTAAACACTTCTCTCAATGATATCCCTATTTGGGATGATCTATTGGATAATGATGTTGATTATTCTCTAAATATATTCCTCCTCCATAAAATTACACATGTGAAAGAGGGTGATATTATGGTAAAAGAGGGTGATATGATTGGCAATTCCCTTAATAACACATTGCCTCCCCAAATTGGCTCTACTCATTAGGGTACCCTAGCTAAGAAGAGATTGTTATTATTTATTTCAAAGATCTCTCTCTCAAGGATGAATCTTTGAAGAGTAATGTTGATCCCTCTCCAATGGTGTAACTCCCTCATGTGGATCCTTTGGTGATAGAGGATAATATGATGGCTACCTTTCCTAGTAACACTATGCCTACTTTCAATAACCTTCCCTCTAGGGATGAATAATTAATGACTAGTGTTAGTCCCTCTCCCAAAATTGATCATATCTATGATAACATTTTGGTGCAAGAAGATACTATCAACACTTCTTTCAATAATCCCCCTCATACAAAAGATGATGATCCTTCTCCTAAAATGTACCTCCCTTGTAAGGATACTTTGGAACAAGAGAATAATATTAGGTTACAACATTCACATATTATTAACAATCCCCCCTATGAGGATTTCCCTTTCATTCAATCTGAAGACAATATTATTCATGAAGAAATGTTTGAGGTTGATAATCCTCTTTATGAACCACTTAATGATTTCAAATTTACTATACCTATTGGATATTGTTGAGAAGTTTGCTAGAATGATGTGTTGTCATTCATGCCAACATATTCCTATGTGGATTCCAGTGTTGCAGTCAAACTGGATGAGTTGGTTTGGTTAGTGTGTTGTAGATGAGTTGTTGTGGTTTAATGGATTTAGAGATACTTATCTCTAGAAGATTTAGTATAAGTTTTAGAGGTTCATATGATGTTTTGATCAAGTTGTGAGATCCGGTATTACGGTTGATATTCAGTTGTTCATGTTATTTAGTATTCTGGATTATGCTCTGTATTGCTCCAAAAATTTTATATCTTGGTTTGTAGATTTGGCTAAGTGTTTGTGATGTTCATATGTGTCCTCAAATCAGATGGTTCATGATTTGGAGGTCTACAAGTGATTATTTTAGTTTGACAGTCAGTTTAGTCTATGTTCTTGAGATTCGGTATAATGATGTTGAAGATTCTAGTAAGTAGTGATGTTGCGGTTGTTGTTGTGGTGATTAATGTTGCTTGTGGATGCTTCTAGATCATTTTCTATCTATCTTGATAGTCCACACTGATCATTGTGCATGTTATTGATCATTTTCTTGATCCAGTGGTGTTCTTCATGTTATGTGACATTCATGATGATAGTAGTGTGTTGAAGATATTCAAGGCATAATCTTTGGAGGTGTTGCATGTTTGCGGTATTGGTTTAGGTCCAAACTATGTCTTAGATGACATTGTTTTAGTTCGCATGTATTGTTGTAGCATGTAAGGTTATTGTTTTGTAATTTGTGTTGAGGGTTTGATAGACCTTGAAATATAGGTTGATGATTTGTATAAATATATGTAATAGTTATGTTGTGGATGGATCTTCTTTGTATCTGCTTGTGTGAACAATGATTTGATCTTTTGGTAGCAGAGGAGAAGTGTGAAAGAGTGTGAAGAAGAGTTTGAGTATATATGCTTAACGGGAACTATAACCAGGCATGAGAAGATGCTATTTCATCAGTTCATGATCCTCCAGATGTAATCTGAATCTTTTTGTAAGGCAATGAGCCTTCCCCAGGGTTGTATCCCTTCTAGTTTTGTTATTTGAGTAGTGAGCTCTAGGTAGTGTGCCTAAATGCATGTACATTACCCATTATAATATTTACACTTAATCCTAACATGGTATTATCTCATTGTTGGTAGGTTCCCACTGTGGTTTTTCCCTTAACCAGGTTTTCTACATCAAAAATCTTAGTGTTATGTGTGTTATTGATGTGGTGTTGATTTATGCTTTTACTATTCATTATCATATTTGAATTTATGTTTGAGCTGTGTAGAGTTTGAGAGAAAACTAATTCACTCCCCTCTCAGTTTGCTGCATTGTTGCCAAAAATTGGTATCAGAGCTAGATCATCTGAAAGAAGCTTGACTGCTTGAGGTCATCTGGGATGGAAACCTTTTCTTTTAAGAAGGATAGTCCAAGATTTGATGGAACAAATTATACTCTCTAGAAGAATTGGATGGAATGTCATTTGAGATGCATTAGTGAAGACTATTGGAAGATCACTAAGAATGTGTATAATGCTCTTCAAAATATTCCTACCACTCCAGATGACATTAAGGAAGTTGAACTAAATATTAGAGCTAAGGAAATGTCTAAGTTTGAGATGAATAATGTGATGGATCTGTAGTCTGCTCATGAGATCTGGAAGAAGTTGTAAACTTAACATATGAAGGTGACAACCATGTGAAAGTTGCTAAGTTGCAGAGCTTGAAAGAAAAGTATGAGATGTTGAAGATGGGCGAAGATGAGAAGATTCCCTCCTTTATGTAGAAAGTGAATGAGCTAGTATTGAATATCAGATGTGTCGGTGGAGTATTGGAAGAATCTGATATTATTGCTAAGGTGTTGAGATCCTTGCCTCCTTCTTACAAGCATAAGGTTGTTGCTATTGAAGAGATCTAGACTGTGACAAATGTGACTAGAGATATATTGATTGGTAAGCTTGTTGCTTTTGAGTTGAGAACATTTGGTGAAGTCCCTCCTAAATCTGAATATGCATTTAAAGCTACTATATCTAGGAAGCAGAAATATGATCCAGGAGAAAGATCTACAAGGGTATCCAGATATAAGAAGGAGATGAGAAATCTTGAAGAAGAAGAAAGAGATCTTGAAGAGCTTGAAGCCCTGATTACCAGAAGATTGCCTAAAGGTGACGGTAAGTATGAAGGAAAGTTGCCTCTTAAATGTTTTTCAAGCAATAAGATAGGACATTTTGGCTTGAGGTGTCCGGAAAGAGTTCCTAAGAAGCCACTGAAGCCATATAAGTCTAAATATCAGAAGAAGTGTTATTTTGCTATTGATGAAGGTGTGACTGATGATGAGTCTGAGAAAGGAAATTTGGGAGATGAGTGGGTGTTCATTGCTATCAAGGAAGATGATATGATGACTATTGAATCTACTAGCTCCATTATTGAAGAGAAGGCTTTAGCTGCTAAAGTTGAAGAGAAAGATGAATGGGTTATTGATGGTGGTTGCTCTCATCATATGATAGGTGATATGAGTAAGTTTGTGAGTAGGCGGTGTAGTAAGATTTGGAGATGACAAAGCTGGTATAATCTATGGTAGAGGTTCTATTTCTCTTGATGGTAAGCATAGCACTAATGATGTCTTGTATGTTGAAGGTCTAAAGCATAATCTTTTGAGTGTTGGACAAATGGTTGATAAGGGTTATGATTTTCAATTCAAGAATGACAAATACAAGATCTTGAGTAGCTCCAAAATAGAGATTGCATCAAGTACAAAGACTAAAGGTAATATCTTTCACTTGAATGTTAGTGGTAAAAGTTGTTTGATTGCTCAGGTTGGTGAAATTTGGTTATGGCATATAAGGATGTGTCATGTGAATTTTGATTGCATTGTTAAGATAAGTTCTACTCAAGCTGTGAGAGATCCGCCTAAGATTGTAAAGCCTTCTAATCTGGTATGTAAGGAATGCCAGTTAGGGAAGCAAACAATATACTTCTAATGGGATCTTAGATCTTGTGCATACTGATTTGTGTGGTCCCTCTAGAGTGAGAAGCTTGCAGGGTGACAGGTATTTCATGTTGCTGATTGATGACTATTCGAGAATGATGTGGGTTACTTTCATAAGAGAGAAGTCTGAAGCATTGGAGAAGTTCAAGATTTTCAAAGCTATGGTTGAAACAAAGACTGGTCTGAAGCTGAAATGTCTGAGATCTAACAGAGGTGGTGAAATTACTTTTGGTGAGTTCAATTCTTTTTGTAAAGAGCATGGGGGTAAAGAGACAATTATCTAATCTACAGACCCCTCAGCAGAATGGTGTTGTGGAAAGGAAGAGCAAGACAATTCAGGAAGCTGCTAGAACCATGATGATTGAAGGAAATATTCCACATATCTATTGGAGAGAAGTTGTGAGTACTACAGTGTAAACCTTTAACCAGGTGCATATCAAAGGTGATACTGATAAGACTCCTTATGAGTTATGGTTTGGTCATGCTCCTACAATTAGATATTTCAGAATTTTTGATAGTAAATACTATATTAGAAGAGATAAAGATATAGTGAGTTTTATGCTAGAAGTGATGAAGGAATCTTTCTTGGTTATTCTACTAAGAGTAAGGCCTATCGGTGTAACAATAAGAGATTGAGGAAGATTGTTGAAAGTGCTAATGTGAAAGTTGATGAAGGAAATGAGACACATTTATTAGATCTTGTGGATATGATTTAGATGATCAAGATGTTAGTGTTGATAAAGGAAAGCAAGACTCTCATGTATGTAAGATTAAATCATTCAGAGAATCAGATCATAGGAGATAAGAATAGAGGTGTGCTGACTAGAAGAACAATTATTGAAGAGTATTGCTTGATTTATAAGATTGAACCTAAAGATGTTGATGAAGCTTGTAAAGATGAAAATTGGGTTAAAGCAATGGAAGAAGAACTGAATCAGATTGAAAAGAATAATACATGGATTCTTGCTCCCAAACCTAAGGATAAGAATGCAATTGGAACTAAATGGGTGTTTCTTTATAAATTGAATGAGAAAGATGAAGTTGTTAGGAATATAGAAAGACTTGTTTGTAAAGGTTATTCTCAGATGGAAGGTATTGATTTTGAGGAGACTTTTGCTCCAGTAGCTAGAATTGAAGTTGTTAAATTATTTCTTACTTATGTTGCTTACAAAGATTGCAAGGTTTATCAGATGGATGTCAAGTCAGTCTTTCTTAATGGTGAGAGAGAAGAAGAATTTTATATTCAGCAACCAGATGGATTTTAGTTGATAGGTCAGAAGGATATTATTTGCAGGTTGAAGAAAGGATTGTATGGATTAAAGCAAGCCCCAAGAGCATGGTATGCCAGATTGGATGTATTTGACGAAGCTTGAATTCAATAAAGCTATTGTTGATAGTAATTTGTACTTCAAGATAGATAATGATAACTTCTTGATTGTTGAAGTTTATGTTTATGACATTTTTTTTTGTGGAAATGATGGTTTGTGCAAGTTTGTTGATGATATGGAGAATGAGTTTGAGATGTCTATGATTGGTGAGATAAAATTATTTTTGGGATTGCAAATTACTTAGTTGGATAAAGGTATTTTCGTATCTTAGTCTAAGTATGCGAAGGAATTGTTGAAGAAGTTTGGTTTGGTTGATGCAAAGCCTGTTGGTACACCTATTTTGACCAAATATAAGTTGACAAAGGATGATGACTCTTCAAAAGCAAATCGGACTACATACAGATCTATGATTAGTGGTTTGTTGTATTTGACTCAGGCTAGACCTGATATTATGAATGTTGTATGTCTTGTTGCTAGATTTCAAGCTAATCCTAAGGAATCTCATGTTGTTGTTGTGAAAGAATTTTCAGATATTTGAAAGGGAAAGTTGATTTTGGTTTGTGGTATCCTAGAGATAATGATTAGGTAGGTGATGTTAATGACAGAAAGAGTGCTACTGGTGGTGCATTTTTCTTGGGTAAGAGATTGGTTTCATGGATGAGTAAGAAGCAAAAAGCTATATCTTTGTCTACTACAGAAGTTGAATATATTGTTGCTGCTAGAAATTGTACTCAAGTGATTTGGATGAAGCAGATGTTGAAGGATATCAAAGTTAGTTTTGATGTGCCTACTGCTATATCAGAGCTATTTTTGATGTGCCTACTGCTATATACCATGATATTTCAAGTGCTATAAAAAAATTTAAGAATTCAATGTTGCATTCAAAGACTGAGCATATATCAATCAAGTTTCATTTCTTGAGAGAGAAGGTGAATGATAACGAAGTTAGATTAGAGTATGTATCTACAAAGGAACAAATTGCAGATATCTTCACTAATTCATTACCTAAAGATACAATTGAGTATCTCAAAGAGAATCTAGGGGTGATTGCCCCTCCTAATGAGAACTAATACGCATGGAGTTGCATCAGTTCAATGGACTTCATAGAGATATCTTGTGATACGGATTGATGAGTGAGCCTGCTACTCAGGGGGAGTAGTTAGTGTGTGGTTCAGTTGTTCAAATTTGTGTGCTCATCTAAAGGGGGAGAGAATCAAGATTTGTGTTATATATTCCTTTTGCGATGATGTTAAAGGGAGAAGAGCATGTGAAAAACTACTATATCCTATGTCGATCTCAGGGGGAGATTGTTCAAAGTTATGGGAAATTATTGAGTGTTGATTTCTTTCTTTGCATTGATTGTTTTTCACATTCATATGTTGCCATCAATTCCAAAGGGGGAGATTGTTAGATATTGTTGAGAAGTTTGCTGAAATGATGTGTTGTCATTGATGTCAACGTATTCCTCTGTGTATTCCAGTGTTGCAATTAGATTGGATGAGTTGGTTTGGTCGGTGTGTTGCAGATTAGTTGTTGTGGTTTAATGGGTTTAGAGATACTTATCTCTAGTTGATTCAGCAGAAGTTTTGGAGGTTTGCATGATGTTTTGATCGAGTTGTGAGATTTGGTATTATGGTTAATATTCAGTTGTTCGTGTTATTTGGTATTCTGGATTATGCTCTGAAATTGCTATGTCTGGGTTTACGGATTTGTCTAAGTGTTTGGGATGTTCATATGTGTACTCAATTCAAATGGTTCATGATTTGGAGGTTTTCAAGTTAATATTTTAGTTTGACAGTCAGTTTAGTGTATGTTCTCGAGGTTCAGTATAATGATGTTGAAGATTCTAGTAAGTGGTGATGTTGCGGTTCTTTCTATGGTTATTCACGTTTCTTGTGGATGCTTCTAGATCATGTTCTATCTGTGTTGATGGTTCGCATTGATCATTGTGTGCGTTATTGATCATTTTATTGATATAGTGGTGTTCTTCGTGTTATGTGACATTCATGATGATTGTAGTGTATTGCAGATATTCAAGGCATAATCTTTGGAGGTGTTGTGTGTTTGTGATATTGCCTTAGGTACAGACTATGTCTTAGTTGACATTGTTTTGGTCCACATGTATTATTGTAGCACGTGAGGTTATTGTTTTGTAATTTGTGTTGAGGGTTTGGTCGACCTTGAAATATAGGTTAATGATTTGTATAAATATATGTAGTAACCATGTTGCAGATGTATCTGCTTGTGCGAACATCGATTTAATCTTTCAATAGTAGAGGAGAAGTGCAAAAGAGTATGAAGAGAAGATTTTAAGTATATGTTCTTAACTGGAACTATAACCAAGCATGGGAAGATGCTATTTCATTAGTTCATGATCCTCTAGGTGTAATCCAAATCTTTTTGTAAGGTAGTGATCCTTCCCTAGGGTTGTAGCCCTTCTTGTTTTGTTATTTGAGCAGTGAGCTCTAGGCGGTGTGCCTGAATGCATGTGCATTCCCTATTGTAATATTTACACTTACTCCTAACAAGGTATTATCTCATTTTGGGTAGGTTTCCATCATGGTTTTTCCCTTAACCGGGTTTTCCGTGTCAAAAATCTTGGTGTTATGTGTGTTATTGATGTGGTATTGATTTATGATTTTACTCATTATTAGATCTGAATTTATGTTTGAGTTGTATAGAGTTTGAAAGAAAACTGATTCACCCCCCCTCTCAATTTGTTTCATTGTTACCAACAATGCCTTCCTCACATATTCCCAAAAGTTCTTTGATCAATATGATACATGTGAATGGTTATGAAACACCTAACAAGCCCCTTTTTGTGGTTCAAGGTGCTAGTCCTCCTCAAAATTCTCAACCTCTCAATAAACCTCTTTTTGTGGTTCAAGGTGGTTATAGTAATTATGTGTTTTGCACTCCTAACAAACTAGTTATTATGGTGTAAGGGGGTTATCCTCCTAAGAGTCCTTATGAGTATGTCAAACAAATCACCTGAGAGAGTTACAATTTAGTTGCCCACAACAATAGGCAACCTAATCCTCCTCTGATTATCCCTTCTTCTCTTCCTACTTCTTAACCAATACTTCCACTAATACCTCATTTGTCATATCTTGGCAAAGAGAATGAACTTATTGAACAACTTAAAGCTACTCCTGCCAAGATATCCCTTTTGAATTTGATCCAAAATTCATCCACACATAATGGAATATTACAAGACACTTTAAATAACTTAGATGTCCCACCTACAGTGACACCTAATAATATGGCTTCTTTGATCGATCCTATGAAATCACCTAAAGCTCAAATTGTGTTTTCACAAGATGAGTTACCTTCAAAGGAAGTTCAAAATCAATATGATCCCACTAATACATTTGGAGTAGATTTCCGACTGAGGTTTTCGACAGAGAAGGTATACTGTGGCCAAATTTGATTTTTTTGAAAAAATGCCCGCATTCGTCCTAATTCCAATGACAATTTCCCATTTGGTTTCGACGAAGAAGGCATTAGCAATGAGAATTTTCTTTTTTCCAAAAAAGTGCTCGAGTTCATCGTAATTCTGATGACAATGGTCATTACTTTAAAAAAAAGAAGAGGGGAATTCATTTGTATTGCAAATTTCCCGCATAGGCATCTGTGGCGACTTCAACCCCCAAGAACATCAAACCCGCGTCGAAGGAATTTGTGGCATTGCTTGCAATCCCATGCAGGAGGTAGATTCAAATTGCCCTAGTTTTTAATTTCATGTTGCAAAAAATATACATGTGGTGGTTAATTGCCCTAGTTTAATCTCGTAAAACCATAGAACTGTGATTGAGGAGTGAGCGTTCAATTTTGTAGCAGCAATCTCTTCCTCCCGTATACGCACGTGTTGATTTTTCACATGAGATCACATCTCTTTGCGGCATCATATCAAACAATTCATGAGCCTTGTCCATGTTTCCACATTTTGCATTCATGTCAAGCAGGGCATTTGCAAGTACAACACCTAACAAAATCCCTCTATCCGTTATGCTTTGATGGATGTCCATACCCTATTCCAAAGCTCCCATTTTTGCACAGGCAGGGAGGATATTGGAAAAGGTTGTGGAATTTGGCTTTATGCCTTCCAATTTCATTTGCTTGAAAGTGTCTAAATCCTTTTCAACAAATCCATTTTGTGCATATCCAGCAATTGTTGCAGTCCACGAGACAACATTTCTTTCAAGCATTCTATCAAACAGTTCACGTGCCTTGTCTATGCTTCCACATTTTGCATACATTTCTACCAGGGCAGTCACAACTACAACATCTAACAAAATTCCTCTATCCTTTATGCTTCGATGAATGTCCATACCCTATTCCAGATCTCCCATTTTGGCACAGGCAAGGAGGATAGTAGCAATGGTCGTGGAATTTGGCTTTACACATGCCGATTGCATTTGCTTAAAAGTTTCTAAATCCTTCTCAACAAATCCATTTTGTGCATATCTGGCAATCATTGCAGTCTAGGAAACCACATTTCTTTGAGGCAATTTGTCAAACAGTTCCTGTGCCTTGTCTATGCTTCCACATTTTGCATACATGCTAACAGAGCAGTTGCAACTACATCTAACAAAATTCCTCTATCTTTTATGCTTTGATGGATGTCCATACCCTGTTCCAAAGCTCCCATTTTGGCACAGGCTAGGAGTACGCTAGCAAACGTAACTAAAGAAATGCAATGATCAGCTCCAAAGACATCAAACCACTACTAACAAAACCAAGAGTCTAAAATATGATAGGGAATAGTGTGAGATGTCCTGAAATAAAATATTTTATTTTCAATTTCAACTAAAAACATAATTACTCAGCCATTTAATGTTATTAATAAGTGTTTAATTTATGAACGAGATAAATGGTTGGCCACAAGTACATGAGTTACTAAATGCACACAAATAAGTGAATTTGATATTCACAACTATCTACAATGAATTCAATTCTTATCCATTAGTCATTTATGTTTGCAATAAGCATCTTTCTTTATTTTTCTTAATCTTTATTCATAGTTATGTGTATATTTCACATTCTATAATTAGGATATCAATTGCTATGGTTGAACACTAGCATGATGTTTGTGTTGTGGTATAGATGTGTGGAAACATAATTGTGGGATTGTTATAATATAGAGATCATAAATCTAGATATCGCATATTAGTTCTAGCTCTTCTTGGATTGAGTCTAAAGTTGACATACAGTCATAAAGCCATTATTAGCAGATCTATCCATTTCTAGTAAAGACAATTGAGAAAGTCATTTTGATATTGAGAGTTTCTTATCTATTTACCTATTGATCATTATTAAGCCATAATATTTAGGTCTGTTTATCTTTCTTGCAAAACCTTTGTAAGTGTCCTAGATTGTCCCTACTACTCACTCTTCAATGAAATAGTGGAGTTCTAAAGATTTGTTGCACAAGATGGTGTTGAACATATCAACAAGGCTAGCATGGAAGGCATGTTCAAGCTTCCACTTGTACAACTTACAACAAATGATTTGTTGATAGAAGAAATTCTTGAAATAGGGATACAATCGAAAGACAAGTAAGTACATACAAACCTCCTCAGTTGAAAGTAAAATCTGTGTATAAAAAGAGTATATTGAATCCCAATCCATAAACACAATAGAGATACCGATGGAGACTTAATTGGATGTAGCATGTCGCACCAAAGTTGTTAGAGTATGCTAAGCTAGTACATAATGTTTCCTAAAGCCACATTAGTATTTTATCTAGATCATTATCTACCAAAACTAACTATAGTAATCCTTTTGAGGGTTCATTTCATGGTGCTAGATCTTCATTTAGTTCCACTTCTTGTTGGAGAAAAGAACAGTTATTTCTTGAGGTAGATGAATATCCCATCAACAAAGGACAAGACGCTTTCTAGAATATAACAAATTCTACTCCAACAAAAGATCATGGGGGTTTCACTAGAGATATTGAATAAGAGATAGACTTCTATTGCTACATTAAAAGCATTGGCATGTTCTTCATTTATTGATGTAAACTCTTTGTGACACCACCACAACCAACAAAGGTGTAAAAAGTTGTTTGCAATGCATGGATTTTTAGGATTGTCCTTTGAGAAAACAAAATTAAAGTATGGAAGCAGGATCTGCCAGCTCCTGAGGGAATCTTGATGAAAAATAACTGTAAAATATTTGGGCAAGCTTATATACAAAAGCTCATGCTTCCTGATGGGTTTATGTATAGAAATAAGCATGAATTAAGTGGTAAAGGGGCTTCTGGAAACAAGAGGGACAGAGAGGCAGTGGAAGTGAAAATGTCTGGTGTTGTGTCTGCTCCATCTCAAAATGGGAATGGTGAAGGTGTTGTAAGAGGAGCTGAGAAGGGTATTGGAAGAAGCGGGGGTTTTTACATTCCCCCATTTAAGCTGGCTCAAATGATGAAAGATGTGGAAGACAAGAGCAGTGTGGAATACCAACGCATGACATGGGATGCCCTTCGAAAGAGTATCAAGGGGTTAGTAAACAAGGTAAATGCATCTAATATCAAGAACATCATTCCAGAGTTGTTTTCAGAGAATCTCATACGTGGGAGGGGTCTATTTTGTAGGTCTTGTATGGAATCCCAAATGGCATCCCCTGGATTTATAGATGTTTTTGTTGCGTTGGTTGTTGTGGTAAATACAAAATTTCTTGAAGTTGGCAATCTGCTTTTGCGAAGAATTATTTTGCAGCTTAAGAGGGCATACAAATGCAATGACAAGCACATGTTGATAGCAGCAGCCAAATTCGTAGCTCATTTAGTGAATCAACAAGTTGCACATGAGATCATTGCCTTGGAACTTCTCACCCTTTTACTAGAGAACCCCACAGATGACAATGTAGAGGTTGTTGTTGGGTTGGTGAAAGAATGTGGTTCTTTGTTGCAAGACCTTTCACCCAAAGGTCTCTATGGGATTTTTGAAATATTTAGAGGTATTCTCCATGAGGGGGAAATTGACAAATGAGTACAGTTTTTAATAGAAGGCCTTTTTGCATTTTGCAAAGCTAAGTTCGAGGGTCATCCAGTTGTGCATCCAAATCAGTTAACACATGAAGTTTTCCTAGAAGATGAACTTGATCAAGAAGCTGGTTTGGATGTTTTCAAGCCAGATCCTGATTTCCTAGAGCATGAGGCAACCTATGAAAAACTGAAGAAAGATATCCTTGGAGATGCTTCTTCAGATGAAGCAGAAGGGGAGAATGATTCAGGTGATGATTTAGATGATGATGATGAGGATGATGAAGAGGAAGATGAGGAAGCACTGAGAATATAGGACGAGATAGAGACAAACTTGGTCAATTTAAGACGTACAATTTATTTGACAATCATGTCAAGTGTTGATTTTGAGGAAGTTGGTCATAAGCTACTAAAGATCAAGCTTGAACCTGGTCAAGAGAGAACATACCTTCATTATTATGGTCTTCTTGGGCAAAGATTTTGTATGATCAATAAAATTTATGAGGAATTTTTTTATAAGTGTTTTGTACAACAGTATTCTATGATACACATACTAGAAACAAATAAATTGCATAATGTTGCAAAGTTTTTTGCCTACTTAATTGGCACAGATGCTCTTCCATGGTATTGTCTTGCTTATATACGTGAGACAAAGGAAGATACTACTTCCTCTTCCCATATTTTTATAAAGATTCTCTTGCAGGAGCTGGCAGAGCAACTTGGTATATTGTTGCTTAATGAAGGGTTGAACGATCCAACAATGCAGGAGTCTTTTGATTCAATTTCTCCAAAGGACAATCCAAAAAATTCATGGTTTGCTATCAATTTCTTTACTTCTATTAGTCTTGGTGGTATCACTAAGAGTTTACGTGAGTATTTGAAGAATATGCCAAGGCTTGTAATGCAGTAGCAAAAGTCTATTCCTGAGTCAAATGAATCTACCTCTAATGATGATTCTTCTAGTTCATCAGGTTCGTCAGATTCTGATGCATCAGACTCAGATTCTGAGAGTGAAACTAACAGTGAGAGCAGTAAGGAGTCACCAAGAAAGAAAAATAATTCAAAGCATGACAATGAGTATGAAAAAACAAGAAGAAAGAAAAGGGAGAGGGCATCTGACTCAGAGGATGGAAGTGACAGTGAAAAAATCAGAAGGAAAAAGAAAAGGAATTAAAAATCTTTCTAGTCAGTTATTCAAGGCTCCAGTAGACACCGTTTTCCTTTACTGTGACAAACAAAAGAATCACTCCCAAGTGCTTTGGTTTTATAATAGACGATTATAAGATGCTACAATGTTGTCTTATGTATTTTAATAGCCATGGGTTTTAAAGTTCTGTACTTGACAGGTAATGGATAAACAGTGTTAGGAGGAGAAAATATTGAAGGCCAAGTGTAGATTGTGATAATACTAGATCAATGAATCTTGTTATTTACTAAGTATTTCCTGTTTTCCATGTTGTGTGATGTACCATAAGGAAACTAGAAATCTAAATTTAATAAGATGCTTTGTTCAATGATGATAATTTATATTTTCTTGCCTGTGAAGAAAGACCGTGTCAGACATGTTGGTTGAAAATTTTGTACACTTGGGGAAATATACAAAATTGTGGCTTCAACCACAGAGTGTGAGTAAAACTCTCCTAATTAAGGGAAGGCTCCCCCTATCTACAAACTAAACTAATCTAATATGAGTGGGACAACAGTCTTTCTTCTTCTTTCAAGAAAAACTATACTCTTTTCTCTTCACAGAAAAGTAGTAGCAACTGGAAATAAATAACAGCAAATACAGAAATGAGACTTCTTTGTAGGATTTTTGGAACATAAAGGGAAGCAAAGTTTCCATGAAGGCACAAAGACCTTCATTACTTCCCTGGGATGGGAAAACAGAAAGAAAGCTCAAAGTCTTCAACTATCTATTCTCCTATCAACCTTTTTAGATGATTTTCTGCTAACTAAGCACAATATGTAGCAACTCAAAGTCTAACTACATGATGCACTTCAACTCACATGCACAAGTCTTAAAAATAGAAGTAGCACAAAGTCTACAAGCTATCTTCCCACTTTAGCTTTCCACACTAGTTTCAGATATGATAAGTAGCTCAAAGTCTACAAAACCAAATCTGAAAACCAAACATATAACTCTAAATACAATTAGTAGCTCAAAGTCTGCAAAATGGAATTTAAATCCCTCTTTCACAATAGAACAAAACTCACAATAAACTCTAGAAAATGTCATCACATAACAACTTGAATTGGCACAAAGTCTCAAAACAACTTGCCTCTTTTATTGAAAACAATCTGATTTACATCTAAACTCAAAGTCTTAGAGTGCACATACAAACTGGCAGAATTTTGTTGCATTGCCAAAAAGATCCTATTTACAAATGAGGGTCCTCCTTATATAGGAAAATGTTGGAGAAAAATGTGGGCACAGTTGACTAATTCAACTGCACAGTCCCACTTGACTACAACTTCAACAGAAAGAAAATATGCAGCTGCGAGAAAACTTGCAGCATCTAACAATGCAACTATATGAAAAGAAAGTGTCAAAAAGAGGACACTTTATTCATCTTTCTCCTCCTCATTGGATTTCTGAAATTCTTCAAACCAAGCTAAAGCAACTTGCATCTTAGCTTTGTCTAGCGCCATATCAACAATCTCATCAGTGCATCTTCTTTTCTCTATCGATTTGCTGGGAGAGGGCTCGGACATTTCAACATGGATCATTAGTGTTTTGAAAATGATCACCATCGAACGAGCAAATTTCATCAATCAGAACAAGAAACAGGAGTCAAAAATGACTTAGGAGACAAAAAAGGAAAAACTTGCAGGTCAGACTTTAAAGTCCGAACTGCAAGTTCAAACAACATACGCAAGTCGGACTTTAAAGTCCGACCTGCAAGGAAAAAACTTGACAAGCAACTACATGTTAGACTTTAAAGTCCGACCTGAAACCTGGGAAGGAAACTCAAAATTCGCACATCGGACTTTAAAGTCCGATGTGCAAGGGAAAAGTCCCCGCAGGTCGGACTTTAAAGTCCTCTCTGCAGGGAAAGAAACACCTACAGGTCAGACTTTAAAGTCTGCTTTGCAGGGAAAGAAACACCTGTAGGTTGAACTTTAAAGTCTACTCTATAGGGAAAGAATCACCTACAGGTCAGACTTTAAAGTACGCTCTGCAGGGAAAGAATCACCTGCAAGTTGAACTTTAAAGTCCTCTCTACAGGGAAAGAGATACCTGCAGGTCAGACTTTAAAGTCCGCTCTGCAGGGAAAGAATCACCTGTAGGTTAGACTTTAAAGTTTGATCTGTAGGGAAAGAACCAAAACATTGTACATTGGACTTTAAAGTCCGATGTGCAATTCTAACAAAGAAAACCCTGCAGGTCGGACTTTAAAGTCCGACCTGCAGGTAAAACTGCAAAAATCAAAAAACTTAAAAATAAGAAAAACAAAAGGCGAAAAGCAAAAGAGGCTAACCGACATAGTCAATTAACCTTCTCGGAGGACATGAGGTACGAAACAGACTAGTTTCGTAGGGTTGCCTCATGATTTTAGCCATGCTAAAATTGAGGACAACAATTGGCTCTAACTGGGGAACAAGCTACACCACTTGAAGCTTGTAGAATCCAGAACTCTGAGTGCCTGTATCCATTGGGCTATAGAGTCAAGCGACAAAAAGACAAGATGCAAAACAACTTACTAAAAAAAAAGACACAAACCTGTGCAACTACACTTATTGAAAAAAAAACTAACTTAACCTAAACTAGCTGACAATTGAAACCTTCCTAAATGAAACCATTCACGGGCTTTCCAAAATAGCTGCCTTTCTTCAGCAGCTTGCAATGCCTTGCATGATCATAAGCAACTTTGCATAGATGGAGCACAGACAAGTGTACCAGGACTTGATGCAACACTCCTTGGAGGAGATGAACAAATCCACCTTCCTCTTGGGGTGAATCATATGTGTTGCTGCCCCAAGGTGGATTTTTGAAACCGGACTGCTCTTGCTTAGCTTAATATACTTTTTTGGCTTCTTTCTCAAGTATATCCTCTAGCTCATGTACAAGTGGGACCTCCAGCTTTCCATTAGCCTCCAACCAAGCAATATGTTTGATTGGACATCCTCTTGATCGTACAAAGACTGAAACCTTCTTACTAGCTACAACTTGAACAACTGGTTTTTCAACCGTAACAACCTCATGCTGAACAGAATGATCTTCTTCATGTGATTCAGATGAAAACATGATTGCATTGTATGACATAGTAAGTTGTTCACAAACTTCTGATTGGAGAGAATCATCAACAAGACTTGAACAAAACTCTTCTATAGTGCTCATGAAAAGATCTTCATCAAGTTCTGGGGTAGGTCTCTTATGCAAGATACGTCCAAGTTCATGACCTTGGAGCATGAAAGCATTCATTCCAACTTGACTAGGATCTTCATGCATGTTCACCTTTTCACATCTCATGATGTGATTGTCCTCCTCCATGGTACCTGGCATGGTCGTTTCTTTTTGTTCAATAGCTTTCTGGAACTATATAAACCAAATTTGAGAGTCGCCAGCTATGTCTGCTTCCTCCTCTTGGAATAGACTAGCAAGATCATTTTGTTCAGATTCAGAGTCCTCCACTACTGCATTTGTTGATGGTGGCTCAAGTGCAAGCCCTTCTGGTGGCGAAGGAAGCTTGTCTTGATTTCTAGCTACATAACTAGGAGCAGTATTTGGATATGGCCTCCTAGGAATGTCTTCATAAGAGGAAGAAAATAAACCTTGAGCTATTTGCCTTTTGAGGGCAAGCAACTCATTAGCCAACCTTTGCACCATGGTATCTGCTCTCTTCGTAGACCATGATCCCAAAGAAGAGTTTTCTTTGGATCCATTTGACTCTATCTTTATCTTACCCACAAGGATAAGATCATCTTCAACCTCAATTGCTAAGGTTTGTGCAGCTGCAAAGTCTCTTGGAACTACTCTTCTCAACAAGAAACTCACCTCAGGTGACTAAGAATTCATGAAGAAGCACTTCAAATTTGCAGCGGTAGGCTGAGAAGCAATCGGGATGCGGTTATGCAGCTTGTTGAATTTAGCAACAAATTCCCGCATGGGCTCTTGCGGTTCCTTCTTCATTTGAGTCAATTGTGCCAAGAGCACATGCTCATCTTCTGTAGGTTTGAACCTTGCTTCAAACCTTGTTTTGAGGCTAGCCCAATCTGTGATAGAATTATTTGGCAAATGGTAAAACCAATCAGTAGCTACACCTTGTAAGGTTTCAATAAATAACCTTACAGATACATCTTCATGCTCAACTCCTAAAACACCACACGCAATATAAAATGCAGCGATGTGTTCATCAGGATGTTGAGCACCATCACCCAAAAACTTGGGAAAGTTCTTCCGTGAACCATTAGGAAGAACATGTAAGGGTAGAGTCAGGTTCAACGGACCAAAAGCATCCTCCCAAGGACCTTGAGTTGCCATTTTACATATCCTTGGTGAAAGTTTGATAAATTATAAGGAAAGGAATTACAATGAATAGGATACTGGTATACTTCAAACAAAAGCATGAGGCTTTTGGATGTGTATCGTATCCCCAGCAGAGTCGCCAAAAATTGTTGGTTGAAAATTTTGTGCACTTGGAGAAATATACAAAATTGTGGCTTCAACCATAGTGTGTGAGTAAAACTCTCCTAATTAAGGGAAGGCTCCCCCTATCTACAAACTAAACTAATCTAATATGAGTGGGACAACAGTATTTCTTCTTCTTTCAAGAAAAACTATACTCTTTTCTCTTCACAGAAAAGTAGTAGCAACTGGAAATAAATAATAGCAAATACAGAAATGAGACTTCTTTGTAGGATTTTTGGAACATAAAGGGAAGCAAAGTTTCCATGAAGGCACAAAGACCTCCGTCACTTCCCCGAGACAGGAAAATAGAAAGAAAGCTCAAAGTCTTCAACTATCTATTCTCCTATCAACCTTTTTAGATGATTTTCTGCAAACTAAGCACAATATGTAGTAGCTCAAAGTCTAACTACATGATGCACTTCAAATCACATGCACAAGTCTTAAAAATAGAAGCAGCACAAAGTCTACAAGCTATCTTCCCACTTTAGCTTTCCACACTAGTTTCAAATATGATAAGCATCTCAAAGTCTACAAAACCAATTCTGAAAACCAAACATATAACTCTAAATACAATTAGCAGCTCAAAGTCTACAAAATGAAATTTAAATCCCTCTTTCACAATAGAACAAAACTCACAATCAACTCTAGAAAATGTCGTCACATAAGTCTCAAAACAACTTGTCTCTTTTATTGAAAACAATCTGATTTACATCTAAACTCAAAGTCTTAGAGTGCACATACAAACTGGCAGAATTTTGTTGCATTGCCAAAAAGATCCTATTTACAAATGAGGGTCCTCCTTATATAGGAAAATGTTGGAGAAAAATGTGGGCACAGTTGACTAATTCAATTGCACAGTCCCACTTGACTACAAGTTCAACCGAAAGAAAATATGCAGTTGTGAGAAAACTTGCAACATCTAACAATGCAACTGCATGAAAAGAAAATGTCAAAAAGAGGACACTTTATTCATCTTTCTCCTCCTCGTTGGATTTCTGAAATTCTTCAAACCGAGCTAAAGCAACTTGCATCTTAGCTTTGTCTAGCGCCATATCAACAATCTCATTAGTGTATCTTCTTTTCTCTATCGATTTGTTGGGAGATGGCTCGAACATTTCAACATGGATCATTAGTGTTTTGAAAATGGTCACCATCGAATGAGCAAATTTCATCAATCAGAACAAGAAACGGGAATAAGAAATGACTTAGGAGACAAAAACGGAAAAACTTGCAGGTCAGACTTTAAAGTCCGAACTGCAAGTTCAAACAACAACATACGCAACTCGGACTTTAAAGTCCAACTTGCAAGGAAAAAACTTGACAAGCAACTGTTAGGATTCCCACAGATACTGAGAGGGGGGGGTGAATCAGTATCTAACTGGTGAGTAGAATTTCTTATCTTAAAACATGCAGAACATATTATAACAGTGTACCGGTATGCAAGAAATAATGAAATAAACAGAATTAAAAACATCCACATGAAAAGCACACCATGACACAAGGATTTAACGAGGAAACTCGATGTGGGAAAAACCTCAGTGGGATTTGTGACCCACAATATCCACTTACTAGCCAATAAGAGAATATTACTTAGAAGAGGGGCCTGCACATGCAGGAAGGCCAACTGCTTAGAGCTCACTGCTCAATGGGAAGTCTCACTGACTTACAATGTGGATTATACAAATCCAATATCTTGTACTGCTTTACAATAGCATCTATAATGCCTGATCCAGTACCGGTTGCTGCTCTGCTTCTTACATAAACCCTCTAACCTATATTTTGCATAATAGGTCTGCCTTAATATTTTGCTTCCATCACTTTCTTAACTTCCTTACAAAATGTCTACAATGATCTCTTTTATATATAAGAGTCATTTTACAACATGCCAAGTCGGCTTACAAAGTTTTTAAAATATTAAACAAAATATAATATAACAAAATCCTGTCGGCCTCTGTGCCGGTATACTTCCTTTCTTTGTGTCAGTGTTAGTGTCCTGAGTGCCGATGTAGATTGTGATCGTTGATTTCGGTGAACTATCTTGCCAATGTAATGCCTTGCTAGTGCCATAGGATTGTAAGGTTGCCATCAATGACAAAACCTTCAATCACCTACAATGTCTCATTGGAGTGTGCATATGCCAACAATCTCCCCCTTTGGCATTGATGGAAACACTCATGAGAAATTTCAAAAGTGTATCCAAAAATGTGTGTGCTCCCCTTGAGCATATGATTCCTGTGATGTTGAATTTTCTCATCTCGCTACTTCCCCTTTGGCATCAATGACAAAGGTTGTCAAGATGTCAGTAGAGTTTGTAGTTTCAACCTTGTAACTGGGTAGTTACAATTTAAAATAGATCTGCCAAAATCAAGTTTATACTCTCCATAAACTTTTACTATCTCTTATTAATGTCTCTATTCTTTTAACTATACAGGTGAAATGCTGCAAATGCTCTACCGGTGTTTTCTATCCCTGTATCAGTGCCTCAGATATTTCCTTCCGCGGTGATGCTAGATAGTCAAATCTTAGACTCAGTTTTAATCTCAGATGCTTTGCCTTATTCACTATTCTCTCTTTTTCTCTTTCCAATTTAAGTAATTCTTCCTCAAAATTTGTTATCTTCTGTTCAAAGATTGATAATGTATCAGGTGAGTTAACAAAGTTATCTGCAAGTTTATTGATTTCATCCTATACCTTGCTCATCTTCTTATCTATATCTACAGTCAAAAATTTTGTCTTACAGGTGTCTTTATACAGAGTTTTGTACTCTTTCAGTAAATTACACAGTTCCGGTAGAAGTGTGTCAAAATCTCTGATACACTTTTTTATCTGCTCATCAAAGAATTTTTGCTTTTCAATTTCCAATTTGTCCTTTAATGTCTCTTCCTTTATTTTCTCAATGTTCTCTATGATATATTTACACAAGGTATCAAGTTGTCCTAAAGAATCTTTATTGTCTATATTATAGTTAGGAGCAATTACCTTCAAAATTGGTATTGTGTCATCTATTGCCTTATAAGCTTGTGAGTTGCAATCTATTATCTTTTTAATTGAATCCAATAGTACTTCTGACACATTAGTTGATTTGTAGCCTGATGATGAACCTACATTATAAGTATCACCAGTGGAAGTAACCAAGCTTGTATTGACCTCTGGTAGGTCTATTTGTGTTTGCATTTCCTTAAGCAATGGTTTTTCTATTTCTCCAATTGTCGGTGGCACTATTTCCTTATGAACCTGTTCCTATTTTTTTATTGTTGTTCCTGTTTCGGAGCCTTTTGCTCTATTTGTTTCTCTGTTTGTTGCAATGTCCCAGTCTGAGTCTGAGTTTCTACCTGTTTCTCTTTGTCATCTGTCGGTTTCTCCTGTGTGTTATCAGTTTGCTCAGCTACCGAAGGTTTACTAGCCATGTTAGTCTTATCAACTGTATCTTTGACTACCACAATGTTGATCTTTTGAGTATCAACATCCACTGTATATAAGACTTCAGGATAAGGATTGACATCCTCTACATCCATACTTTCAACTGTCGGTTAATCTTTTTTAGCTGTTGTTTTTACCGGTGGAGTAATCAAAGGAGGTGGGGGTAAGTTGTCTTTAACCTTGATACTGGGTGGTCCACCAACTTTACCTTTACCCTTGTCTCTTTCTTTCTGATATACCTTTATAGGTTTGTGGCTCATGTATTCTTCTTGTTTTTCTTTTTCCACTAGGAAAATGTCCCATGCATTTTTTGTCTCCTCAGTCACCTCATTAACTCTTCCAACCATTAAAGCAATGTGCCGGTGTGCAGTAGAAAATATTGACCGGTTGGCTTCATCAATTAAGTCATCAATTTCTTTGGGTGAATTCACCAGGTATACAACAAGTAGCTTTTCTATCTTTATTTACTTGTCAAGTTCTACTACTGCTTGTCTCCTTGCTTCCAGTCTCTTAAATAGTTCATCTGGTACTTCATCTACTACTTCCATAAAAAATTTCTTGTACATATCCATATACAATATAACACTATTTTCTACTTGTTCTTTTTCATCAGCTGTTAGAGTGTCATATAGTTTCTCTATATTCTTCAATTTCCCTTCCTCTGTAATTTCATTCAACAGTATGTCAAGAGGGGCCAAGTCCTTAATTGTCCTCTTCTTCTTCTTGGGTGTCAGTTTCTTCTTCTTTGGTGTAGCCTTTCTTACCGGAGATCTCACTGCTTGTTGTTTTTGTCTTGTCCTCCTAGGTGTTATCGCCGGTGAGGGATCTCTTTTCCTTACAACTCTCTTGAAAGTTGCAGGCATGTCATTCTCTGAAGATGTGCCTACCGGTGATAGGTGAGTTTCAGGTTGTGGAGCTTCTAACTCATCCTCTGTTATACCAATTTGTTCCATTACTTTATCCTTGATTTCCTTTGCTTGCCTAGAACCTTTTCTTATGACTGCCTCAACCTTTCTCACTCTTTTCTTAGATTGTATTTGGCTTTCAATAGTTTATGCACTACCAAATATTTCTTCCTTAGGTTCTTTAGGGGCTTCTAGAAGTGCTTTAGCATAAGTTTCAATTATATGATCATCTGTTTCGTAGCCCATCTCTATTACCCAAACTGTCCCAAGGATGACTGCTTCCATCCAGATCTCATCCTTCTTGATTACAAAACATATTTCATCCTTATATTTGTCAACAATCTTTTGTGATAATCTGATTCTTTTCTTCATTTTGGCTTTAAGTGCTTGAAAGAAATCATGGGTATTGTTTTCCTTATATTCTCCCATATTATTGAATAGTTTTGTTAGTTGTTTGCCTACCGGTATATCATATCCAAGTTCTTTGTAGCCTATACCGGGAAACTGTTTGGTTATATGTAGCATCAGACATACTAGCAAATTTCCAAATTTAAAAGTTCCTTTCTTGTCCTTCTTAATCTTGCCTAAGTTGTCAATTAATTCGTCCTTCAACCACTCACATACATCAATCTTTGCATTATCTGTGACCATGTCATAAGCACTCTTAATGCATAAACTTGAAACTAAATTGAGTCTATTTCAATGAGTAGCTTTATATCCTAATATCGTGCTGATAAATCTTACATTAGTATCTTTTACATCGTTGACTCTTAAGGACCTTCTGTCGGATGTTGCACCAGTTAGGTTTATAACTAGGTCATTGGAGACCTTTTTAGTCTTGTCTGGCCTTTTACCGGTGGTCGGTAACCTTGTGAAAGCTTTCACAACTTCCTTGGTGATTTTGTGAATTGCATCTAACGAGAAAAATTCACCATGTACCCTGCTTAAGACTATCCTAATCACATCCTTAGGAAATTCAGGAATGCTAAGGATCTCTGTAAATCCTAGGGTTTCAATGATCTTATGTTCATCTTTTACATTGTCGGATTCATCACATATGACAGATTTAAACATGGTTTTAATCTCTTCATCTCCTAGTTCCACAATGTTGAGTGAATGTAAATTCTAGGGTCTTCAGCATAAACAACTCCCTTAGGAATTTGAGAAAAAGCACCTAAGGTATCATCTTTCTTTGCTACTTCGGGAACTAATTGAAATACGGGCCTAGGTCTTTTTATAACTTTGACAACAGTACGGTTTGTTATATATTCAAGTGTAGAGGTGGATGCCATGATAAAATACCTTTTACTGCCTTTAGGATGGATGATTTCTTGAAGTGTTCTTTCCTCTTGCTCGAAATGCCTTAGCTTGGAATCTTCGCGCTCTTCGTAGGTTTGAAATCTCGATAAAATGAAATGGAGCCAAAACCTCAAATTTATAGTATCTTTTTGCCATCTACCACATTAAATGCATGTCGGTTGAGTATTCACTTAACATTGTCTTCCGGTAATAGAGTAATTTCCAACTTCTCATCTCTAACCAAGGGAATAATAGCACATGTGTCATTAGATTGCCAAACCCTCAAGGAAACTTTCTTCAGTTCGATGAAGAACTTCCTACCGGTGGAGCACTCCTCTGTCCTGTCGGTGAAGCATCACTTTGTCCTACCGGTGAGGCATTGATTGGTTCTACTGGTGGAGGAGTATTCCCAATATTTAGATCAGCTTTTCTTATCCATTGTTTTGAGAATTCTTGCTTAACCTCTTCAACTTTTTCTTTACCCTTCAAGCTAGAACTTTTGTTGTCTACCGGTGATCCTTTACTTCTACAGAACTTTCCAATATGTCCAATCTTGTTACATTCATAACAAGTTACATTATTCTTCTGAATAGCTTTCCCATAACCTATGCCGGTTTGTGTTCTGCATTGATTAGATAAATGTCCAAATCTTCCACAAACATAACATTTCACATTCATTCTGCAACTTTTCAGAGTTGTGACCAACTTTGTTGCATTTTGAACATTGACCGGTGGGTGTGTTGATATTCGGATAATTTCTAGATCTACATTCATTTTCTCTATGACCATACTTATTACAGTTAAAGAATTTTCCATTGAATTTATAAGCATTAGGTTGGCTTACCGTTTTGCTGTGATCCTGAGTATTTGCTGTACCGGAGCTTTCACCAACTTCAAAGCCAATTCCAGAAGTGTCACCTTTAGGTTTTTTATTCTTCAACAAGGTGCCAAGTTCCTCTGACCTTTACTTGAATTTTTCTTTATGTTGATTTGCAGTTTCTAGTTCTCTTTCTAAGACCTCTTTTTGTCTCATCAATTCATTGGAATCATTCTGAGTGTGCGTTAAATCTATCTTCAATAAATCATTTTCATAGCTAAGTCTTGTGTTCTCATTTGCTGCATCACTTAGTCTTCTGGTCAATTCTTCTTCATTCTTCTTTCTATCCTCAATTTCTTTACAAAATCTCATAGTCATATCCTGCATCTCATTCTTTGTTGTCATGTTCTCTTGTTTCAGCTTGCTTATCTGATCATTAAGTGATTCCTTTTCATCATTCTCATTTTGCATCTTTTCACAAAGTTCTCTTCTCTTATTTCTTACAACAAAGAGATTTTCCTGAAGTTCTTGAATGATATCCTGAGCTGCCTTTAAATCATCTTCTAGTTTGATATTTTTCAATTTTTCTCTATCATGGTCTGAGAGAGCTCCTTCAAGTTGCTTCATCAGATTTTCCATCTTTACCTGTGTCAAGATCTTCCTCGAGCTGTTAGGCTTCTGAAAATAGAGGACCAAGCTTTGATACCAATTGTTAGGATTCCCACAAATACTGAGAGGGGGGTGTGAATTAGTATCTAACTGGCGAGTAGAATTTCTTATCTTAAAACAAGCAGAACATATTATAACAGTGTACCGGTATGCAAGAAATAATGAAATAAACAGAATTAAAAACATCCACATGAAAAGCACACCATGACACAAGGATTTAACGAGGAAACCCGGTGTGGGAAAAACCTTGGTGGGATTTGTGACCCACAATATCCACTTACTGGCCAATAAGAGAATATTACTTACAAGAGGGGCCTGCACATGCAGGAAGGCCAACTACCTAGAGCTCACTGCTCAAAGGGAAGTCTCACTGACTTAAAATGTGGATTATACAAATCCAATATCTTGTACTACTTTACAATAGCATCTATAATGCCTGATCCAGTACGAGTTGCTACTCTGCTTCTTACATAAACCCTTTAACCTATATTTCGCATAATAGGTCTGCCTTAATATTTTGCTTACATCACTTTCTTAACTTCCTTACAAAATGTCTACAATGATCTCTTTTATATATAAGAGTCATTTTACAACATGCCAAGTCATCTTACAAAGTTTTTACAATATTAAACAAAATATAATATAACAAAATCGTGTCAGCTTCTATGTCAATATACTTCCTTTCTTTGTGTCGATGCCAATGTCCTGAGTGCCAGTGTAGAGTGTGATCGTTGATGCTGGTGAACTATCTTGCCGGTGTAATGCCTTGTTGGTGCCATAGGATTGTAAGGTTGCCATCAATGACAAAACCTTCAATCACCTACAATGTCCCATTGGAGTGTGCATATGCCAACAATCTCCCCCTTTGGCATTGATGGCAACACTCATGAGAAATTTCAAAAGTGTATCCAAAAATGTGAAGTCCAAAAAAAAGTTACCAAAAATGTGTGTGCTCCCCCTGAGCATATGATTCCTATGATGTTGAATTTTCTCATCCCACTACTCCCCCTTTGGCATCAATGACAAAGGTTGTCAAGATGTTAGTAGAGTTTGTAGTTTCAACCTTGTAACTGGGTAGTTACAATTTGAAATAGATCTGCCAAAATCAAGTTTATACTCTCCATAAACTTTTACTATCTCTTATTAATGTCTCTATTCTTTTAACTGTACAGGTGAGATGCTGCAAATGCTCTGTCGGTGTTTTCTATCCCTGTATCAGTGCCTCAGATATTTCGTTCCGCGCTGATGCTAGATAGTCCAATCTTGGACTCAGTTTTAATCTCAGATGCTTTGCCTTATTCACTATTCTCTCTTTTTCTCTTTCCAATTTAAGTAATTCTTCCTCAAAATTTGTTATCTTCTGTTCAAAGACTGATAATGTATCAGGTGAGTTAACAAAATTATCTGCAAGTTTATTGATTTCATCCTATACCTTGCTCATCTTCTTATCTATATCTACAGTCAAAAAGTTTGTCTTGCAGGTGCCTTTATACAGAGTTTTGTACTCTTTCAGTAAATTACACAGTTCCGGTAGAAGTGTGTCAAAATCTCTGATACACTTCTTTATCTACTCATCAAAGAATTTTTGCTTTTCAATTTCCAATTTGTCCTTCAATGTCTCTTCCTTTATTTTCTCAATGTTCTCTATGATATATTTACACAAGGTATCAAGTTGTCCTAAAGAATCTTTGTTGTCTATATTACAGTTAGGAGCAATTACCTTCAAAATTCATATTGTGTCATCTATTGCCTTATAAGCTTGTGAGCTGCAATCTGTTATCTTTTTAATTGAATCCAATAGTACTTTCGTCACATTAGTTGATTTGTAGCCTGATGATGATCCTACATTTTGAGTACCGCCAGTGGAAGTAACCAAGCTTGTATTGACCTCTGGTAGGTCTGTTTGTGTTTGCATTTCCTTAAGCAATGGTTTTTCTATTTCTCCAGTTGTCGGTGGCACTGTTTCCTTATGAACCTGTTCCTGTTTCTGTTGTTGTTCCTGTTCCGGAGCCTTTTGCTCTGTTTGTTGCAATGTCTTAGTCTGAGTTTGAGTTTCTACCTATTGCTCTTTGGCATCTTCCAGTTTCTCCTATTTGTTATCAGTTTGCTCAGCTACCAGAGGCTTACTAGCCATGTTAGTCTTATCAGTTGTATCTTTGTCTACCACAATGTTGATCTTTTGAGTATCAACATCCACTGTATATAAGACTTCAGGATTAGGATTGACATCCTCTACATCCATGCTTTCAATTGTCAGTTGATCTTTTGTAGCTGTTGTTTTTAACAATGGAGTAATCAAAGGAGGTGGGGGTTAAGTTGTCTTTAACCTTGATACTAGGTGGTCCACCAACTTTACCTTTACCCTTGTCTCTTTCTTTCTGATATACCTTTATAGGTTTGTGGCTCATGTATTCTTCTTGTTTTTCTTTTTCCACTAGGAAAATGTCCCATGCATTTTTTGTCTCCTTAGTCACCTCATTAACTCTTCCAACCATTAAAGCAATGTGTCAGTGTGCAATAGAAAATACTGACCGGTTGGCTTCAACAATTAAGTCATCAATTTCTTTGGGTGAATTCACCAGGTATACAACAAGTAGCTTTTCTATATTTATTTACTTGTCAAGTTCTACTACTGCTTGTCTCCTTGCTTCCAGTCTCTTAAATAGTTCATCTGGTACTTCATCTACTACTTCCATAAAAAATTTCTTGTACATATCCATATACAATATAACACTGTTTTCTACTTGTTCTTTTTCATCAGTTGTCAAAGTGTCATATAGTTTCTCTATATTCTTCAATTTCCCTTCCTCTGTAATTTCATTCAATAGTATGTCAAGAGGGGCCAAGTCCTTAATTGTCCTCTTCTTCTTCTTGGGTGTCAGTTTCTTCTTCTTTGGTGTAGCCTTTCTTACCGGAGATCTCACTGGTTGTTGTTTTTGTCTTGTCCTCTTAGGTGTTGTCGCCAGTGAGGGATCTCTTTTCCTTACAACTCTCTTGAAAGTTGCAAGCATGTCATTCTCTGAAGATGTGCCTACCGGTGATAGGTGAGTTTCAAGTTGTGGAGCTTCTAACTCATCCTCTGTTATACCGGTTTGTTCCATTACTTTATCCTTGATTTCCTTTGCTTGCCTAGAACCTTTTCTTACGACTGCCTCAACCTTTTTCACTCTTTTCTTAGATTGTATTTGGCTTTCAATAGTTTATGCACTACCAAATATTTCTTCCTTAGGTTCTTTAGGGGCATCAGGGATGACTGCTTCCATCCAGATCTCATCCTTCTTGATTACAAAATATATTTCATCCTTATATTTATCAATAATCTTTTGTGATAATTTGATTCTTTTCTTCATTTTGGCTTTAAGTGCTTGAAAGAAATCATGGATATTGTTTTCCTTATCTTCTCCCATATTATTGAATAGTTTTGTTAGCTGTTTGCCTACTGGTATATCATATCCAAGTTCTTTGTAGCCTATACCGAGAACCTGTTTGGTTATATGTAGCATCAAACATACTAGCAAATTTCCAAATTTAAAAGTTCCTTTCTTGTCCTTCTTAATCTTGCCTAAGTTGTCAATTAATTCATCCTTCAACCACTCACATACACCAATCTTTGCATTATCTATGACCATGTCATAAGCACTCTTAATGCATAAACTTGAAACTAAATTGAGTCTATTTGCATGAGTAGCTTTATATCCTAATATCATGCTGATAAATCTTACATTAGTATCTTTTACATCGTTGACTCTTAAGGACCTTCTGTCAGATGTTGCACCAGTTAGGTTTATAAATAGGTCATTGGAGACCTTTTTAGTCTTGTCTGGCCTTTTACCGGTCGTCGGTAACCCTGTGACAGCTTTCACAGCTTCCTTGGTGATTTTGTGAATTGCATCTAACTAGAAAAATTCACCATGTACCCTGCTTAAGACTATCCTAATCACATCCTTGGGAAATTCAGGAATGCTAAGGATCTCTGTAAATCCTAGGGTTTCAATGATCTTATGTTCATCTTTTACATTGCTGGATTCATCACATATGATAGATTTAAATATGGTTTTAATCTCTTCATCTCCTAGTTCCTCAATGTTGCAGTGAATGTAAATTCTGCGGTCTTCAGCATAAACAACTCCCTTAGGAATTTGAGAAAAAGCACCTAAGGTATCATCTTTCTTTGCTACTTCGGGAACTAATTGAAATACGGGCCTAGGTCTTTTTATAACTTCGACGATAGTAGGGTTTGTTATATATTTGAGTGTAGAGGTGGATGCCATGATAAAATACCTTTTACTGCCTTTAGGATGGATGATTGCTTGAAGTGTTCTTGGCTCTTGCTGGAAATGCCTTAGCTCAGAATCTTCGCGCTCTTCGTAGGTTTGAAATCTCGGTAAAATGAAATGGAGCCAAAACCTCAAATTTATAGTGTCTTTTTGCCATCTACCACATTAAATGCATGTCGGTTAAGTATTCACTTAACATTATATGCCGGTAATAGAGTAATTTCCAACTTCTCATCTCTAACCAAGGGAATAATAGCACATGTGTCATTAGATTGCCAAACCCTCAAGGAAATTTTCTTCAGTTCGATGAAGAACTTCCTACTGGTGGAGCACTGCTCTGTCCTGTTGGTGAAGCATCACTCTATCCTGCCGGTGAAGCATTGACTGGTTCTACCGATGGAGGAGTATTCTCAATATTTAGATCAGCTTTTCTAATCCATTGTTTTGAGAATTCTTACTTAAGCTCTTCAACTTTTTCTTTACCCTTCAAGCTAGAATTGTTGTTGTCTACCGGTGATCCTTTACTTCTACAGAATTTTGTAATATGTCCAATCTTGTTACATGCATAACAAGTTACATTATTCTTTTGAATAGCTTTCCCATAACCTATGTCGGTTTGTGTTCTACATTGATTAGATAAATGTCCAAATCTTCCACAAACATAACATTTCACATTCATTCTGCAATTTTCAGAGTTGTGACCAACTTTGTTGCATTTTGAACATTGATCGGTGGGTGTGTTGATATTTTGATAATTTCTAGATCTACATTCATTTGCTCTATGACCATACTTATTATAGTTAAAGCATTTTCAATTGAATTTATAAGCATTAGGTTGGCTTACCGGTTTGCTATGATCCTGAGTATTTGTTGTACCGAAGCTTTCACCAACTTCAAAGCCAATTCCAGAAGTGTCACCTTTAGGTTTTTTATTCTTCAACAAGGTGCCAAAGTCCTTTGACCTTTACTTGAATTATGTTGATTTGCAGTTTCTAGTTCTCTTTCTAGGACCTCTTTCTGTCTCATCACTTCATTGGAGTCATTCTGAGTGTGCATCAGATCTGTCTTCAATAAATCATTTTCATAGCTAAGTCTTGTGTTCTCATTTGTTGCATCACTTAGTCTTCTGGTCAATTCTTCTTCATTCTTCTTTCTATCCTCAATTTCTTTACAAAATCTCATAGTCATATCCTGCATCTCATTCTTTGTTGTCATGTTCTCTTGTTTCAGGTTGCTTATCTGATCATTAAGTGATTCATTTTCATCATTCTCATTTTGCATCTTTTCACAAAGTTCTCTTCTCTTATTTCTTGCAACAGAGAGATTTTCTTGAAGTGCTTGAATGATATCCTGAGCTGCCTTTAAATCATCTTCTAGTTTGATATTTTTCAATTTTTTTGTATCATAATCTGAGAGAGCTCTTTCAAGTTGCTTCATCAGATTTTCCATCTTTACCGGTGTCAAGATCTTCCTCAAGCTATTAGTCTTCTGAAAATAGAGGACCAAGCTTTTGATACCAATTGTTAGGATTCCCACAGATTCTGAGAGGGGGGGGTGAAGCAGTATCTAACCGGTGAGTAGAATTTCTTATCTTAAAACATGTAGAACATATTACATATTATAATAGTGTATGGGTATGCAAGAAATAATGAAATAAACAGAATTAGAAACATCCACATGAAAAGCACACCATGACACAAGGATTTAACAAGGAAACCCGGTGTGGGAAAAACCTCAGTGGGATTTGTGACCCACAATATCCAGTTACTGGCCAATAAGAGAATATTACTTACAAGAGGGGCCTGCACATGTAGGAAGGCCAACTGCTTAGAGCTCACTGCTCAATGGTAAGTCTCACTGACTTAAAATGTGGATTATACAAATCCAATATCTTGTACTGCTTTACAATAGCATCTATAATGCTTGATCCAGTACCGGTTGCTGCTCTGCTTCTTACATAAACCCTTTAACCTATATTTCGCATAATAGGTCTGCCTTAATATTTCGCTTACATCACTTTCTTAACTTCCTTACAAAATGTCTACAATGATCTCTTTTATATATGAGTCATTTTACAACATGCCAAGTCGGCTTACAAAGTTTTTACAATATTAAACAAAATATAATATAACAAAATCTTGTTGGCCTCTGTGCCGGTATACTTCCTTTCTTTATGCCGGTGTCTGCGTGCCGGTGTCTGCGTCCTGAGTGTTGGTGTAGAGTGTGATCGTTGACGTCGGTGAACTATCTTGCCGATGTAATGCCCTACTGGTGCCATAGGATTGTAAGGTTGCCATGAATGACAAAACCTTCAATCACCTACAATGTCTCATTGGAGTGTTCATATGCCAACAACAACTGCATGTCGGACTTTAAAGTCTGACTTGCAACCTTTGAAGGAAACTTGAAATTCTCACATTGGACTTTAAAGTCCGACGTGCAATGGAAAAGTCCCCACAAGTCAGACTTTAAAGTCCGCTCTGCAGGGAAAGAAACACCTGCAGGTCAGAATTTAATATCCTCTCTGTAGGGAAAGATACACCTGCAGGTCGGACTTTAAAGTCTGCTCTACAGGGAAAGAATCACCTGCAGGTTAGACTTTAAAGTCTGCTCTACAGGGAAAGAATCACCTGCAGGTCGGACTTTAAAGTTCTCTCTGCAGGGAAAGAGACACCTGCAGGTCGGACTTTAAAGTCCGCTCTCCAGGGAAAGAATCACCTGCAGGTCGGACTTTAAAGTCCTCTCTGCAGGGAAAGAGACACCTGCAGGTCAGACTTTAAAGTCCGATCTGTAGGGAAATAACCAAAACATTGCACATCAAGCTTTAAAGTCCGGTGTGCAATTATAACAAAGAAAACCCTACAGGTCGGACTTTAAAGTCCGACCTGCAGGTAAAACTGCAAAAATCAAAAAACTTAAAAACAAGAAAAACAAAAGGCGAAAAGCAAAAGAGGCTAACCGACGCAGTCAATTAACCTTCTCGGAGGACATGAGGTATGAAATGGACTAGTTTCCTAGGGTTGCCTCACAATTTTAGCCATGCTAAAATTGAGGACAACAATACAATATCAACAAACAATAAAATAAGAAGACAATTGCTAGATTTTGGTCTAACTTGAAAAGAAAAGGTGATGGAAAATGTTATTGTTCGTACAAAATTTGTAAGGGGTTTAAGACTAGAAGACTTCTAATCAAAACAATGAAGAAACATTGTAGGCTGCATGGTCACATTGAAGGTGGACATGATTATCATCCATTGGTAAGTTTCTCATTATATCGTTTTGACAATTTATATACATAATAAATCATGTGATGATGAGATCATGATCATGGTTTATTTATGTTTATCAATTTTATATAGCTCGAGCACCCCGAAGCACATGGTATGGATCAACACAACCCTGAGAATATGGTTTTCGAAGTGGATGAACATGGAGGTGTGAATATCAAAGCTGAAGATAATGATTCCATGGAAGATGACGATCATGAGACAGAAAACACAATTGAAGATGATGGTACAAATACATTGATCCATGACTCATTTAGTACTCACGCAGCTGATCATGATGATGAAGATGACCTTGATGTTGTTCATGATGTCCCTCTACTTGAGAAGGCATCTGAGGCCCTTTACGAAGGCTCGCAGGCAATACGTGGAATAATGGGAATATAGCGAAGAACCTTGCGAGGAACCCTTTTTGTTATTTGATCTGTTCGATATCTACTGATATGACATTCAGGGCATTCAATTTGAAATTCATGTTGTTTGTGATATATAATATGATCATTGGGACAAGCATCTATTGCTTGATACTCCATTCCAATATCTTTCATAACGACAGATAATTCTCGGTATGAGCGAGGTAGAATATTTGATGGTGGTAACAAAAACTCACCTATCAATCTACAACGAAAAAATATAATTTGTTATAATAAAGAATATTAATGGTACAACATGATTCATAGTTTATTATGACATATATGACATACCTTAACATACTTGACATTGTTATGTTGGATAAACCATTCATAACCTTCAAGTTCACCAACAACAATATAGTAGAGAGAAGAGCAACGATTATTCAAGTGCACTAGCTTGGCACAATTTATGGATTGCCATACATGCAATAGAAGTCGAGATGACATTATTCGAATGCATGTAGATGGTTCGGCACTTATGGACATAGAGGAAAAGTGGCCACACTTAAAAGAAGAACCTCGTAATCTCAGACTTTCATTGGTAGCAGATGGTGTCAATCCATTTGGAGAGATGAGATCTGTTTACTCAATGTGGTCTGTTTTTGTTATCAACAATAACATTCCTCCATGGATGTCAATAAAGAGGGAGCACATAATGTTGGCAATGATTGTTCCATGTATTTTATCATTTAAATATAGTCGTTTAAATTTAATCATAAATATTGCAATAAAATGGTCATAATAATTATGTAATGTTTTTGTTCATTTGATTAGGTAAGTACCAAGTTAAAGATATGAATGTATATATTGAGCCTCTTATCGATCAGTTGCTAGAGTTATGGAATGGTGTCACTATGTATGACGTCTCTAGACCAATAGGACAAAGACAATTTCAATTCCATGCGATGCTTCTATGGACAATACACGATGCCCTGGGGCTAACACATTTTTGTGGTATGTTATAGTGTTTAAGCTGTGCATGAACATTATAATTCAAAAAATTATCATATTTAATCCAATTATACATTATCTTGTAGGTCTTCAAACAAAGGGAAAATTTGCATGTCTTGTTTGTGGTCCAAAGATGAATTCTCGTCATTCAAAAAGTTTAGGAAAGCAAGTGTTTGATGAGTATAGGCACTTTCTCCACAAAAATCATAAGTATCAAAATACTGAAAAAAATCTTTTCAATGGGAAAGAAGAGAATACATCAAAGCCATGAAGAATGACACCTCACCTGTGGAAGTTAGAATATAATAGAATTAATCGTCAAGGTAATGCCATTCCATCTATTGGTTTGTCATAAAACATCTTTTCTATTTTGTTTTGTTTACTGATGATGTGATTGATGATCATGAAGGTCGTGAAGGCATAAATGACCACCTTCCTAAGGGAATAAAAAGTTATCCCCGACAATTTAGTAGGTTGCCCTACTACGAGCAGTTACAAATTGTTCATTTGTTTGATAGTATGCATATTGGAAAGAATATAACAGAGACAATATGGAAAATATTGGATGGAAGGTGTGACAAAGAAAAAATTGTCAAAATATGTAGTGACATTCAGGATTCCAATCATGCAATGATAAATGTCATTCAATCAAATAGCCATGGAGACCAGATTAATATAAGTGAGCTTCCTTGATTATTAACGGACCAGCAAAGCAATGCTATAAAAGAAGTCATACAAAAAATTCGATTTCCCACAGGATTTGTTGTGAACATAAACAATCTCATATCAAAGAAAAGTGAATTTGGGCCAGGGATGAAAATGCATGATTGGCATACCTTCATTAAGGTAATTCATGTTCTTGTGTTTTTAGTATGTATTTAAGTATTGCACGTACGTGTACTTTTCATTATGTTACAAAAAAATGAAAAGATAATTTTATAATTGTTGCAGTACGTTCTACCTCTATCTCTCCCAGACGACTTCGACAATAATGTCAACCAAGTCATATATGATCTTAGAAAACACATGAGGTAAGTAGTGATATTTGTTTAGTTCGTTGTATGGATATTATATTTGCGATTTGTTTTACTTCTTATGTAATATATTTTTTTGCGTCTTGAATACCTTGTAGGTGATTGTCATGTAAGGAAATCCATAAAGATGATATAAAATATTGGAAGAGAAAAATTCCTCATTTAATGTGTGAAATGAAAAAGTGTCTACCTCCAGCTTTTTTCAATGCACAAGAACACTACCTCATACACCAAGTTGAGGAGATTGAATTGTGTGGACCTGTACACACTAGGTCAATGTGGATGGTTGAGAGGCACTTGAAATTTTTGAAGGCTTTCGTTCGACAAAGAGCACATCCTGAGGGTTCTATGGTGGAGGGATATATGGTATACCAGACTATGGTGTACATTTCTAAATATCTTCCTAAGTTTGCAGCAAAGATCCACGTGGATCACATTTGGGATCCCAACACCATTAACAAATTCGAAGGGGAGTACTTGACGGGGAAAGGTAGATTGAGGAAAGTGAGAGGTAATTATAAGATGTTATTGTAGTTAATTAATTCTTAATCTTTAAAATAAATTTATTGTAAGACGTCTATTTATTTTTTGTATAGTTGGTCGAGAGTGGGATGCACTACATTTGTATATTGCAAACAATCTTGATTGGATGACGGTATGGATTGAACGTTGTCAACATTTTGGATGCACGTTAACATGGGAAGGTGTGGCTTCATTGGTTAAAGAAGCACATCGTAATGGAGATTCCAATGTTACGCAAAGGGAAATTGATTTAGCATATGGTTTAAGAGATAAACAGGTATGTATAAATTTATTAATCACCCATATATTTATCAACTCACAATACAATAAATTTTACATGTTTGACATATCACAGGTCAAACACCACAACGCTATGTGTTGCAATGGTCATAGATTTCGCATAAAAAAGTTGGATGACACAAAAAAAACTTGTGATTCTGGCATCACTGCAGTCTTTGAGGTGACAAATATTTCATCAAGAAATGACATTCATCCTCAACAGTCTCAAAATCGATACTATGGCATTTTGGATGATATACTTGAGTGTGACTTTAATTCCTTCAAATTAGTTTTGTTCGTCGCCAAATGGTACAGGCTACGATTGAATAAAAATGATCCTGATAGATCTGTTATTGAACATGATAATGGTTTTATAATGCTAAATACCAGGTCATTTGAACCAGTTGAGGATGAGCCCTATGTTATTCCAAGCCAATGTGAGCAAGTATTTTACTTAGAGGTTCCACATAAACTGGGTTGGTCATTTGTTGTTAGACATGGTCCAAGAGGAAGGTCGATAAAGTATAATGTGATGGAAGAAGAAGATACCGAAGAAGTAGAAGATGAAGTGGATGATGATCACGATCGACAGTTTCTCAATGATGATGATGATGAAGAAGAAGAAGAAGAAGAAGAAGAAGAAGATGGTGATGGTGATGGTGATGGTGATGGTGATGGTGATGGTGGTGATGATGATGGCAAAGATGTTGATGATGATGATGATGATGATGACGATGACGATGATGATGATGATGATGATGATGATGATGATGATGATGTTGGCGATGATGACCTTGATGTTCATGATGATGAAGAATGAAATGTATGAGGTATGCGATTAGTATATTATCTATTTAATATTGACTTCTTGATAGAATTTTTGTACATAATTAATTCATTATGTTTTGAATTCTAATGCCATTACATAATTAATTCATGATGCACCTTTTAATATGGAGATGGAGATAGGGAGAGTGACTATTTATGTGACAATTTTTAAACTGTGTTTATTTATGGAAATTGGATTTTTATTAGCTATGTGATGGATGCTAATTTAAAATACATATGTGATGGATCACATGTTTATGATGATGCATGTGACATTGTTTGAACTTTGTGTTTATTTATAGAACGTGGATTGTTTATTACCTATGTGATGGATGGTGATTTATGATACATATGTGATGGATTACATGTTTATGATGACACATGATATGTGATGCTAATTGTGATGCTCAATTACATATATGATGACACATCATGTGATGCTTTGGATGCTTATGATACGTATGTATTTATTGTTTATCAACTTACAAATGTAGTAATGCTTATGATGCTCAATTGATGGTGTTAATTTTAGGTATAGTCCTTGTGTGATGTTGTCACCCTTGGTGGGAACAGGTCATTGACTACAGACATCGTCAACCATTTAGTTGAGGATCCTGCACAGTCAACATAAAGTAAAGGTAAGGAATTAAAAAATTTACAATGATTTTGATGACAACATCTTTTTATTATTTAATACTCTTTTTGTCTACAAAGTTCATGTTGTTCATGTTGTGTACTTGTAATTTCGCTAACGTTTTTAATATTTTTTCTTTGTCATAGGCCGACATGGATCCATCACATATCACAAACAGAGATGTAGCTTGTGACACTTCTACCGAGCAGGTAAACCTCATTGTAATTGTACAAATTAGATAGAAGCAAACTGTTACATTATTATGTTCTTTTTTTAGTGATTTATACTAATTTTGTAATTGTTATTGATATTCTTGACACAGATGGATGTTCGGGGAAAGGGAAAGGGAGTTGCAGTACCTGAGCACCTTTCTATGGATGTGGAATCATTAGGGTTAAGCAATGATGACCTTGAAGATCCCACAGACCTTGTGAAATTCTTTAAAATGCCTCTTATAAAAATTAGAAAAGAGATTGTTGCTTTGGCAGCCATGCATCCTACCACTAATGAGATACGACAGAAGGTGGAATTATTGTTTAAGACAATAGAAAACTTGCAAGTAAACAATAATGAAAGCTTTAATTATAACAAAAGTTCAATAATGGTTTATATTTTATTCTCTTTTATGTCATTAACTAAAATATGTACGTATTGTTTTTACAGCAATTTATCCGCCCTCATGAAAGTCGTTCCCACGATCAAGGTGTTGCAGGATCTTCAGGTGATGATGATTTTCTTGTATTATCACTTGCTTGCCTTATCACTCTGAGTACCCAAAACACATCATACTTGATACTGTCAATTTTCAAAATAAAGGTTCATCCTTGTTTACAATTATTACACTTTTCATATATTTAATGTTTTATATATTTAAAGTATTATTCTTTAGGTGTTGTCAATGTTACTATGCAAATGTCATCGCCACCTCAGCAGAGGTCACCCTCACCTGTATTGCCGACTATAATGTCGGCAACACGTAGCATGCAGACATCCTCTAGTGCACGTCATATTGGCCTGCCCACTATTGGTAGATCCCTCTTTTGCTCTATCTTCTGTCATGTATTTATTTCCCTTCAAGCGTTCTTTCTTGAATTCTAATGCCATTTCATAGTGGATTCATTTTTTGCAGGAGGAGATGCACATGAGGATGTGCCAGAGGCGACTACTACTGATAACATACCATCATTTCCTGGATCTTCTCGTATTGCTAGTACGGGAACATTGCAGGCCACATTAGTGGTGAGCGACGAAGAAATGATTCCCTTAAAGATACAAAAGGTTCCAGGTACTTTAAAATTATTATTATATATACTCTAATTGTAATTTACTTTATGATCACTTGTTTTGGACTAATGATCCCATGAATTTTTTGTAGGCAATGATATTTTCTATAAACATCTTAGTGACATTGCATTGCAGATATTTGGGCCCACCATACGTAAAAGGTGGTACATCATATGTGAACTAACCCTTATCCACTTTTGATTTCATATCATTGCTAGAATAGTTTTCCTTTGATCCATTTCTTGAAGTGTAATAAATGTAGCTTCAGTTCATTTCTGAATCTAACAAGTTTGTTTTTGCTTTAAAAGGTGGAATGACCAAGAAAAAAGGTTGAAAGATGAATTGACAAACCAAATGGTTGAGCGGTTTGGAAATGACACCTTTGACAAAACCAAGCTCCTTGAAAAAGATGGCACATATCTAAAGTATGTGAGGGACCAACACAGGACCCATTTGGAGAGGAACCTAAAGTACAAGCGTCCCCCCATGATTCCAGAGAGGGAGTGGAAGGACCTGATTTTGGATGCCAAGGAGAGAATTGAAAGGAAAAAAGGAAATACACCACTAGACGCCAGAAGAAGGGACGGGATACTAATAAGAATGTAATTATGTACTAATTAATTACTCTTTATATTTATATAATCTAACATATTTCAAACTTTTTATAAACTGAGTGACACGTCAAAGGCAACCAAGGCAAGGCAAGAAAAGCATGGGCAACACAAACTCGGCTCTGGTGGTTACATGAAACTTGTTGCACGAATTGTAAGTATCTCATGTAAATGAAATATTGCATCAAAATATTAATAAATTACAAACGTTTTTTTTTATCAAACAATGCAAGCAAAATTCACAGTACCAAGCAAAAATGTAGGGCTCTGAATTCAATAGAGCGCCCATAGAAGATGACAAGAGAATTGCCTACCAGCAAGGCTATTCAGCTGTGGCTGATTGGCTACGAGAATTGAGTGGGCATACACAACATTCGAGTGCATCCATCACACAGGTAAATATGCTAAATGGAAGTTGTTTCAAATTGAATACTTTACCAATAATCTAATTGATGTTGAGTTCCAACATAAAGTGACTATATTTGTTTTAAATAAGCAAGCAATGATAACAATGTGCATGTCATTGGAATGTAGCCTACTAATTGTGAAACACCACCTGCACATGAAGGTTCAGATGTGCATCCCAGTAGTGGAGGTATTCATTTGCTATTCAAATTTATTTATTTAGCTATTAATACAATTAAACATCTTAATTTGTAATTAGAGTAGTAATTAATGTAACTTTTTTTGTTAATATTTTAGAGCATGTAGTCGGTGGTGAGCAAGTGGAGCATGATCTGGGTACACAACCTCAAGAACGTGATGTTCTCCACTAAAGTAAAGAGGGCCATTGTTATTGCTTTAAACAAATATAATTGCAATTGGTGTTCAACATTAATGTAACCTTTAGTATTTCAACTCCAGATGATCTAGAGGGTGTTCAACATGTTGAGGTTGAGGCTACACAAAATGATGTGGCCCCATCAGGTAAAGAGCACAACAATTATGTTCTCTAAATTAATGAAATACTTGTAACAATAATTTTTTTTTTTTTTTAATTTAACCCATTTCTTTGTAATTGCAGAGGACCCCCCTTCGCTTCAGTGTCCTCGTCCTCAGTATAGGACTAGGCATACATTGAGATCACGAGCAGTTGGCGAAACATCTGTAGAGGGGGGAAATGATGAAGAAACCGATGTTCCACTTAGTCTTTTCATAGCTTCAAAGAAAAAACAAAGAAATAAATGATTTTAATCTAACTTATTTGATAATGAATGATTTTTATGTGTTAGTGAATGTAATTATGTGCTAATTAATGGTTATGGATGATATGTGTTAATTAATATTGATGAATGTTGTGTGTTAATTAATGTTAATCCAATGTTATGTGTTAATGAATGTTATGTGATATTAATGAATGAATGCTATATTTTATTAATGATAGAAAGAATTAATGAATGAATGTTATAAGATGTTAACGGGGAATTTAGAGTGATGTTAGGGGGGGGGAGGGGCCAAATGAGCTTCCACCTTCACGTGGTTGGCCCTGTTAAGTAGAGAATATTAAACTATTCTCGAAACCAAGCAAAGCTCAACAAGGTAACACACTTTTCAATATTTCATTATGTTGCACAGTTAATCTTATTGAATAATGTATATTGAATCTTAATTGCAGGGTCCAACAAAGCCAACACGAACAACAACACCACAAGTTGTTGAGTGTAATGAACTCCCATATTGTCTTGTCTATACACGAACAATATGAGTTGCTTCTAGTGTTGATATCGAAGGTAGGACTGCAAAAGTTATGAATATGCCTCATCCTTGTAAGTTTTTTTATTACTTGTAAGTAATGAATATGCCTCGTCCTTGTAAGTTTTTTTATTACTTGTAAGTCATGAATATTGCTCTTTAGTTGATTAAAATTAAATGAAAATCTTTAATGAATACACAAAACTATATACATATGCAGGCGTACCATGGTTGAGATGGTCCAACTCCCTAGTCTCACTCTACAACTAAGCTCATGCCATATCTAAATCAAAGACATCTCAAATACATGGTCAGTGGAAAACTGCAAAATGCCATTGTCATACATAAGCAAGACATACACAATTGGGCACAATCAACAAGAGAACGGTAAAAAGTGTGTTTGAGATTGTATCATGGATGCAAAAAATCTCTTCATTAATCCTTGACTCATGATTACTATAATACTTCTTTAGACTTCTCATGTCATTTGTTGCACTTCTTCACTATTTTGGACTGAGTTTCAACTATGAATTTGCCTTGACTTATGACTGTACCTAGCTTTGTCCTATCTTTGTAAGCTTCCTCTTTTAATTGTGGTTGTAGATTTGATAATACCCTTTTAATGTTGCACTATCTGTAAGGAGGACAACTCCTAATGCATGTTGCAAATTGTGTTCTAGTGACTGAGACTAACCTAATGCATCTCAGAATGGCATAAATTGCCAAGATGGAGATATAGCAGATGAGTTCAAGATTGTTGTTGTAGAAATTATTTGATTTATGTGCTTGAAATTTATGTATATACACTATTTATAGTCTACTCTATATTTCCTACTAAGCTACTCCTATTGCTTTAAAATGAAATGTGAACTGATGAATTGTATTCTATAGATGACTAGTGCCTTTCTTCATTGTTTGGGCTACAAAGTCTTTATATTTCTTTAGGACTTATTGTGTAAACTTATGAGACAATTTTTAAACCCACCACCTCTCGATGAGTCTGTTAGTTACTGTTTCTTATGAACTCTACTTCAATGTCTATATTGTAAACCGCTTGAATGAATTTAACCCTAGCTTTTAAGAGACCATCCAAGGAAGAAATACCAGGAACAATTACAATTCACTAGTAAATATTTTTGATCCAAATATACAATATGAAACACAAAATTTCACTGGAAGAACACGAATAACCTTATCTCCTTTAGATAATATCATAAGCAACTGCCTGTAGGAAATGCAATAATCCACAACATAAACGCAAAGGAAAATGACTAATTCTATTAAGTATATTTGCCAAAATAGTACAATGGTAAGCCTGAGGCTATAATCTATTCCTTCTCTAATTCTCTTTCATGTTACAAAATCTCCCCCCTTTATATGAGAGTATATATTATTACCAAGCGTTGTGGATTTTCGGCATCTAACCGGTAACCAACATTTTTTGTTTAACAAACTGGAAGATAAAAAAATTGAGTATTGTCATCTCCTCACCGATACCTATCTGGTATCCATGGGTCCCTTTTTATGTCGAAGAAACCTTGGGCTTCGGTGACTTCCTTTAGTTTTCCATTGAAATGCTTTTTCCATCGATAACACTATGGTCCTTTGATGAATGGGTATGTTGTCTCACCGAAGCCCCTTTTATCCTCTCTTTGTCGTCTTCCACCAATAAAGTTGTATCGATGAAACCATGTGTATCGGAGACATGCCTTTTAGTCTCCTCAAAACTCATATTCTCATCAAAATTATTTTGCTATCCATCGGGTTTCATGTCGAAGAGACTTTGGACTTCGCTGACTTCTTTTGTCCTCCCATCGAAACTCATAGCCTTATCGATATCATTCATCGATAAAGTTTTCTTCTGTTTTATCGATATCACTTTTTCGATGAGAATGCTTCTTTCGGTGAATCTTCTTTATCTTGCATCAATGATATTGTTTCTTCAAAAGCCTTTTCTCATCGGTGGGGGCACCTCTACTTTCTTCGATACCTTTTGTTGGTGGGACCATCTCTTTCGATGAGTCTTTTTGCACCGATAATGTTATATCCTCGAAGACCTTTTGTTGTCGATGAGAACCATCTCCACTTTCCTCGTATCTTTTATCGATGGAGTTACTGTCTTCGATGAGTCCTTTCTGAAGTTGATCGGCGTTTGCTTTCTTCGATGCCCCTTTTATATCGATGAGACATCGCTGGGTCTCATTGATACTATTTGAATCTTAGATACTTTGATAGAATGCTTTTAGACTTGTTCGATAACTTATGGGTTATTATGGTATCAATGAAAATGATGATTTCTTCCAAAGAGAGATGGCTTCTATGATTTAATTTCTCAAATCAAGATATTTTACTTAATTCAGATTTGATGCTCAACAGAATGACTGCACTATCACCAATCTATCTTGAACATTTGACTACTCTTTAGATTATGATTATGACTGTCATGATATTTCATGAGACTGCTCTATCCCCATATGAAACCCTTTGTTCCCACAAATCAATGCTTTGAACTTGACTGCAACTTTATAGTGATCACTGTCTTTGTACAGTAAGCTTGCTACTTTCTCAACTTTTGCTATATTGGAGGCTCCTAGGATGGTTTCTATCTTATAGTCACAGTACCTTTCTATAATTTGTAGCTATTCTATGTTTATTTGTTTTCCACTCTTAACTCATAGTTCAACCGAATATGGTTCATCTTGGAATCAATACACATCGGTTATAATCAAATTATAACTAGTCTCCATGGTTGCAAGACCTGAAGAAGGATTCTTATCATCAATTAGATGCATACTTTTGGGAATATAGAAAGACAAAAAAAAATATTAGAACCGTATTTTTTGTTGAGTCATAATATGATGTGTTAATTTAGCTAAATAAGGGAACCAATGTTGTATTAGGTTTAATTTCATGATGACAGTTGAAGCTTGTTAGAGATAGGGGATTTGTAGCAGTTGGCTTGTTAGGTTATTTCACAATCCCATGAAGGTCCTTGTAAACCGTTAATGTCAGTAGACATGAGAATGTTATGTAACGAATTGGATCAGCTAAACCTAGAAGTTCTGTAACCAATGAATCAACTGACTCAAGTGTATGTTAATTATCTTATGATGGTCATTTATGACCATTATTCTTAGTAGACATTAAGCAGTTCACTAGATAGTTGGTCAGTAAACTAGTGAGTTAGTTGGCTCAAGTGTATGTTATTTATCATATGATGGTCGTTAATAACCATTATTGTTAGTACACATTAAGCAGATGGCTTGTTTAAATGGTTGGTAACTAGTGAGTTTGTTGAGTTCAAGAATTGGATGTACAAGTCGAGCAAGGGAGGTGAACACTAACAACACATTGGTGCTTGCAATGTTAAAACCTTGGCCAAGATGGTGATGCTTTATCTTAGTGATGAAATTGGCCATTTGAATTCCTTTCTCATATTGATTAGCTTAATAATATTTGTTCAAATTTTTTTATCGTTAAAAGATTACCTTCCTTTTAGATAAATTAGTTAGATTCTTATTATGTTGAAGAACATTTAGTTAGTTTTCTCCTTCAACTGAAGTAGTTATTTTTTATTTTGAAATGCTCAATTTTTTATCTTAATATAGATCACAATTTATTTTCTTTAAGTATAGAATTAATGGAATATTACATATGGTATCAGAGCAACCAAGTTTGACATTGAACCTCAGGCTTTCCACCTATAAACAAAACTATATACTTATGCAGGCGCACCATGTTGAGTTAATATGCAGGCGCACTATATACAAAACTATATTCGCTAGTAAATCTTTTATTCAAATCCACGATATGAAACACAAAGTTTTACTGGAAGAAAAAAAGTAACCTTGTCTCCTTTAGATAATATCACAAGCAACTGCCTACAAAAAGATGTAGTAATCCACAGCATATACACAAAGGAAAGACGACTGATTATATTATGTATGTTCGCAAAATGGTACAATAGTAAGCCTGAGGCTATATTCTACTTCTTATCTAATGATCCTTATTGTTACAAAAGTTCCCTCATTTATATGAGGGTATACATTGTCACCAAGCATTGTGGCTTTTCAACACATAACTATTAATTAGCACTTTTGTTAACAAACTGGAAGATAAACAAGTTCAACATTCCTATGTGTTGAATGTACTTATCATCTTTATACATTAGAACGTCATTGTTTAGTTTCCTCATGTCACTTTCTTTTTGGAAATGATTGGATAGAATATGGTTAACACAAAGTGACAATTCTTTATCCCAATCCAATTCTACTACTGCTCGATTCTTCTCATCAGTGAACTCTTGTTTCCACTGTTCGAACGATACTAACTCACCATTACTGTAAAAAGAGGGCACCCTAGGGGTATTCCCATCGTCCAGCCTCTGAATCTCTTTCCTTAATTGATTTGCCAATTCATCATGGGACTTCAAGTAAGCCTCGGCTTCAATTTTCTCACCTGGATTAATCAGACTATTGTCATTCATCATGTCTTCCAACTGAGACCTGAGCCTTTCATGCTCTTTCAAAGCTATGACTGTTCCAGTGTGTGTTTTCCAATAGATTTCTGCAACTTGCATCATACTTCTGAACCTATGTTCAATGATCTCCAGAATCAACTTATCCATCTTTTGTTGTACCTTTTCTACTTGTCGAGATGTCTTTTCGGCCCTATTCCTCCAATACATAGCGTCTGTCAAGGCATCCATGGCATCTCTGTCAACACCTTATGTCATCCCTGTTTGACTGGTACCTATATCAATCTGAAGCAATCTTGTTTGCAGCCTCTGTTTTTCTTCATCGGTTTTCTCATATAGGCTTTTGTATGTAGAATTTTCTCGGACCAGAAACTCTATCTGATCTTGGTACAGTTTAGCGACATCCAAATTTAGTTTGGTAGTTGTTCTAGGGTCAGTCTTTCCAACCTGCTGCACCATCAAATGTCCAAAAGCTTCTTTTGTATCAACCAATATAGGTCTTTTATCTTTGGGATAGATATCCCACTGTATAAGAGCCTTCTGATCTAGATCATATCCTGATCCTCTAAAGAGTTTATCAATCTCTTTTGGCATCATTTGCTTACTTGGGTCATGTTTCTTGAGGAATCCATCAAACAACAAGGCAGAGTTCATGTCCCATCCAAAGTATAATAGCACACCAGCTTCCTTAAGCAACTGTCTTCCCTTCTCAGGTGTCATTTCTCTCATCACAAGATCCATCTCCTCTTGTAACTTTTGAAGCTGCTTCTCTTCTTCACTATTTCTCATGTTATTCCTAATTTGAGATCCTTTATGTTGATAGAGGAATGCGGTGAACTCCTTGGAAGCAATGAAGTCACTATCAACAATGAAATCCTCATGCTCCAGGAATCTGATATCAGCCACTTCTCGGACATTCAGTTGTCTTGTTGCCAAGTCTATCGGTGTATCCTCTGCATAACCAGGGGGGTAATCCTCTTGAGGAGTGAATGGAACGATGTCAGATGTGGAAGCAAGAGACATATGAGCCAAAGGCTCTGTATTCCTAATAGTATCAATGTAATCCCTAAAAACATGAGGCAGGACTCCCTCAAGTATTTCCAATTCATGCTCCATAAGTTTGTTGGCCAACTCCAAGAGGTCTTCAATATTTTGTAGCACATTCTCATCCATTTTCCTTCTAAAAAGCTTCCATTTATAAGCTTTCATTGCTTTCTCAAACTTTATTCGCTTCACTCTGGCCTCTTCTCTGCCAATGTTCTTAATGAGGTCATCTGGTAGGTAAGATTTATGCTCTCCAGCCTTCAGCTTTTGTGATGACTGGGCTATCCTTATGTATCCTCTAGGATCAAAATTGGGCCTTGGATCCCCCATAGCCATGCCATAATAATCCAATTTTGTCTGCAGCAGGCCATAACTCTTTGAACTTTTTACAATAAAATCTGAAAATACTAACAACCTAGGTACAATTGATTGTTTCCCATGGCTTGTCAGATGTTCTGTACTCACTATTGATAGCTGCCTCATAATTTCCAGACAAGCCACTCTGTTAAGGACTATAAGTGGTAGTAAGTATGGTCTCCCTTCGAACACATATACCCTGACTTGTGTGCAGTCTGAAAAACAATACCAATTTCCCCAATTGTGTTCAATTGAGGGATCTTCAGCGAAATATTTTGGTCTTAGGAATCTTTGAACCTCTGGTGCAAGGGCATGATCACGCGGGCATCCCAACAGTCTATATAATGGCTTAACAAAGAACTCCTCAAAATGCCAATATTGATTATTCACATACCTCTGGTCCCATGAAGAAACCCATAGTTGCACTGGTTTTCTCATCCCAGCATTGTCATATGTCCTGACACATAACTCTTCTGGCCATAACCCTTCATCTTGGCCCACATACAATAGCATATGCATAAGTAAGGAATAATGCTTGAAATGAACATTGATGACATCCCCCTTTAACTTTTCTAACCCATGACTCAAAACCTCAACCAAATAAGCAGAAAAATCAAAGAAGCGGGGGTCCTTAGACTGCAAATCGACACAAATGGCCATGGCTGCAATATCCATCAAAGGATGGGCTTTTATCCCTAGCACTTGGGCAACACAGTAATAGGTATACTTGAAATATGGATGCAAAGAGTTGACATCATAGGGATCTTTGTCATCCTGACCTAGTGGCACTAAGGACCCTACATTCCTAGGTCTATGTATAGGGAGTCTCCATGTTTTGTAAATGTGCTCTAGGTTAAAATATTCACTTTTTAACTTCTTGAGGTCAATCAATTCTTCAAATCCCCAATCCAACTTGAACACGGTGTCAATAACCTCTTTTCTGATTGCAAGAATTGGCTCACCCATGTAGTTATATATGGTCCTGGTTTTAGGGTCATAATTGTTTGCCAATGCCTTCATGAGCTCCACATTCACGAATACATTAGCCACAGTTAACCTTCCTAAGTTCAATTGCCATAAATTGTTGATAGGTTGAGGGGCAACTCTTCTGTTGTACCCATATATGAATAATTCATACCCTCTCAATTATGTCCATATGTCTCCAAGATCATCAAACCGGTCCTCCAAGCCTTCCTCATCAGCTCTAATCTTCTTGGACCTCAAACTAGATGATGGGCATTGGTCAATAAGGTCCTGGGCCAAAGAACGCCCTTCCCTTTTCTATCTTTTAGGTTTTTCTTCTGCAGCGATAGGTTCTTTTCCCTTTCTGGTCTTATTAGTTTTAGATGATGATTCCATTTGAATTTTAAAAAAGAGGTCTGTGTGCAAACAACTTACTTGGAATTACTGAGCTTTATCTGTGAATTCGCCCAATTCATGCTTTTAGTTCGTCGTCTGTGAATTCCTTAATGTTGTGTCCTTTGATGTTGATCCACTACTTATGGCATATTTAATCAGTTAATAATGGCCGTTTTGGACAACGGTCACTCGGGCACACGTTCGAATTTAATGGCGATGTGACATTTCGTGGGATTTGTTTCTAATTTTTGCAGCAATCAATAATCATTTCGATGAGGATATGTCTTTTGATCATTTGTTTCTTTAGTCCATCGATCTCTTCGTTTCTATCGACAATACTTTTGTTTCGAATATTACTTCAATCAAGTATTTTTTCCCTTCATCGAAATACTATATTCGGTCAGTATGGCTATCTCCTCAAACATATCTGTTATCCATCGGGTCTTATGTCGAAGAAACCTTGGGCTTCGGTGTCCTCCTTTATTTTTCCATTGAAATGCTTCTTTCATCGATATCACTATGCCCCGTCGATGAATGAGTCTATTATCTCACCAAAGCTTTTCTTTATTTTCCCTTATCGTTCTTCACCGATAAAGTTACATTGGCAAAACCACGCATATCGAGAACATGCCTTTTAACCTCCTCGAAACCTATATCCTCATCGATATCTTTTATCGATGTGGCTTCCTTTTGTCTGATCGATATTATTCTTTCGATGAAAACGCTCCTTTCGGTGGACCCTTTTTATGTTGCATTGATAGTATTATTTCCTTGAGAACTTTTCCTATCGATGAAGACCCTCTCTGCTTTCTTCGATATCTTTTGTCGATGAAGTTATTATCTTCAGTGAGTCCTTTCTGGAATCATCGGCGTTTCCTTCCTTCGATGGCTCTTTTATATTGATGAGACATCGTTGGGTCTCATCGATACCTTTTATCGAAGTAGATTCCTTTTGTTTGGTCGATATTATTCTTTCGATGACAACGCTCCTTTCGGTTGGTCCTTTTTATGTTGCATCGATAGTATTATTTCCTCGAGAACTTTTCCCATCGATGAAGACCCTCTTTGCTTTCTTTGATATCTTTTGTCGATGAAGTTATTATCTTCGGTGAGTCCTTTCTGCAATTCATCGGCGTTTCCTTCTTTCGATGGCTCTTTTATATCGATGAGACATCGCTGGGTCTCATCGATATCTTTTATCGATGTAGCTTCCTTTTGTCTGATCGATATTATTCTTTCAATGAAAACGCATAATCGGTGATAATAATTATCTTCGGTGATAATAATTATTTTTTTTGATAAAAATTATCATCATCAGAATTATGATGAATACCAAGCTTTCGACCGATGACTTCTTTGACCGTCGGCAGAGTCCATTGGTTGTCGAATTTCTGATGGGCATGGCATCGTCGACCAATTCGACGCCGAGTTTTTGGACGGCGGATTTTGTCGACACTCCGACGAAAATTCATCACAAATCCGACAAACTACCATCAGAAATCAGCTCTGAATGTACTAGTGTCCGCTTATGATTGTTTTTCTTATGAATAGTTGAATGGTTGAATGGACCAGAATACTAAGAGGGGGGGGGGGTTAATCAATATTCCCATGCTTATAAAACTTTTACAGATATATTAACCTTAGCAATTAATCTCATCAACATAAATCAACAAATGCAAAATAAGTAAACAACATAACCACCAAATGAACACCGGATTTTATACATGGAAAACCCAAATGGTAAAAACCACACAAAGAGGGTTAACTCTCAAGATAATATAACTAGTTATTTGGTGTTTACAAAATGGGTGGCTCGCTGCTAGATTACAAAGTGGGTCACTACCAGAATGCTCACTATAATAGAAATAAATGAACTGAGTAAAATTGCATCTCCTAATGCATGAAGTCAGTTCCAAGATAAGCTCAGATATCAACTTATAACAACTCACAATAGATCTAGTAAAGGATCTCTCCATCCTATCCATAACTACTTGAAGCAGATCTAATTAGGGATTATTGCATCACTATGTGCACTTTGTTACTCCAATTGCTTGCAACAAATCTAGTGAAGGATTACTGCAACATTGTCTGCACTCTGTCACTCCAACTGCTTGCAACAGATCTGGTAAAGGATTACTACAACACTATCCACTCTTGCACTTTTCCACATGCACCTTCACTCTCACATATATCATACTCCACTACTTACATTGTATACTACTCACATGTTGCTCCTGCTCTCATGTCCACAACTTTGTCACTCACACACTTCTTACTTTTCTATATATCATACATACACTCTCTGTTGAACGCCACACACACACATAACTTCTCTCTCTCTCTCTATATGTATATATATATATATATATATATACTCACACACTTCTTACTTTGCTATATATCATACATACACTCTCTGTTGAACGCCACACACACACATATCTTCTCTCTCTCTCTCACTCTCTCTCTCTCTCTCTCTCTCTATCTATCTCTATCTATCTATCTATCTATATATATATGCCACACACACACACACACACACACACACACATATGTTAATAAGCACATACTCCAATATAATATGTCGGCCAAGCACAAATGACTTACACAATAATACTTTGCTCGGATCAACACATTATCCAAAATATACCTTGACCAAAATAGGGTAACCAAGTCGGTTTTCACTGATCTTGTACATGCTTCCTTCACACACTTCATTTACCAAAACATATGCCTTAATTACTGAGACAAAATAAGGCTTTACTGGACCCATATATTCAGACCCATAAACACAATTTCCAAGCACATCGAATCCCAATCTTCAAGATACAGATGCCAAATATTCTGAAACATAGAACCATAAATAATAATGCAATACAATCATTCAGATAGCAATACAACTAATACCGGAACTCGATACAAACCATGATAAGAAAAACACAAGGTTTCAGAGAAGAGGATCTTCCAAAAATGACTCTAGTAGATCATGCATACCTTACTTCTCAATATCTATTAACTATCACTACTCTCCTCAATACATACATTATTTATTTATTTATTATCATTCCTTTGCTTAATATGCCACATCCGATCCAACTGGATCACCGATTTTGACATCAATGACAACATTCACACGAATCTAACAATCTCTCGCTTTGTCATTGATGGAAAAACATCTTAAAAAGAACAATCTCAAAAACATGTCCACATGAATATTTGCATTTGACTCCCCCTTACTAATATATCTCTATTTAAATTTCTCCTTATTTCTCCATCTGCCTTTCTCCCCCTTTGACATCAAGGACAAAGGGTGCCTTTGATGAAAAAGAAAGAAAGAAAAATAAATGCATTCAACAACAAAAAAGAATGTCAAAAATTGTATGTCAACCAAGAAATGATTCTTAACTAATTTTCTTTTGAAAGATTTACTTGTATTTCTCCTTAAGCTCTTGAAGGAGAACCTTCCAGGAATGCACAAACAGCTTAATGGTAACATATAAACTTCTACATTTGATCAACACATCAATAGCAAGTGATAAACTATCCAGAATAGACGGATTCTTTGCATACTCAACCGCATCATCAAGCAATATTGAGAAGTGTTCCAATTTAGCCTCAACAATCTCCTCGACTTTCAAAGAAATGCTCACATAGTCTTACTTCCTCCTTTTCAAAGATAACAATTTAGACTATAGGGAATTTACCTTTTTCATTTGCTCACCATCTTTGTTACTCATAAAGTCAAATGACTTACCCATAGAATTCAATTCTTCTTCAACAGATTCAACTTTTGCTTTGAACTTCACCATAGCAACCCGCCATTGTAGACAAAAATGTAAACTTTGCTAGCCCTATTGATACAGTCTCTCGTCTCATTCATACTTTCAAATGAAGTCCTTTTAGCCTCATCACATTTCTCCAACATATCCTACATATTATCTGCTTCTTCCTCTAAACTGTCATTCTCTTGCTCTGCAATCTCCAATTCTTCCTTAACCATAGGGGATTCTGGATCATCTAGCTCAATAAATTTTTCTTGTTTCAATTCTTTCTAATTCTTCTCAAGTTTTAGAGAACCAAAGGACACAATCTCCTTTAGCCTCCTCTTTCTGGAGGTTAGACCCTCCTTAGCTGAACCAATAGTAGGGGATACCAGACCAATACACCACATATCCAGAAATGACTTAAAGTAAACATCACAAAATTTTATCTCTTTTCCAAACCATTTAGATACTGATAGATTTGTCTAGCAACTGAGGCTGGAAATTCCCATAACACATTTTCTTTCATCAGTAAAGATCCTAGAAAATATATTATCAAACATACGAGCAACAATCCATACCAAAAGGGATAACCTTGATCTTTTGGCATTACAATGTTCTCTAATAACTGATTCTACATCTTCCATAGCAATCATGTGCACAACATACGAAACAATAGCTGAAGTAGAACCTTCCCTATTCTTGAAATAAATCTTGTAAGATATACCATACACAACATACCTCACCACAGAATTGATGATTTTGTCAATTAATAGTGCTTTGTGATCTCTCATCACACTAGTCAGGGTTTCAACCTCTTTATTCTTTATAGTCTTCTTAACCAGTACACTCCCTTTGTCGCACATACTAGTAATAGCTAAAATAACATCCTTGGAAATTGGATAGGGTTTATCCAACATGATATATTCATATGCACTTGACTTAGGATTAATTTGATCACATCCGCATTGTCAAACAACGAGAATTCACTCCATAAATCCAATCCTCCATGACCTAACTCCTTGACCTTTTGCAAATCTACTTCACTTGAACTGCTTTCAATTTTCATTATCTTTTTAGTGTCAAATTCATCTAGTCGTACCTTTTCCAAAGTCTGAAATTTTTTGTTGGTCGATTCTTTAACGACCATCTTCGAGTCCATGATGTGAACTTTTTCTCTGCTTTTTGTTCTTTAATTTCTACTATGCTCCTTAAACTCTTTTCTTCGCACGATGTAGAAAATGATCTCAAATTCCCAAATTTATCTTGCCAATTCCTTTTAGGGTTTTGCTACCAAAAAGTGTCTTGTTGATGATGTTAACATATTCATCGAATTGCCAATTTACTTCTCAAACATAATCATGTCAGACCCATGACATGAACTAACTCAGAAGGGGGGACCAAATGATTTTCTTTGAGAAACTCCCCTTGAGCCAAAGCAATAAGCTTAGTTACTGGAGGAAGAGGTGTCTACATCGGATTTGGGTATGTTAGGCTTGCTTTCATTATTCACCTCCTTCTTTCTCCAAACCATAATTTCCTTCTTCTTTGATTCACTAGACTTCACTACATTCTTCTCCGCAGACTTCTCCATACCAACTTCATTTTTGCATTGATTAGCATAATGTTCAGATTACTTGCACTTGTAAAAATTGATGTTTCTTTGCACTAAATTTGTTGAATGTGTTATAGATCTACACTAATTAGCTTTGAGATCATAACCATTGCATATATGATAATATCCATGAAAGTTACTATTAATCTTGTTCATTCTAATCAGATAATAATTCTGATTGACAACATGATTTCTACAATAATTTGCTTTATCATCAAACTTCTTGCAATTGTAACATTGAATGCTTCTACAATTTGTAGCCTTATGACCAAATTTATTGCATTGAAAACAATAACCATTAAATGATGGGTACCTTTGTGCATTCAATTGACGAATTGATGGTCTTCTTGCAATAGATCTCTAATTCTAGATTTTGCTTGCATTTTCAGGTTTCTTTTTTGCTTTAGTGTTAACTTCCTTTCTTTTGTCTTTGTCATTTTGATTTGAAAATTCACCAGTTTGAAATCCTAGTCCAGTCTTGTCTAAATGAGATTTTTGCATGTTAATCAAGTCTTCTATTAGTTTGCTACTTTCAAGAACTTACTTTTTGCCTTCAACTTCTTTACTTCTTATTCCAGCTTCTCACATTCTTCAGTCTTCAACTTAATTGAATCTTTTAGGGTTTGTTCTATCTTATTTTTTTCCTCAATTTTCCGCATCAGATCTTTAATTGTTTCATTTGTTTGCTTCAACTGATTTTTAACTTCCTTATATCTCAACTTGAACTTCCGAATTTGTTCTCACAACTTTTCCACACATTCATTCCCTACCTTCACGTTCTGTTTCAACTCTTCATTCTTTGATTCCACCCTTTCTAGATCTTCAAGAGTTGTCTTCAATTCTTCATCCAGATGATATTCTTTGATCATATTCATTGATGCCATAATTCAACCAACAAGGATCTCCCTTAAGCGATTAAGCTATCTGACAAGGACCAAGCTCTGATACCAATTGTTGAATGGTTGAATGGACCAAAATATTGAGTGGATGGGTGAATCAATATTCCCACACTTATAAAACTTTTACACATATATCAACCTTAGCAATTAATCTCACCAACATGAATAAGAAAATGTAGAATAATTAAACAACATAAGCACAAAATGAACATGAGATTTCATACATGCAAAAACCAAATGGGAAAAACCACAGAGAGGGTTAACTCTCAAGATAGTATAACTAGTTATATGGTGTTTACAAAATGGGTGGCTCACTATCGGATGGATCACTACTAGATTACAAAGTGACTCACTACTGAAATGCTCATTGCAATAGAAATAAATAAACTAAGGAAAATTGCATCTCCTAATGAATGAGGTAAGTTCCAAGATAAGCTCAGAGATCAACTCACAATAGATTTGGCAAGGGATCTCTCCAACCTATCCAAAACTTCTTGCAGCAGATCTGGTTAGGGATTATTGCATCTCTCTCTGCAAATCTATCACTCCAACTACTTGTAGCAGATTTGGTGAAGGATTATTGCAACATCGTCTGGACCCTATCACTCCAACTACTTGCAGTAGATCTGGTAAAGGATTACTACAACACTATCCGCTCTTACACTTTTCCACATACACCTTCACTCTCACATATATCATACTCTACTGCTTACACTGTATACTTCTCACACATTGCTATTGCTCTCCTATCCACAACTTTATCACTTGCACACTTCTTACTCTGCTATACATCACACATACACTCTCTTTGCTAAATGCCACACTCCAATATAATATGTCGACCAAGCACAAATGATTTAAACAATAATAATTCTCTCAGATCAACAAGTTATCTAAAATATACCTCGACCAAAATAGGGTAACCAAGTCAGCTTTCACTGATCTTCTACACACTTCCTTCACATACTTCATTTACTGAAACATACGCCTCAATTACCAGGACAAAATAAGGGTTTACTGGACCCATAGATTTAGACCCATAAACACAACTTCCAAGTACAACAACTCCCAATCTTCAAGATACAGATGCCATAGATTCTGAAACATAGAACCATAAATCATAATGCAATATAATCATTCGAATAGCAATACAACTGATACTGGAACTTGATACAAACCATGATAAGCAAAACACAAGATTCCAAAGAAAAGGGTCTTCTGGAAAAGATTCCAGTAGATCACACATACCTTACTACCCAGTATCTATTTAATATCATTGCTCTGCTCAATACATACATTACCTATTCATTATCACTACTCTGCTCAATATGCTACATCCGGTCCAACTGGATCACCGGGTTTGACATCAATGACAACATTCACACAAATCTAACAATAAGAAGAACCTTAGTGGACAATGAATTTGGCCTTAATGTTAGTAGGATTGATTTATTACATAAGATTAGTGTGGATCCTTCTCTTATTCAACTTGAATCTCTTTATATTTTGTGGTTTTGACAATGTTGTTAGAGATATTTAGGTACTATAACCTTGCCTATTAAAGTAGGACCTATTATTTTACCTACACCTATCCAAATCATGCCCAATAGTCTTACTTATAGTCTTCTCTTAGGACAACCTTGGATTCATGCCATGCAAGTTGTCCCTTCTACCCTTCATCATAGTGTCTAATTCATTTATAACAATAAGATGTATACTTTGTATGTGATACTAATTTACAAGCTTGTTTAAAAACTTCATCTTATTCTAAATCTTCTTCACATTCTTCTAACTCTTCCACCACTCAAGTTGAAACACCATCTCCTCCTAAATGGATGCAGGAGCACTGGTCTAGTTCTTACCGGTTGGGCAGTTTTAAATGGCTTGAGAGCGTGGCATTTCTTCATGTTTGAGTGTTTATCATTGTGGTTTTGGGTTTATTCCCTTGTGTTCGTGGTCTTTATCGTGTTCAAGTTTCATAGCATTTGGCTTTGTTTCTAGTGAGATGTGGATTCCTGTATTGTCTCGATTGATATGTTCTTACCGATTAGCCTGGCTGTATGTTGAGAGAAGATGATATCGGGTTGCAGTTGATCTCCGTGACTTGTAGATCGTTAGAGGTGTTGCTTTGGGTCTTGGCCGGTATTCCCGGAAGTCCGTGCATCGTTTTATGATTTGGAGATTGTTCTTAGTGATTTGAGCCGACATGTTACTGTTGCACATTTCATGAACCGGTTGGTCCTTGGGCCGACTTGATTGAGTTGTAATTATTTGTAGACGGTATAAATGGAAGCTTGTGAATCATTTAAAGAGAGAGAAGTTAGAAGATTGAAGACAGATCTTTGAGATTGAGCGAAGATGTAGAATTGGCGAGATTCTGATCTGGTAGGATTGAGGCCGGAAGGCTGAGGTCCGAATTAGGATAGAAGCGAGAGACTGTTACTAGAGGCCGATTTGATATGTGGATGATATGTGGATCTTGTAATTGCATCGTAAGCATTGTTTGTATCCTGGACTACAATCCATCATGTGGCATGTATAATTCTCCAGATTATAATAAAATTCATTCACATTGTTTACCGGTTATGTGTTCTGCCTTGTTACCGGTTGTTCTTTTTGTTGTTTCTGGCACCTTGTTACCGATATGCTTTGCTTGGTTTATGTTTTAAGCTGCAAGGTTGGGTTGTCCTTCATTGGATCTCCCTGCCTTGACTGTGTCAAATGGTATCAGAGCTGGTTCGTGAACATGTTGTTGGACAGAGTGCTGTTTGTACACCGGTTGGTTGGAGAGAAGATTGAGGCAACTTGTGGACTTGTTCAGATCACCGAACGAGAGGCAACACAAAGTTTGCAGGTAGACCACTGATCCTAGAGCTTGAGCTTGAGGCAGTTAGTGGGTGGAGACTTGAACAGATCGCCGATTGAGGCAGGTTGCAGTTTGGACCGGTAGATCTCCATGGAGAGGCAACCAGAAGCTGTGGTTAGATCACTGAATCCCTTGAGGTAGTTGCAAGTACCTACTGACAGATCGCCAAACCAGATCAAGTGATGGGACTCACTTTTCAATTAACCCTGAGAGTCTGATGCAGGAACATTAGTCTAGTTCTTACTAGTTGGGCAGTTTTCAGTTGAATTGCTTGAGAGCGTGGCATTTCTTCATGTTTGAGTGTTTAGCATTGTGGTTTTGGGTTTATTCTCTTGTGTTCATGGTCTTTACCATGTTCGAGTTTCATAGTATTTGGATTTGTTTTTGGTGAGATGTGGATTCCTATATTGTCTTGGTTGACATGTTCTTACCAGTTAGCCTGGCTGTATGTTGAGCAAAGATGATTTCGGGATGCAGTTGATCTCTGTGACTTGCAGATCTTTAGAAGTGGTTGCTTTGGGTCTTGGCCGGTATTCCCGGAAGTCCGTGCATCATTTTATGATTTGGAGATTGTTCTTAGTGATTTGAGCTGACATGTTACTGTTGCACGTTTCATGAACTGGTTGGTCTTTGGGCTGACTTGATTGAGTTGTAATTATTTGCAGATGGTATAAATGGAAGTTGGTGAAACATTTGAAGAGATAGAAGTTAGAAGATTGAAGACGGAGCTTTGAGATTGAGAGAAGATGTAGAACTGATGAGATTCTGATTCGGTAGGACTGAGGCTGGAAGGTTGAGGTCCGGATTAGGATAGAACCGACAGACTATTACCGGAGGTCGATTTGATGTGTGGATGATCTACGGATCTTGTAATTGCATTGTAAGCATTGTTTGTATCCTGGACTGCGATCTAGCATGTGACATGTATAATTCTCCAGATTATAATAAGATTCATTCACACTGTTTAGCGGTTATGTGTTCTGCCTTGTTACCAGTTGTTCTTTCTGTTGTTTCTGGCACCTTGTTACCGGTTACTAGTATGCTTTGCTTGGTTTATGTTTTAAGTTGCAAGGTTAGGCTATCCTTCATTGGATCTCCCTGCCTTGACTACATCATAAATATACTTCCTCATCTAAAGAGGTACTCTTAGAAGACAATTGGGTGTCTTTAGACTTTACACCTACCTTTATAGAAGAATATAAAATCCCTCCAATAGAGCTAATACTAAAAAGGAAGATGATATGGTAGAACCTAAGAAGCAACCTACTTTGTCCAAATAACTTAGTAACAATTTTGTGGTTGCTTCTAATTCAAATAATTCTTCAAAATCTTCTTCTAGCTCATCTAATTATGGCATTGAGACCTATGAGGCCTCACCATCTCTTTTTGATATGGCATCCCTTTATGGTTTGGGTTTTCACATTTTAGCTAAAAGAGGATATAATGGCAATGGATGTGGTGCAAATGAACAAGGGATTAGAGTTCCTTTAGAAAATAACATACGTGAAACCTCATTTGGACTTGGATAAAATCCTTCAAAGCCCACTAGAACATCTCGAAGACCATCTCACAATGTGGATGCTATATTTAGTAGTGACGATTGTGGTATATTAAAATCAATCCTTTAATGACTTCATCTCAATTAAATCATCCTCTACATCTCTCGACACTTAGTCCACTCATAAGAAAGTTGTGATGATTGACAAGTCCATTTATGAAGCTTCCCAAGAGGTTAATAAGATTGACAATCCCATTTATACTCTCCCTTATAGAAATAAGACCCTAATGAATTATACCCGTCCCTCTCCTAAGGTTTCTTTTATGTATGAGGAAATTTGTGTGCAAGAGGAACATGACTTAGAGGCCTATTCTTCTACTAGAGACAACTTTGTTGATTAAAACATTTCAATACTTATCATCTTATGCATGGTTTAACTATCTATCTCCATCATTCAATCAATATCTTAATCAATTCATCTAAATCTTCTCATCAGATCTCCACCATTGATTGATATAGATATTTTTTTAAATAGTAGCATAATAATATATTAGAAATAATATTATTAATTATGAGGGATTGAAAGTGTCCCTACATAAAATCCACTTTTTTCTAAACGATAAAGATAAGAACAAATATAAAATAAAAATATAATGATATATTCCTAATAGATAAGTCAATAGTTCAATAAAAATATAATAATATAATAATAACTTTTTAAGTGGAATGCTTTGTCAATAATTTAATAGAAACATAATAATATAAGAATTTTTTAAGTGAAAAAATGTACACATATGATATTTTCAACGTACTATACCTATATTCCCTAAAAATAAATATACTAGATTATTTAATGTTGATAAATTAAAAATTTAAATTTAATTTAAAATAAATAGATTATTAAAAATATTTATATAAAAAAATAGACATTAATAATGAAGTTTTTTATTTATACACCTCTACATAATAAATTTTTTATTTTTATTTAAAAGTTATACACCTCTACATAATAATTATTTTATTTTTATTTAAATTTTGTTTATAACTTTTAATTTTACATTTGAAAAAACTTTAATCTTTTACATTTGAAAAAACCTTAATCATTATTTATTAATATTTTTTTACAAAATAAAATCAATTAGTTTATCATATAATTTCTTTTATTATTGATCAATGAATAAGCTTTATGTGCAGAAACAATGACTCTATGCGCGGCTGCCATTGGAAAGCGCCTCTGGCGAAACAAATGGAAACAAATTGCAGAAAACTAACTGTATGTTACGCCAAAACCCAAATCCAAAATCTGAAATTGCATAAGAAAGTTTATCCAAACGCAAGCTTGACATTGAGAAGTGTGGTGGCTCTTGGACCTGTATGCAATTGCCATGGATGCTTATGGCCCCACATTAACCTCCAGGAACACCAACACCAACACCTCTTCCTCCTGGCATGCTCCACCTAAGTTTCATTTCAACTCCTTACTCGCGCTCCTCAACAACCCTAAATCGGATGCATTCCTTGATAAAGATAATGATAATTGGAAGTGGAAATGGGAAGCAATCGACTTCAAAACATCAGCTGTAAAGTGCCCAAAGGTTCTTAACCTATTGCTTGGTAGAAGATTTAGTGCCTGCAATCCTTCTGCCATTTGCCCCGCTCGTAACACCTCTGCCTCTGCTGCTTCTTCTTCTCATGGATGCTCTTGCAATAGCAACAAGGATTCCTTGCCAGTGGAAATCGAGCAGAATAAAGATAGGAGTTCAAGGGAAAATGCCATTGAAGATGAAGAACTTGAAGAGGGCCAAATATCTGGGGAAATGGAAATACCCCTCGACCAGGAGGAAGAAGGTATAAACAGTGTCTGTAAACAGGCGGCGACTGCATCTCAAGTTGAGAGTCATTGCATTGTGCCGCGCAATTCAGCATTTTCCTTAAACGAAGCACCGGTTCAGAGGATTTCTGAAACAAAGAAGAGGAAGAAGGCGAATAATCAGCGACGAAAGCAGCAAAGGCAAAAGAAAGCAAAGCACTCAGCTCAGTTCCAGGGAAAGAAAAAGGAGAGGGAGGGAGACTTTATAGCAGAATTCAAAGCTTTGGAATTTGCAGATAAACAAACGGCACAACAGCCTCCCAATCAAGAGCAAGTGGATGGAGAAAAAGATGCAGCTAAAAAGGTAACATTTCTCTATTGTTTCGTTATATATTATTAACTTATAATAATCTTTTTTTCTGCTTCGGTTGATTTTTGTTTGGATTTCGTGGGAGACTTTCAGGTTTTAAGGTGTTTATTCTGAGAAGTTGATATTTTACAGTGTCTCACGTAAACAATGTTTAGTTTATTCACAAAGACTAATTTGGCAATTTAGGATTGTCTAAAGCATTTAGTTTTAACCTAAACCACAACTCAAATTTTGGAGAAGTTTATCAAGTTGTGTAATACTTCAAGTTTTTACATGAGACATTAATGGACAAAATTGGGCAAAGCCGGATGAATAAATTTCTGGCATTGCAAATGTTTTTTTTCTCAAAAGAAGGTAAAAATTTATTCAAATCAAAGAAGAGGTTACAAAGCCAAAGGCCGCAAGCCCATCTAAGGACACCTCAAAAACAAAAAGAAGTTCCCAAAGGAACCCCAAAGAGGAACCACTACATAATCCTGTCCTCCATAATTAAATTCTCCAAAATCACCACATACTCTGGGGACAAGAGTCCCCAATTATCCACTTCCCACCTGTCAAGGTTCTCATAGGCCCATTTAGCCAAACAATCAACCACTCTATTCACTAACGAGGTATATGACAAAAAGAAATATGCTCCAAAGAAGAACACAAATCCAGAATCTGCCTTGCCACCAAGGCAAAATGCCAATTAACACCATATAATCTCTGCTCATTCAGCATATCCACCACAATCTGTGAGTCAGATTCATAGATGATCCGCTTCCAGCCAAGGGAACACCCTCTCTCAATTGCATGAAAAATAGCTAGAGCCTCCATAAAATTATTGGATCGCTGCCCCTTATAGGAAGAGAAAAAAACACCACACCTTCATCACTACCTCTACCAATGCCACCAATTCCTGCATGTCCCGGGTTCCCCCTAGAAGAACCATTAGTGTTGACCTTCAGGAATTCCTCAGGAGGAGGAGGAAGCCAATGCCCCTCTCTATGAATCTTCTGTTTGGAATGTCTAAATCTTCTTCCTACAAGGAAAACCAAGCCACTGCCAACCAAATTTAGCTTCCTCATAACCACCAAGTCCCTAGAATATACAGTCCCAGAGAGGTCACATTTTGCTGAAATAGTCTCTTGAAGTTTGTTGACAATCTTCAGCCACAAGTGTCTGCTCACTACTTTTGAATCGTGAAAGATTCTTCGCTTCCTTTCTAACCAAAGATTCCAGATAATGAGAGTGGGAACTTTGAACCAAGGTCAAAATTAAACTGTGATTCTAACTGCAACATACATCACATCGATTCTGCTGTAGAATCAATTACTAGCTGCCCAGATTTGAAAAACTCAATACGTAACAAGGCACCAACCCTCAAGACTTGAAGTACTGCATCTTTTCAAAACATACTTACAAAAACAGCAAACACAGAGATTTGGTACTTGACTTCAAAACAACAAAAGAAAACTCCCTAGCGCTGCTTCTGCAAGGCATATAAGAAGTCATATCACCAGAAGATAGTATTAGTATCTTGCTTAGCACAAATCCTGAAGGTGAACATAAAGGCGATCATCTTTTTCACACAGTTGACTATGAATGAAATTCTGAATATATACACCCTGCACACAAAGCCTTCATGTCAAATCATTCTCATGCAGAGACAACCTTTTTTTCACACACCGATATCTGTTTTTAGAATTCTGCGATACCTCTTCTTACAAAAACGCACACAGCCATTCATCATTGAGAAAAACGACTTAGTTAGAAATCTCCACTTAGATCAATAAGATGTACTGACAGAATTGAATGAGAAGTCAACAAATGTATTTTTTAAATGGCAGTATTCCCCCCTTTTTGGACGCCTTACACCCGATACATGGCCATTCCATAATAAATCAAACACAAACTTTTTAACGTTTTTTAATTCTTTACCAACAATAGCTGCGCTGGAAAAAGAGAAAGAACAGCTTCTGTTACAAATACGTTTTTATAAAATGGCCCAGCTCATGAAGTCGAAAATAGATGCCACAAGGTCCACGATTCTTTTCAACCAAAAAAGAATTTCTGAGACTAGGCAGACTCCACGATCTTAGAAGGAGACTGCACGATGCAAGATGGGACCAATATTGAAGGCCACGATAAAATAAAGTCTCCCCATGACCCCAAAAAAAATGCACAGCTAGGATGCACAGCATCGCATAGCTACGTGGTTCCCAGAACCAATATGTGAGTCTCACTTGGTCAAGACGCGAGACAAAAAATAATTTGAGGCAGTTGCATTAAGGAAATAAACATATATTGAAGTCCCCCCCAAAAAACTTTAAAATCGACGACTTATTATAGATGCACTTCCAGACTTATGCAGCCCCAAATAAAAGATTAACCCATTGAAAATTCAAAAAGATGATGTGGCATAAAGACCGATGTAGCAGCTGACATATGCCAAGTAGGCACACAAGCTGGACAAGCAGGCACACAGATTGCTCAAGAAAACACACAAGCAGGTCAAGCTCCTCAAGCAGGCCAAGCTCCTCAAGCAGGTCAAGCTCCAACAATGACATCAATGACAAAATGTCCAACACAGAAGTGCCAAATCTCCCTAGAGTAAGGACATTGAAAGAAGAGATGTGAAATACATTCTTCACTAATTTTGCAAAGAACACAAATAGAAGGCCCCTAGAAATCTTTCCTTTGCAAATTCTCCTAGTTGAGACACTTATTTTGGGCCACAAGCCATAGGAAAAAGTTGCATTTAGGCCAAGAGAAATTATTCCACTCCTGTTTCCACCAAGGCACACCATCCTGACCATACAACTATCTGTCCAACTCTAGGTAACCCGAGGCAACAGTAAATTTACCCTTCTCCAAGCCAAAGTATCTCTCCCTTTAAGGGAGCTACAAAGCATCAGATCCCTTATGGCAAATCCAAAAAAGACCCTCCTTGATGAGCTTTGCCCCTCTTTTGAGAGTATCCCAAATCATGGACCCCTTCGCCACTAGGCTGCAATGAGGCACATCCGAGCCATTAACTCCCAAGAGGTACTTATGAGTAATAATTTTAGCCCAGTCCTAATCTTGGCAAGTACACCACCTCCAATATAACTTGGCAGATAAAACTTGCCCAATTAGACCAGCAGGTCGAAGCCCAAGACCTCCCTTGCTTTGGACTACAGATACAATTCCAATTGACCAAACTCTATTTCGAAGAGAGAAAATTACTAGACCAGAGAAATTGGTGGAAAAGCGCATCAAACTCTTTAACAAAGCTAGCGGGGCAACCTGCACAAAGCATCTATAAATAGGAAGAGCCTGCACCACTGACTTCAAAAGGGTCATCCTTCCAGCAGAGGAAAGCCATCTACAAGGCCAAGGGCTAACCTTCTTTCGAAACTTATCCTGAATCTCCTTCCAGAACCCTTTGCATTGAGATCCCACACCAAGGGGGATCCCGAGATAAATCAAAGGAAGAGAGCCAATCTGAAATCTAAGAATTCGAGCAATCCTGCTCTAAATGAGCTGAGGAGTATTAAAGAAGAAGATGGAAGACATGGCCTCATTATTTTTTTGCCCCGAGGCAAACATGTAAGTATCCAAGGCTCTCTTGATTCTAGCCATGCCTATCAAAGCTATATTATCAACAAATTGGAGGTGAGAATAAGGAGGTAAACTCTTGCACCAATTCTAACCCTGAATTAGCCCTTGTCTAACTTTGGATTTAATAAATCTGCCAAGCCCCTCAACCATGATAATAAACAAATAGGGAGAAAGGGGATCCCCTTGATGAAGGCCCTTGGAAGCACCAAACAACTCAAATGGTTCTCCATCAACAAGAACTGAGAATGAGGTGGAGGTAACACAACTCATGACCCAATCAACCCAATCACCACTGAATCCAATAGCCAAAAGAAATTTCTGCAAGAGAGTCCATTTAATTGTCATAAGCTTTTGCCATATCTAGTTTGATGAACATGGCTTTCTCCTTAGAGGTTGCCATGGAATAAATGATCTCAACCATAGTTGAAAAACTCGGACTCGCCACGGACTCGGCAAACCAAAAATTTGGACTCGGACTCAAACTCGTGAAAGACTTGGCAAAAAAAAAAAACCGTAGTTTTACAAAAAAACATAAAGAAATTAATGCATTTAGAACATAAGAGCCATAATTGAAACATTACACGTCACATACTCATAGTTTCAAACTTTCAACTCTAAAATGTATAATACCAAGATTTCTTCAATGCTAATTATGCTTTTATATGGAGCCTAATCAGACTCGGAGGTTAAATTTTCCCTACTTCCATCGACGCAATTTCCCCCTATATTTTTCGACGGGGGTTTGGGGGCAACGCCCCCAAGTTGGGGTCAAGGGGCATCGCCGAAGGATCCTGAAATTTGACTAAGTCTGGAAAATTGAAGAATCCTCCAAAAACTAGATTTTGCATTATAACTCTTGGAGGTCCGAAACCACTCTCAAACATCCTGACAGTATATATGGAATATAACTGAAAGTCTGGAATGTCATCCTGATTTTCAAATGCCCTGAAATTTGGCTAAGTCTGGAATGTCTTCCTGATCCTGAAATCTGACTAAGTCTGGAAAATTGAAGAATCCTCCAAAAACTAGATTTTGCATTATAACTCCTGGAGGTCCGAAACCACTCTCAAACATCCTGACAGTATATATGGAATATAACTCACTTATACTTAAATGTTATATTCCATATATGAATCCTGACGGAGAGACCAAATTTTTTCACATGTTAAACTCAATTTTAAAGCTTGCATGACATTTTTTCTGGGTCGCGCGAGTCCATCTAAAAGACTCACGAGTCCATGCAAAAGACTCGCGCAAGTCCTTGCAAAAGACTCGCGAGTCTTTCAGATGGACTCACCAGGACTCGCCTCGCGAGTCCTTGGCGAGTCCACGAGTTTTAAAACTATGATCTCAACAACAATCATGATCCCATCAAGAATTTGTCTACCAACAACAAAACCACCTTTATCATCAGAAATCAATGCCTTAAGGCATGGCTTGAGTCTTTTTGCAATCAATTTGGTGATAATTTTGTAAACCACATTACATAGTGCGATGGGATGAAACTGGTCTAGACTATTTGCATCATCTCTTTTAGGAATAAGAGCCAAAAAGGTGGAATTCATGGCTGTTAACATCTGCTTATTTCTTTGTGACTCCTAAACCGCCTCTAGAAGGTCCAATTTGATAATCTCCCAAAACTCCTGGAAAAACTCAATAGGGAAGCCATATGAAACACGACGTCTTCCAATTCGTTCAACGAGATGGGGCTAAGGAGAGCCTCATTCATCTCATTAAAAACCATAGAGGGGATACAATCCATGATAGAGACTTCATCTTCACTTGCAGTGGGAGAGTATTTAGTAAACAAAGTAGAGAAATACTAAGAAGCCTCTCGAGAAATTTCACCCAATGGAGAAAGCTGGGCACTTGTCGAGGACACGAGAGGTAATGAGATTACCATTTTTCCTATCTCTAACAAAATTATGAAAGAAGGTGGTGTTCCTATCCCCTTCTTGAAGCCAATCAATACGAGACTTTTGCTTCCAAAAAATCTCCTCCCGAAGCTCCCATTTCTCCAACTCCTTCATAGCCATAGTCTCCTCTCCACTCAGATCCAAAGTAAAACCTTGGTCTCGGATCAAGCGGGTGATAGTATCTTAACGATCTTGAGCTACCCTTTTATTAAAGTGAAGGTTTTCAAAGTATTGCTCATTCGACTTCTTGAGCTTATATTTCACGAATTGCAATCTTTTAACATAAGAATACATAGCCTTGCTATGAGTAGGCTTCCCTTCGTATCACCAATTAGTCATTAAATCTTGGAGAGAGATCCCACAACCACATAAGTTGAAACTTAAAAGACGGGTCCTTAGAAGCTTTGAAAGTTATTGTAGAGAGTTTGATCGACCAGTGATTAGATTCTCTCCAATCTAAATTTTTTGAACTAATAGTCTATCTATCCCCCATCCAATAGCATGAGACAAGAATTCTGTGATGCCTCTCTAAAATAGCATCCACTCCACATCTCCTATTGTTCCAAGTGAAGATACCATTATCGGGCTTCACATCAATAACATTTAGGCTATCAATATTATCCCTAAGGAGGTTAGTAGATAGATCAAGCCTAATTAAGCCCCCTCTTTTCTCTGCCAAGCTACACATTGCATTGAAGTCAACACGGAAGATGCCAATTGAGATATTGGCACAATCTGATTTGGTTTGTCTCAACTGAATCTTTGACCAGCGATGTAAGTTTTGGTTTTGATGAGGTTCTTTTGGTTTTTATGCGTTTTTGTAGTTTTTGAATGATAGAGTAAATATTGCAATTTTGGAAAGCAATACAGAAACAACTTACAACTACTGAAACTAATTTTCAGAAGGTCTGATTTATTAACAGTAACTAACAAATACCAAGAAATAATGAAATTCAACACTAACATGCCAAATTGGCCTACCAGGGCTCCAACACCTTGCCTGGAGGGCTTCCTTATTGACTTAATTGAATGCAGATGCTGCTACAGGAGCTTCCAAGGTGTTCTAACTGCTCCATGAAGTTTTTTTCTCCTAAATAATAATTATCAAAAACAATTGGATGACTAACTGACAATACTGAAGCCTATTCTAAAACCTTGCCAGGAGAGATCAACAATTCTGACCACTTTTCCCCATTAAAATGCATATGTAGCTTAGATGTGTTGTGAATTCACTGAAGGAGCCATCAATCTGTCTTAGTCATATCCCAACTATGAATTCTCAAGCAATTGCTGGTCTCAAAACCCTCTTGATTATTTATTTTGTTCCACAGGCTAGCTGGTGGTACGGCCTGCCTTGGAATGGTACGGCTAGCAATAATGAGTGGCGTGGTTGCTGTAAATGACCTCCAATTGGATCAGAATTAATGTCCTTTCACCCTTTTTACTGTACTAGCTAAATAACTTCACAAATTGGTCCTTGAATGACCTGAAATAGCTTCTCAAGGCGCTGTTATATTGGAATTGTGCCAAATTTGGTTGGAGCTACGTCCAACCTGTGGAGATATGGGAGATTCTGTTCCCAAATCCCTGTGAATACGTGCAGATCTATAATTGCAGACTTGCTCCTAATAGAATATTAAAATAATGTTAATTTTAGTATTAATGCTCAATAGTGTATATTCTATTTTAGTTAGATCGTTTACGATCTTCTCAGCAGTTTCTTATTAGAAACTTGCTATTCTTGTAAATATTCTTGCATTATTTATGAGTGTCTTGCTCATTCTGTTAATGAATCAATTCTTTGAAATCCATATGCTTCTGCATTTGTTTTATGGTATTAGAGCTATAGGAGAAATTTTTTCGAAATTTTTTTAATTCTAATTTCCAATTAGTGGAAATTTTCGAAATTATTTCTGGTTTTTAAAAATCCATCTAGGGTTTTTCAGTTTCCTAGCTCCCGTGACTACCTTGCGGGTTTGTACAGTCGCATTTTTTTTTTTGCGACCTATGTTCGGCGGCATTCATGGTTGGTGCGCGACCTGTAGAGTCGTCGTGACCGGTGTTCCGTCTGTCTGCGACCTCCGTGCGTCTGCGACCTCTGTGTGTCCGCGACGTCACGCGACCTGCAACCCTCGGCGTTGCGACCTGCACCCTCGGCGACGCAACGCGACCTGCAAACGCGACGCAATCTGCACCCTCGGTGACGCAAATTTTCTGAGCAAATCATGGCTTCCACGACCCTCTGTTTTTTCGATTAAGGTTTTTACCTTCAAGTTTTTATCGAAAATAAATTTTTCTTGCAGATTCATGGTGGGTTTTTCGAAACCTAATCTGGGTAGTTGCTCGATTTTTCTGGGTGCATCATTTTTTGTGCCTCGATTTTTGAGCCAATGGATTTGAATTTGGTTTTCAGATTCCTTCTGGGTTTTCTCTCACCTTTCAATACATTGGGAAACGTGCAAATGGCTTCTCTCACCAATCTGATGTTAGAAGGCAGTCAACGCTTTAATGGCCACAATTACAACATCTGGAAATAGCGTATGTTGACCATTTTTGAATATAGGCGTCTTGACCAGCTTGTTTTGGGAAAAGAGCTCAGTCCTGGTACACTTGGTGCAGATCAAGATAAGTTTGATGAATGCAATCGGGAGGCAGTTATGCTTCTCAAACTCTCAGTGACTGATGATCAGTTATCGCAGATTCCTTCCGGCAAGACAGCTTCCGACATCTGGAAGCATCTGAAGGAATTGCATGAGACATCCGACAAGAGCCGAGCATTCTTTCTAAAGAATCAGCTGTTCTCCATTATGATGGACGAACGTATGTCCTTACAGGAACACCTCACGAGGATTAAGGACATTCGAGATCAGCTCGAAGCTATTGGTCGGACTATGGAGGAAGAAGACATGGTAGTAATCACTCTGAAAAGTCTTCCGAAATCGTATGAACACTTCATTGAGACCCTCAATATTACTTCCACTAATGTTGATCTGAAGTTTTCAGAATTGTGCACCAAACTTCTACAGCAGGATTGCTGGAAACAACAGTTTGGTAGTGGTACTACATCAGCCTCCTCGAAAAATGCCTTCACAGCCCAATCCTTTCACAAGGATAAAGGCAAATTTCAGTCCTTTCAGTCTTCTTAGCAGAAAGGCTCTTCTCAGACACAGGATGGTGCTAAGAAGAAGAATGTGCAGTGCAATTACTGTCACAAGTACGACCATATGAAGAAAGATTGCCGTTAGAGGTTCGCTTCTGAACAAAAGAAACAGGGAGGGTCACACCAGAAGGCGCATGTTGCTGAACATTCCGAGCAGGAGTCTGCCTTTTATGCCTTTATGGCTAAGAGGTCTTCAGATCATGCCAGGTCTTCTACTTGGTACATCGACTCTGGTGCATCACGTCACTTTTCTCATCGGCGTGACTGGTTTATAGACTTCTCATCTTTCAGTGATTCCGTTGTATTTGGCGGAGGTGAGGAGTATACAGTTGTTGGCAGAGGCACTGTTCAGATACAGTCTGGTGGCAGGACTCTCATTTTCCTGAATGTGTACTATGTTCCTGGTATGGAACTTAATCTGCTCTCTGTCAGTCAGATTATGAGGAATTCTCCTCAGCTAGATGTGGTGTTCAGTGCTCACAAGTGTTCCATCATTGATCGGGAGACTCGTCTTACTGTTGCTGTTGGTCTAGAGGATCATGGCCTATATAGGCTTCTTGACACTGGTGATTCTCCTGAAGTGGCTCTGGCAGCTCGTGTTTCTCCTCTCAGCACTTTGTGGCATCAGAGATATGGACATCTCAACATTCAATATCTCTCTCAGCTATCTTGGGAGGGACTTGTTTCAGGGTTACCTGATATTCAGACTCAGCATCTTGGAGTATGTGGCGCCTGTCAAGCTGGCAAACAGCATCGGACTTCATTCACACATGGAAAGTCTTGGCGCGCATCTAAGGTACTTCAACTACTTCATGCTGATATTTGTGGTCCTATGAATACATCTTCCGTTATTGGTTGCAAATACGTTTTGCTTATTGTAGATGATTTTAGTAGAAAGATGTGGGTGTACTTTCTTAAACATAAATCAGATGTATTTAGTATCTTTCAGAAGTTTAAGTCCTTTGTTGAAAAAGAGTCTGGACATAGCATCATTACTCTTAGGACAGATAATGGGGGGGAATTTTGTTCTTTTGCATTCTCCAACTTCTGTGATACCCATGGCATCAAACGCCAATTGACTACACCCTACACTCCTCAGCAAAACAGTGTTGTCGAGCGTCGCAATCGTAGGGTTGTTGAGATGGCTCGCTCCATGTTACAACACAGGAGTGTTCCGACTAAGTATTGAGCTGAAGCAATGTTTACTGTTGTCTACCTCCTTAACCGTTCCCCTACTCAGGCTGTTAAGGGGAAGACTCCAGAAGAGGTTTGGTTTGGTCGAAAGCCTAAGATCAGCCACCTGAAGGTTTTTGGCTTTGTTGCCTATGTTTGGATTCCAGATGCTAAGCGCTCCAAGTTGGATTCCAAAAGTCAGAAACTCATGATGACAGGATACAGTGATCACCATAAGGCCTACAGACTGATAGATATAGACACTGAACGTCTTATCTTCAGTCGTGATGTTGTATTTGATGAAGACAGAGGATTCTTTCAGTCCCCTTCTTCTGAGCAGAGTTCTGAGGATCAGCCTCACAGTGTTCTTATTCCATTAGGTTCGCCTGATGGGAGGGATGATGCAGAATCTATTTTCGATGATGCACTACCTGAGTTCCCTCCGGAGAATAATCCTCCTCCTGCTGCTCCTGTTCCTGCTCCTGAGCCTCTTCCAGCTCCTCTAGATGTTAGCACTTCTACTCTCCGGCCTAAATGGTGGGCCAAGACCATTGGTGATCTCAGGGATACTGAGCTCATTGAGGGTAGAACCTCCCGTAATAAGAGCAAACAACAACATACAGTCAATTTTACTCTCATGGCTAACATACACAGTGTTTTTGAGCCTCAGACATATTCAGAGGCTAAAGGTATACCTGAGTGGGAACAAGCTATGGAAGCTGAGTTCCAGAGTCTTCAGAAGAATCACACTTGGGCCCTTTCTGATCTTCCTTCAGGGAAGAAGCCCATTAGCTGCAAATGGGTGTACAAAGTAAAATACAAAGCTGATGGAACCCTAGACAAGTATAAGGCTCGTCTTGTTGCTCGTGGGTTCTCACAGAAAGAAGGCATTGACTACGAGGAGACTTTTGCTCCTACAGCCAAAATGAGTACCATACGGCTCGTTCTTGCCTTGGCAGCCCAGTTCAGTTGGAAAGTTCATCAGATGGACGTCAAGAGTGTTTTTTTGAATGGTGACTTACAGGAAGAAGTCTACATGACGCAACCCCCAGGTTTCAAGGTTGCTGGTCAAGAATAGAAGGTTTGTAGACTAGTCAAAGCACTCTATGGTCTAAAACAAGCTCCTCGGGCTTGGTACATGAAAATTGATAAGTACCTGACAGATCATGGTTTTCAGCGGAGTCCATCTGATGCAAACTTGTATATCAAGCATACTAGTAATGATGTTCTGTTTGTGGTTGTCTATGTGGATGACTTAATCATTATTGACAGTTCAGCACATTTGATCACTGGGATCAAACAGGATTTGTGCCGCACCTTTGATATGACAGATTTGGGACTTCTACATTATTGCTTAGGAGTTGAAGTCTGGCAGACTGAGAACAATATCTTTCTCTCTCAGTCCAAGTATGCTAGAAGTCTTGTGGACAGGTTCAGAATGCAGGATTGCAAACTTGCCTCTACTCCTATGGAACCCGGGCTCAAACTTTCAGCTTAGTCATCTTCACCAGTTGTGGATGAATCTCTGTTCAGGCAACTAGTGGGCAGCCTCATCTATCTTACTGCCACTAGACCTGACATCAGTTTTGCAGTGAGCTACATTTCACGCTTCATGACAGCTCCCAAGGCTGATCATTGGATAGTAGCGAAGCGTGTGCTGCGTTATGTGAGTGGCACTCCTGATTATGGACTTCTGTACACTCAGAGTTCTGATCCTATACTCAGTGGCTACACAGATTCTGACTGGGCAGGTTCAGTTGATGACCGTAAGTCTACAGCAGGGTATGTGTTTAGTTTGGGATCTGGTGCTGTCACATGGACTAGTAAGAAGCAGTAGGCAGTGGCTCTCTCCTCGACAGAAGCAGAGTATCGGGGAGCAGTTAAGGCATCTTGTGAGGCGGTTTGGCTTCGATGAATGCTTGCGGATATGCATGTCTCCCAGGCAGGTCCTACTCCCTTGTTCTGTGATAATCAGGGAGGGCTCAAACTCGCCAAGAAACCAGTCTTCCATGAAAGAACCAAGCATGTGGAAACTCATTGTCACTATATTCGACAGCTGGTTGAAGACGGATCCATCCGGTTGCTATATGTTCCTACCTCGGAGCAGCCAGCAGACATCTTCACCAAGCCCCTTGGTCCTAATAAATTTGTAAAATTCAGGGGGTCTATAGGTGTAGTTAATAGATTGAGCATTAAGGGAGGGTAATAGAATATTAAAATAATGTTAATTTTAGTAGTAATGCTCAATAGTGTATATTCTATTTTAGTTAGATCGTCTACGATCTTCTCAGCAGTTTCTTATTAGAAACTTGCTATTCTTGTAAATACTCTTGTATTATTTATGAGCGTCTTGCTCATTCTGTTAATGAATCAATTCTTTGAAATCCATATGCTTCTGCATTTGTTTTAGCTCCAACAAAGGTCAATGAAGAAAATAAATCAAGAATGCCAAAAAATGAATGCCCATACAAACTATAATGAGTTCCAACCCTTATTCGAACCCTTTCAAGGCATCATTCCAAGATTCCAAAAGAATCTTCTTCTCTTAAGAACTACGCCCAGCAAGAGGGTTATTTCATCACAATTATTTGCCCACCTTTTTAAAAATGTTTTATTCTCCTAGGAGGGCGAACATGGTAACTTTATAATAAAGTTACTTATTAAACACATAAAGCAACTTATTAAGTCACTTTTATTAACTTTTCCTATATTTAGAAAAAAGTAACTTTATAACATAATATTATAAAGTTTTATTATAAATGGCTCACCAAAGCAAAATTTGTCTAAGTATTTGTCCCCTTTGGCTAATCAATCATCCCCCTACACTGTGAATTTGCCTGCGGAGATGGATGTCAGGCAAATCTACGCATCTGGATAGCAACTAGAGAAGTGGGGACATTACACAACAGTCATAATCCAAGTGAGAAAGGGCACCAGAGATCGAACAAATCTAATGTGCTCTCAAAACAACAATTTGCTTGGGAGATCTGTAGGAGCATAGACATCAGTGAAAAGAAAAATTTCACTTGAATCCAAGTACGAGGAAACCATAGAGATAGAAGAACGACTTGAGGTCCACTAGAGAGGGGTAACTTTCCTTGGGTCACAAAAACAAGCCACACCATCCGAACTGCCATGGGATCCCACACACTAATAAGAGCCACAAGATCAGATCTTAGAAGCTTTATTTAAAAAACCATCCATAGTCAATTTAATTTCATGAATAAAGACAATGTTAGGAAAATAAGAGTTAATCAAAACACAAATAGCCTTTTGTCTAGGGAAATGAGAGTTAATCTTAAGGGGGGTGTTGGAGTAATTAGGACATTATCTAATTAGGTCCTCCATTAGTTTATTCACTTAAGCCCAACTTAGGTGTTTTTTTTTATCTTTTATTAGATTGAGCTTTATTTAGCACATGTTGTCTCATTCATTATGATGTGGACATTTGTCAAGCTCTCTTTTAATCTTCCTCTAGGGTTTAGTCTAGGGTTCATTCATCCTTCTATAAGGATTCATTGTATTCATTTTGTAATATTAATCTTTAGTGCATTAATACAATTCTTAGGTTGTTGAACAAATTATTCTTGCTTGATCTCCATTTGTGACAGACGTTTTTCTTGTAGGTTATTCATGGGCTTGCAGGGTTGAACAAATAACTCCAACACTCATTATGTTCAATATTTATTGTCATGGCTTAAGCTTCTCTTAATGATTGGGGATTTTTATCACATAGGCACTATCCCAATTTTGCATGAAATGCCTTGTAGTACAATACTAGGCACTTTGATTTGTTTGGCCTTGCATGGGAAGGCACTTCTCTCATTGTCATTATAGAGGTATTGTTGAAATCATCAACACTTCAATTAACCCCTTCTTTATTGTGGTTAGCTTATGGATTGCAGATTTACGATCAATTATTTCTTTGTACTACTATCTAAAAACTCTCACAAACTCATCCCATGAGTTTATGCTACCATTTGGAATACTCTTGTGTCATTCTTTAGCATTCTCTTGTAGTGATTACAAGAAGAGTTTCATCATAACATCTTCATCCTCAATCTTAGACTCATCCATTATGTTGATGAAATGTCGGATGTGATCTTCTCTAGTGATAGTGTTGTTGCCTTGAATTTTCAATACTTTTCTCCAAATCTCATTTGGAATAAGATTAGGAAATTCCAAAATGCCATAAAATTCCAACTACTTGTACCTTTTAATTCCTAATACCTGTCTGTAATGTCCCCTTATAAAATAAGGACAATTAACTTGCAAAGATCAATTGCAAGAGACTTCTTTCCTCAAAAACTTCTAAGAATCAATTGCAAGAGACTTCTTTCTTTTAAATCTTGATCATTATGTTCTATGAAACCACTTATGAATATAAACTCATGTAATTGATAAGATATACATAGATATTATTTCAAGAAGAGTGTATATATTATATGAGAAATATCAATATCACTGCTATTTCTGATTGGACAATTTGATATATGCCAGATGACTTGATCTTATATATTTACACTTAGTGCAATAAGATGATCTCTGCTATGTCTGATATGACTGATCGGAGTATGGAAGATGATCTTGATGTTCAATAGCTTTGTCTGATTTGACAATGGGAGATATGCTTTAAGATTGTCTATAATCGCTTATAGCAATTGAATTGCTATTTCTGATATGATCCTTCAATGTATGCAATGAATCTGATGTCAATATTGCTTGAAGCGATATGTTGCTGTTTCAGATGTGGAGTTATATTCTTGCAACAAGTTCTGAGGCTGTTTCTGATATGATCGATTTACACTTGCAACAATGGTGCTATCTCTGATCTTGCTTTGTATGTATGCAACTGGTTAATGCCAATATGGCAGACGCTCAACCAAGCAGATCCAAGAATGGATAAATAAGAGATAAAAAGTTTCAATGATTCCTGATTGAATGTGTTTGAACTTTCTCTTATACCTCTTAAACTGAAAGGATGGCATCCCTTGAGTTCGATGAGTCATATCCCTTCTTAATCGACCTCGTCATAACCATTAGTTTGCTTAATCAAATTATGTCTTATGTAATCGCTGATATTACAAACTGCTGTCTTTTGTCTAAATCGCTGCTATTCAATAACAATTCTTTGTTTATCGATTTGTGTGATGAGTAAACGATTAGTTAATTGCTGTCATCCTTAATCGCTTATGAATAACTTTAATTATTTATGGTCAAACCAATTGTTGATTAGTCATTGATATTATAATGATGTTGAAGCTTGTCTAATTAATAATTTTGTCAAGATACTTAGGATCTCAATCAATATCATCACTATCCCTTATTCAATCTGTTTACTGATCACCAATCTGTGTATCTCTTTAACCATAATTGATATTGCTCACAAAACAAAATAATTGCCTCAACAGCTTTTTGCTTTCTAATCATCATTGATGACTAATCATTAGAGGAGTTATCTCCTCTCCTTATATCGATAAATTAGACTATCTTCCAAGTTGCTGTTCTTTATCATTAATCGATGCTTTCATAGACCTCATTAATATCATTACTTTGTCCTTCATTAGATGGATCGTCAATGTCTTCCTATGATAATCATCTTAGGTTTTCATACACCAAATGAACTTAAGTAGTTTTATGTCGATGCTCAATACTTGATGATTTTTTCCAGTAAGATAATATTTGATTAGGATGCTTAGATAGTATTCATGTCATCCTTGAACCTTCTCCATGTAAGAATGATTAAATTAATCTCTTGAAGATGCTTTCCTTGTTATGATGAGCATGTTACGTACTATCTTTATTTGAGATGTAAACATCATTTATCTTGGGTTGCAACTTATCAAAGTGTTACTAAGGAAAAACGTCTTATTTATAAGACTTCATGATTTTCCGAATACTTTATTACTCTAACTATCTGTATACATTACTTCTACTATCTTTTTACTAGCTATCGGTGCTCAAGGTTTGCCACTCCCTTGACCATAAAAGTATTTATTGTTTGTTAACTCTCTAGGTTAAAGATGGGGACATCACACTGTCTTACTGGTAAGAACCTTTCAGCTTGTCTTTGTGGGGGAATTCTCATGTTTTGTTGACCATTTTGTTGTTGCTGGTAATGCTAGTTATGTGCCTACTGATTTGGTATAAATTGAGCATTTTTTTGATTTCTAACTTGCTGCTGAATATTGCCCTGATTTTGATTTAATTGCTGCACATTTAGAGCTATTTGTGCTTGCTGCATTTCAATTTCTGCTAGCAATTTCATTGCCTTTTTCTAATTTGGTCAAGCAGATCTATTTCATGATCAAATTCTCTTTCCCAACTTTTAGTTTCTGACTGAGTGGTTGCATTAGCCTCATGGAAGAGGGTATCTAATTCTTGTGCGGTTTCATTAGAAGTAGGAGATTTATGATGCAGGAGGTGGCGGCAAATTCATTTCTATGCCTTCAGTATGTAGTTCATGGGATATATTTCTATTTCTTACTTTTACATTTTCCTTATTTCTAAGCATGCCATAATCATGTCTAAGACTTCTATTAGTTCTAATCAATCATTAGCTGAGTCATTGATATTGATCTCTTAAATCAGTGAATGCATCTTCTCTACTTGATTTACCAGCTAATTCATAATTGAGAGGTTTTGGGATTACCAAGAATGTCCACTCTCCATTTAGGTTGATTTTTTCTTGTATGAGTTGAAACTTCTTGTCCTCATTGATCTCTAGATCTCCTTTTAGTTTCCATATCAGATTTTTTGATTTGCAAACAGTTTCTAGGTTTGATTTCGAACAAAGTCACCACTCCTCCATAGAGAAACAAACTTTCTTTTACTAGTAAATTTCAAGTATTAACCAAGGACTTTACTTTCCTTGACAGCATCGAGAATAATGGTTATCGAGGGCCCTTAATATAAGAATAAGATTTTACATCCTTGACAACAATGCCAATGTTGGTAACTAGAGTTGTAGGTCCCAAATCCCTAAAGCCCAAGTTTCTCCCAATTGCTAGGTTTGTCAAACTTAGGAAGAAATCATAAAGTTATGATAACATTGGAGCAATTACTAAGGTGGATTTTGCTTCAACATATGGCTTTGCAAGACAAAGGGGGGCTTCCATTGGGTGCTATGTGTTGATGTGTTTTTTATGCACATGCGAACACAGAATAAAATACCTATAGGTACCTTATCCTCTCTTGAATAAAGTCTCCAAATGCTGAAGATGTCGCGAAAAGGATCAATCGGGATGACTTCAAGGTTCTTTGTATGTAGGATCTCTACGTGTGGATAAGCTCTCTGTGGTATGATGTGATTTGCTGGAATCACAAGGGGACTTACACTTGACGACCTAAACGTCTGATTTGCTTTGAATATTGCTGGAACACAGGATTTCACTAGTCTAGATTTTGAAAAAAAAGAAAAGGATTAGGGCGAGGAAAGGATCTAATTCTGACACTAAGAATGTAGGAGCAATGAATGACCTTTGATGAAATTCTAACTAAGTCTTGTCTTGACATCCCAGGACCATCTCCACAAGGTTAGTGCGATCTTCGGAGGAAAGCATTATGATGTTCAGATCATCGCTACAGGTATAGACACCATCAGGCTGATGCATATCAATGAAGAAGCGACAATTGAAGTTAAGCCTAAGCTGAATGATTCCAGTTGACTACACAAGGCAAGTCTGCAATCAACAAACTGCTAGTAGTATGGATATACAAATTTCACCATCAATCAAACATATTTCTTCCACTCATCTAATAACATGAAATCAAATTTGAGAAGTATAAAGACCATGCAAATTGTTGAATCGACCCATAGATTTCACCATTTCTTCAATGAGGTTTTACAAGTCTTTTACAACATCTTGGCAACAATCTTTGCCTTCTCTCTCTATTCTACTCTAAGTGCTATTTTCTATCAACTGACTATCCACTATTTCTAACTATTGACTAACTATTAGCTATCGACTCCCTATTTTTTATTAGCCTTTACAAAATGAAGAGCCGGGGCTTATAGTGCCCTTAATACAATTCAATGGCTAAGATCAATTTGAGATCAATGACCAAGATTCTACAATGAAAACCCTAATTAGGGTTTGTTACAACAAACTCCATTCTGACCAATGAAATAATTGTATTAATTGGACACATGTCTTCTCTGGAATATTCGACCAATGGATAGCTGGGGTAGGTACATCGAAGTTTGTGCCACCTTTAATGAGTCAGGTACATTGAATCTGGACATGCTGAGGTGGACCAACCCGACTGGAGGAGTGATGACTAGGATGCCACCTTGTCTAATACTTGCAACTTGGTAGATATCCAATTCGATGATGCTGAGAAGCTAGCTTCAATTAATTCATCTGAAACTATCTGCTTCCTCAACAAAACCTTGCTCTGACTTCTTTTGTCTTTGATGTGCAGGATGATGATGTACCTCGCCTTGGAATGCTGGATTGGAAGAGGTTATTCCTGATGATGCTTGACCGAAGAAGGCCGTCCTTGTCGATGCTAGACGAGAGGAGGTCGCCCTTGTCCTTGCCCGATCTTCTTCGCTGAGAGTCTGCTAAGTAATAGATCCTCCGGCTTTGGGTGGTTATTTGAAACCTACACAAAAACTTAAAATTAGTCTTTGAGCATCATACTTTAAAGCATGAAATTTAAGACCTTTCAAGGGTATAACTTAAGATATTAATTTGAAAAAGACATGATAAATCAAGAATTATACATTTTCAAATTAATTATGAATGGAAATTGGATTTTCAAGACTTAGACTTTACAAAATTGCTTTGAAATCGCAATAAGTCTTGAATAAGAACTTAAAAAAAAAATGATTCTTCATACCTCCTCCTTGAATGCTTAACTATAAAACCTTGGAAAATGATGAAAGAAGACCGGATTTTGCTGGACAAGGGTTAAATTATAGTCTTCCTTTGGATGAATTACGCCTCCATTAGCCTTCAAAAGAGCTTCACCTTCTTTAGCCTCCAACACTTAGCAAAAATTCGCCTCCAATCTGCTGGATTTTGCTCCTCAATCTGCTCCTCAAAATCGCACTTAGAAGGAATGAATGAATGATTTGAAATTTGAAACAACACTCCCCCTTTATATAGGGCGCTCACCCTAATCCCTTCAAGGCCGACTTGGCAAATAAGGGGTAAAAATAAATTAAAAAAATCCTTGAAAAGGTGGCCGACTTGCCTATAAAGGCATAATAATGATTTTTGAGTGCCCATTTTGCATTTTTTAATTTTTAAAATTAATTTTAATGCCTCCAAGGTGAATTTTTTAATTATTTTAAGGCCTAAAAATTAATTTATTAAATTGCCAATGCCTTAATAAATGCGAATTTAATTCAGCCTCCCAAATGTCTTGAATTTAGGTAATTTAGTGCAAATTGGGGAATATCAAGGTTGGATTGAGGCTTAGTGAAGCTTCTTCATGATTTCGCCCTGGACCCTCTGGAAGGGTCAGGAGCGATTTTTTCAATTTAGGCCAAAATTCACCTTAGCTTGATCATTGAACTCCTTCAAGGCGATCTCCGGGGTCCATTTTCTTGTATCACTGAGTTGGCTCATCAAAATTTTGAAGGAAATAGTGCATTTAGGGGAATTTCGCTCTGGACCCTCTGGAAGGGTCAGGAGCGAAATTCATAATTGGGCTCAAAATTTTCATTTTCTAAAGTTCAAAACCTCTTTAAGGCATTCCAAATAGGTTCTTTCACTGAATTCCAGGCTTAGTTTCATTCAACTTAGGAGGAAAAAGGTGGACTTAGGTTTTTTCGCCCTGGACCCTCTGGAAGGGTCAGGAGCGATTTTTCCTCCTTAGGCTTACTCCTTTATCAACTTTTGTTGAATCTTTCACTCTTAGCTAGGCAATGTTCTTCCTTATTCACTCCACCCAAGTTTGGCTTGTTCCTGCAAGGTAAAATAGGGGTTTTTCAAATTTTCGTCCTGGACCCTCTGGAAGGGTCAGGAGCGAAATTCTTTCTTGGCTTCAAAATTTTCATTTTTAACAATCCAATTTCACTTCAAGGCAATTCAAAAGTCTCCTCAAACCCATGCTTAAGTTTAGCTTTGCCCAAACTTTGGAAGAAAAGATAGGTTTTAGAATTTTCGCCCTGGACCCTCTGGAAGGGTCAGAAGCGAATTTCACCATTTGGCTCAATTCCTTCACTTTTCAATGATTTCTAAACATGCCTAAGGGTTTGAATATGCTCATTCTTCCTTTCATGATGCCTTAGACTTCTCAATTTGACCAAACAAGGCAAGAAATACCTCTCATAGAGATTTTCGCCCTGGAACCTCTGGAAGGGTCAGGAGCGAAAATTAGGTTTTAAGCAAAATCCTTCATTCTTTAAAGTTGAAACTTCTTCAGGAGGCAAAAACAAGCTATTCTTCTTCCATTCATGCTTATGCTTTGACCTTTTTCATTGCAACATGAGAGCTATTGGGAATTTCGCTCTGGACCCCTTAGAAGGGTCAGGAGCGAAATTCACCATTTTGTCCAAAAATCTTCATTTCACATGCTTCCAAATCTTTAAATGATGTCCAATCTTCACTCCAAGAGACCCTGCACATCACAATTTAGCCAAAATTAGTGAAAAATAAGCTCAAATAAGATTTTCGCTCTAGACCCTTTGGAAGGGTTAGGAGCGAAATCTTCATTCCAGGCTAAATTGCTCAGTCTTTAAGTTTCAAACCACTTCACAAGGCAAAGTTAGACCATTTTCCAAGTTAGGAACAAGGTTTCAAGCTCAAACAAGGTGGCAAATGAAGTTTATGATGAATTTTGCTCTGGATCCTCTGGAAGGGTCAGGAGCGAAATTCCTCTTCCAGGCTAAAATCCATCATTTTTAAAGGTTTTCAAACATTTCCAAAGTCCAAACATGTCCACTTTTCCCTTCAAAATGCCTTGCAAATCAAAATTTGGTCAAATAAGGCAAGAAATGAATCCTAGGTTGATTTTCGCTCTGGACCCTTTGGAAGGGTCAAGAGCGAAATTCCTAATCTTGGCCAAAATCCTGACTTCATTTTCACATTTTTCCATCCAAACAAGTGTTTTGCCCTCAAAGATGCCTGGGAATGAGTTGGTTCTAAGTTTGGGTCAAACTAGAATGTCTTATGGAGATTTTCGCTCTGGACCCTTTGGAAGGGTCAGGAGCGAAATTCGCTTTGGACCCTCTGGAAGGGTCAGGAGCGAAATTTGACATTTTTAGACTCTCCGCCAGGATAATTTTATGGAATATAACATCTAATTATAAGAAAGATTATACTTTAAGTTATATTCCATATATACTTTCAGGATGTTTGAGAGTGGTTTCAGACCTCTAAGAGTTATATTGCAAAATCTAGTTTTTGGAGGATTCTTCAATTTTCCAGACTTAGTCGAATTTTAGGATTAGGACATTCCAGACTTAGCCAAATTTCAGGATCAGGACATTCCAGACTTAGCCAAATTTGAGGATTAGGACATTCCAGACTTCACGACTCACCAACTTGACCTAACTCAAGCAGAACCTGCTATTCAGGGGATCCCCTTGGGGACACTTGAAAGTTAAAGGCTAACAGACAAAACCCTAAAAAACCTAGAAAACAAACCCTAGAAAGCAAAAAGCAGGGGTCCCCATTTGCAATGGGACGATGTGTGAATACGTCACAACACTATGTTAAATAAAGCTGTAGGAACATTACATTTACCTAACTACAAACCATACCCATTGCATAGCATACTCCTATTTAGGTTGTTACTTTGTATCTATGTGCTGGTTTGAACATTCAAGATCATGCACATTATCAAATAGATAAAAAAGGTTTACTATGTGAAGTGTTTAAGGATATGGATATAACCTAAGTTGCTGGTTCCGGTTTGGGCTCAGGCTTAGGTTTGTGTTCGAGGGTTCAGTTTGTGGGTTCGGCGAAATGTTTTTGGGGGGGTTGGTTCATTTTGGGTTTGTCCATACAAAATCATATAGAAATCAGAAATATATACATATTTGCTGCAGTAATTATGTTCAAAATACACCACCATATTAATAGTCAAATATTAGTCAAACTCGAATGTCATGATATATATTAAACTTTAAAGTTAAAAAATAATATTGTCAAGTGTCCACAATTAGACATCATTGATCATCGATCGTTGATCAAATATCATATGGGTCATCAAAAATATCACCATCATCATCCATATTAGATGACTATCTTCCTGTAGGTCATTTAACTTGGATTTACTTGACATGAGAATCATTTGTGATAATGAGCTCTATGGATTGTAGTCTCAATAGACTATGAATGACATTTCATAGATAACAACTTGATGACTATCATATCCATGGCTCTTCTTAGAACATTGTAATACAAAGGATACTCTTCATAGAACACTATGATCTCTTTTATGATACCACTATCATTTGAAGTTTACTATGACTCTCTTGATGGCTTATCTGTACATTGCCTTTGTTTGGTGCTTATTGTTGGCATTAGATTGTCATTGATGTCAATAGTTGAGAAGATGCGGTGGACAAAGATGCAGAGTCGATAAGTGCCATAGAGAGCAAGTGCAACTTGCCAGAGAATATGCAAAGTGATAGCTTCACACCCACTGGTTAGAGATGCAAATGCATGCATTGGACAAGATGTAGGAAGATGAGTGCCCCAGAGGAAGATCAGATTGATAGCAATGGTGTTGTCCTAGGTTGGCAGAGGTGAGTAGATTTCATTGTATGTATGCAAGTTGTACAAGCATGGAGCTAGCAAAGGCATTTAGTCAAAGGCCACAGAGAAAACAAAGAATACAATTGGATTTAGCTTGGACTTGCAATTGGACAAAGAAGACACAAGATATAGAGTGGTGAAAGTTTTGGGCAAACTGACTGACCCAGAAAAATCCGAAGACAACCCAGAAATCCTTGCGAATAACCCAGAAGGAATTTGCTGTCGGAATTTGGATCCGCTAGCTCGAAAATCGAGGCACCCATAAAATTCCGATGACCCAGTTGAGATCAAACCCACCACGAATCTGTGCCCAGAAAATTTTTTCGATTGAATCTGGAGGGTCAAAACCCTAGCCGAAAATGCAGATTTCCGTCCATAAATGGTAGAAAAAAAAATTTGCAGGTGGGAAAAAAACGCGTCGCGTGGTTGCGCGAAATGCAAGAGAGACGGGTCGCGGGAGATGGCAGAAAATAGTGAGAAAACCCTAGTAGCTGCAGCCAAAACGAACTGCCAAAGTAGCAATTTCGAATAAACAAAGAAATTTTTCAAAAACAACTGTTAAAAAATTCATGACGAATTTTTAATTGAAAAATTATTTCGAAAATAACCAAGGCTCTAATACCATAATACAGATTCAAAAGCATATGGATTTCAAAGAATCGATGTTGTTCAATTAATCAAGGAGACAAAGCTCCTTTAAATAGAGTTACAAAGACGATGTTTCTAAAAGAAACAATCGTTAACTAGAGGCGAAATTAGAAACAACTTAAATGACCATTAATAACACAAAGAGAAAGATATTATTCTAATAGGCATCGATTGTTAATATGCACCGTTTGTTATTAATATAATTAGCAAAGGGGCACGATCAAGTAATGTCTTGATCGATCATGACCGATCAAGGCATTGCTTGATCGTACCCAATTTGCTATATATATATATCAAATGGTATTTGTGAGAAAGGACATCGAAATTTATAAATGCTCCTCTCACCTGTCATACAAAAGAAGATAGGTAGATTTATATCTTAAATCAGTAATACATAAAACAAGATAATATGATGTAGAATATAACTTGCATATTGAATGTAAATTGAACATCATTTACATGGTATCAGAGCTATAGTTAAATCGAACCTGAGGCTGTTCAATTTTACATAAAATTCAAATCGAGCATATATTCAACATCACAATCCTATCAATGGCTAGCGCTATTAGATTTGAAGACAGACTCAGAGGAGGTGATGACTTCTCCGCATGGAAATTCAGAATTCAAATGATTCTAAAAGAAAATAAAGTCGAATCATTTGTAAAGACTGAAACTGAAGAACCTGAGATTGACCCTGACAAAGCAATTTGGAGAGAAGGAAATGATAAGGCTATCAAAATCATAGTTGATGGGGTAAGGAACAACATTATGCCCATTATCAGGAAACATGAAACAACCTTCAACATGTTCAAAGCACTTGAAGACGCTTTTGAGATATCTAATGCCAGTAGAACCTTGGCTCTGAAAAGATAAATAAATCACATAGCCATGATAAAAGGAGAATCAATCAATGCCTACTTCATGCGAATATCTGCCCTAAGGGATGAACTAGCAACCCTTGGATATGAGATCCAAAGCAAAGAATTAACCCTCATTGCTCTAGATGGGTTGCCTAGCATCTAGGAAACATTCGTCCAAGGCATCAGTGCAAGGGATAACTTCCCAAAATTCGATAGGCTAAAGGCTGACTATCTCCAAGAGGAATCAAGGCAAAATAAGAAAGGGATCAAACAGAAGAATATAGATGAAGATCTTCAAGTTCTAAATACGAACCCAAACAAGAAAGGCAAGTAGAAGCAATTCAGGAAGAGAAAAGGTCGTCACGGCAAGAACTCCTTCAAGAAGGACCTCTCTCAGATTCAGTGTTACAGATGTGACAAATTTGGGCATTATGTTGCCAAATGTCCAGAAAGAGCTAAACAAGCCACATTTGCCAAAACAGGAAAATCCAAAAGGGAAGAGGACTCCGAGAAGTATGCACTCTATTCCACACTCACAAATCAAGCATCAAACAAAGTGAACTCCTGGGCGATCGACAGTGGCTCATCCAGACACATCACAGGATTCAGAGAAGTACTAGACACCATGAAAGAGGAGAATGATGAGGAAGTAACTGTCATGGGGCTAGATGGACCTGCTGCCCAAACAAGCTTTTTCCTTCCAAAGGAGGTCCAACCTCATGCGGCACTGGCAAACCTTACTCACGACTTCCATTGCGGACAAGTCCTTTCTTGCTCCCAGACTACGCCATCCCTTTTTCAAGTGTCCACCACCTGACCACATTAACACGCACCCCTGCGGAATAGAAGCGCATGCCAACCCTCTCGCGGGTCTCCTTCATCCTGATGCTCCTAGCACTCCCTTCAAGTCTCTGACTCTACTTTAGCACTGTCTTGTCACACCGCCCTTGCACCCCCAGTACAAGCTTACAAGTCTCCTCTATGCCTTCGTCTTCTGAGTCCCCCATAAAACCCTGACTACTAACACTGACCCCATCCGGAACTCCTTAAGTCCTCCGGCTCCAACTTTGCACACTCCTTGAGCATGCCCAATACTCCCACAGCACTGGCGCCCCATGTTGGCCTCCCTCAGCTCCTTAGAACCCTCAAGTACCAAACATATCTCATGGGACGACTAGACTCCCTGAGCTAGCTTCATGTACGTCCATCTCCACACAATGAACCCAACACTGGGGCAATAAGATAGCTTTATTGTAATGAAGAAACGGCCCCTGGCCCGATCTACAAACAATTCCAACTCTGTTGTTGGTCACTACCTCGAGTACTTCCCAAGCACCCGATTACAAGTTCCTGCCCCTAGATCTGTGACTACTCTTGAAGCACTGGTACAGATCGCGTTGCACCTCGCCCCTGGCTGTAGCTTCATACATAGGCTCCAAATCCACAAAGACCTTGTCTCCTTTGGAACTCAACCTAGCGCACCACTGACTCTCTCATGAGCTCGCGATGGCTTACCCAGTACACGACTTAGACCCCCTTCCTGAATGGGGACTCCAAGTCACACTGCTTTGGGCCCCTGGCCTATGCCTACATGAATTCACTAGTGAACCTGGTTCCTTGTACATCCTATGCACAATAACCAACTCCATGCAAACACCCAGTCTAAGTCGCTCAGACTGACAAAACACCTTGCACTCCTACTTGGGCACCAAGCTCTTCGCTCCATGATCCAATCCAATATCCTTGGTCGCTGAACTCTCCTTCAATTCGGCTGTGCTCCCAGAACAACTCACCTATGGACCATGTCCTCTTTTCGGTCATGCAACTCATCCAACTTTGTCACCCTCTTGGACTCGCCTCATGGTTCGGCTCAACATGAGCATGCTTTCGGAACCCTGTCTCTATCGCCACATTCAACCCCTACTCTAGGGCCTTGAGATCCCGGACCTCAATGCAAGTCCCACTTCAGATAACCTAGGTGCGTGCCCAGCACATCACCCCACTTGTTCCACAAGATACACAGACGTCTGGCTCTGCAACTCAACCCACATAGCTCACCCAACTCTCGAGCACCAACATTCCGACATAGATAGCCCATTATGCGGCCATCCCCCTTACAAGAACTTGGGTACTCCGTTCCCCAACCGGGACAATCCATTGTGCAATCATCCTCCTCACAAGGGCCTAGGTACTCCGCTTCCCTAGTCCTCGGGTCATAGACAACTCCCCAGGAGTCATCCCCAACATTGGCTTAGCTACTCCACTTCACTGAGATAGGGACCTTGAGTACACATTCACCAGTAAACCTCACCATCTAATGATAAGGCGAGGTTACTCTACTTCACCCCTAATATCCATGTAGAACCTCTATCTCCCTGAGACTAGAGGGCGGGGTAACTCTTCTTCACCCCTAGGAGGAGGTGTTTGCTTCAGACCACCTGGGTGCACTCCTGGCACTTGGCTATTCTTTCAACCGACCCCCATATATAAGTTTTTCGTCCAATTCTCCCACAACTATAGCTTGGCATTAACCATTTGTCAATCACCACAACTTCCACTTGCTGAGAATAACAAGGGACTTACAACCCCAGAAGCCTACTGATCTCCCCGAGACAGCAACCCCTTACAGTAACTATCGGAGATGATTCTACACACCCTGTCAAAGGAGTTGGAACATGCACCATCAAACTAAAATCGGGTGTATCATTACAACTTAGAGGAGTGTTATATGTTCCAGGCATCAAGAGAAATCTAGTCTCAATATCAACACTGGAGGACAATGGATACAGAGTGACCTTCATGGACAACAAAGTATTGGCTTGGCCAAAGAACTCATCCATCAAGAAAGCTAAAACAATTGGTCAAAGACAAGGCTATTTGTATGAGCTATGTGCAAAGCCCAACTTAGCCTTAATTCATGAGACTACAAATGCCAATGAAATCTGGCATAGAAGACTAGGCCACCTAAATTTTAGAGCTTTATCATCAATGGGAGACCTTGTCACAGGTCTACCTAAGTTAAAGCAATATCATTCAGGGGCGTGCACAGGATGTGCCCTAGGTAAAAATACTAAGGGTGCTTTTCAGAATACTACTAGCAAAACAAGTAAAATTTTAGAGTTAGTTCATTCTGATGTATGTGGACCTATGTCCGTACCTTCATTGGGGGGATTTCTGTATTATGTAATATTTGTTGATGACTACTCTAGGAAAACTTGGATCTACTTTCTGAAAAGTAAAGAATCATAAGAGATCCTTAATAGGTTTAAAGAATTCAAATCACTAACAGAGAACTACTCAGGAAATAAAATTAAAACCCTAAGAACTGACAATGTGGGGGAATACACATCAGAATTATTTAAAGAGTTTTGTAAAAATTCAGGGATTAAGAGGGAGTTAACAATACCTTATAACCCTCAACAAAATGGGATAGCTGAAAGGAAAAATAGGACAATCGTTGAAGCTACCAAAGCTATGATTCTTGATCAGAATCTAAATATCAATCTTTGGGCAAAAGCAACTAGCACTGCTATATATATTCAAAACAGATGTCCCCACTCTCATCTTGAAGATAAGACCCCTGAGGAAGTCTTTACTAAATCAAAACTTGATATTAGCCACCTTAGGATATTTGGATGCCCTGTCTATATTCATGTACCTAAGGAGAAAAGATTAAAACTAGAGCCTTCTGGAAAAAGGGGAATCTTTGTAGGATATAGTGAAACCTCCAAGGCTTACAGAATCTATATACCTGGTCAAAAGAATATTGAATTAAGCAGGGATGTGATCTTTGAAGAAGACTTAGCTTTCAAAAGAGCTCAAAGCTCTCTAGACCTTGAAGTCTATATCCCCACCCCTAGCATAGATAGAGATCCTACTCCTGAGCTTCAGAGGGAGAATCCTGAGGAAACTATAAGTGAAACTCAAAGTCCACCTAGAGAAAACCTCAAGAAAAGACCACTATGGGCCACCAAAACTGTAGTAGAAGCTCAGAAATTTGTTGATCCTCCAGGAACCTTCAGGGAAAGCAAAAGGCCTAACAAATTCACTAGCTATGTTGCCCTTATGAATGATCTCTCTTAAGCCGAACCAAACAATGTATCGGAGGCTCTTGAACATCAAGTATGGAAGGATGCCATGTCTGAAGAGTATCAGTCCATTATGAAAAATGATGTTTGGGAGATTGTTCCTAGGCCAACTAAGAAATCTGTGGTTTCATCTAAATGGTTTTTTAAGATCAAACATGCTGCAGACGGGAGTATTGAAAAACACAAGGCTAGATTTGTAGCTAGAGGGTTCTCTCAAAGAGAAGGAATAGATTATGAAGAAACTTTTGCACCTGTTGCCAGATATACATCAGTAAGAGCTGTATTAGCCATTGCAACAGCTAAGGGGTGGAAGGTACACTAGATGGATGTTAAGACAACATTTCTAAATGGTGAGATCTCAGAAGAAGTCTACCTAGAGCAACTTGAAGGGTTTGAAATTTATGATGCAGAGTCTCATGTGTGCAGACTCAAGAAAGCTCTCTATGGGCTTAAACAGGCTCCCAGGGCCTGGTATGAAAGAATTGACACCTATCTCTCAGGACTAGGCTTCTCTAAAAATGATGTAGATCCTAATCTCTACTACAAAAGAAATAAAGGTGATATGCTAATGTTGATTTTATATGTTGATGACTTATTAATCACAGGAAACGATCATCTTATAGATCAATGCAAGAAAGATCTATCCAAAGAATTTGATATGAAGGACTTAGGACTCCTTCATTACTTCCTAGGATTGGAAGTATGGCAAATTTCTGACAACATTATACGAAACCAAGGAAAGTATACCTTGGATATATTGAAGAGATTCAGAATGCTAAACTGCAGGCCCATGACCTCGCCTATGGAAACCAATCTACATAAACTTAAAGAAGCAGCAACAGAGTCACAACCCATTGACTCTACTCAATACAGATAGATGATTGGGTCCCTGATGTACCTGGTGAATACAAGGCTAGATATCTGTTATGCAGTTAATGTCTTAAGTCAGTTCATGTGTGAACCTAAGGAGATACACCTGGTTGCAGTAAAGCACATCATGAGATACCTACAAGGTACTCTAAACCTTGGTCTCAAATATGAGAAAGTTGACATAAACCTACATGGATTTATAGATTCAGATTGGGTTGGAAGTGTAATTGACAGAAAAAGCACCTTAGGGTGTTGCTTCAGTCTGGGTTCAACCATGATATCTTGGATCAGCAGGAAGCAGTCCTCTGTAGCTCAAAGCTCCATCGAGGCAGAATACGTTGCAGCTTCTATGGCTGCTCGAGAGGCAGTATGGCTTAGAAAGTTGCTTGTGGGGTTGCTTGGAGAACCTATGAAACCCACCATTATACATCGTGACAATCAGAGCTGCATAAAACTTTCAGTTAACCTAGTGTTCCATGACAGATCCAAGCATATTGAGATCCCATATCACTATGTGCGAGATATGGTAGACAAAAATGTTTGTATAGGAGGTCAAACGGCAGATATTCTGACCAAACCTCTTTCCAGGGTGAAGGTTGATCACTTCAGAAAAGGTTTAGGTATGATAGAAAGGTAATTTGCTTTGTAATTTGTATTTACATATCAATAAGATGTTTAATGTGTAAACTTCTTTGTCATGATAGGACATTTTGGATTTTTATCCTCTGAGTTCTTATCTAAGAGGTGACGATCTCTCAAGATAATGAACACTTGTATGGAGACATTATAAGGTGATGATCTTATAATGTCCAAACCAGTTATCATGTTGGATCTCTGGTGTGTCATGGATGTGCCATGATTGTGTTGTGATAAAACATTTGTATAAAGTGTTAGTGCACATATCACAACTTGGATAAGATGAGAAGCTAATCCTTCTCATATGATTATCCTTAAGTATTGCGTGTTTAGGCAATACTGATATCACATGCTTAAGTGATATCTTGTCATCACAAGATTGACGTGATGGACATTTGTATCACGTGTTTAGGTGATACTTCATATCATGTGATTAGGTGATATGATCTTCTAGAGTGTCAGATTGAGTAAAGAATGCTAACTATCATTTGAATAGTGATGCTTGAATATATTGTTTGCATTTATCTTACCTAGCTAAGAGGGAGTGTTAATTTCGGTAAGATAAATGATTGAATGAGAGATAAATGAAGTCTCTCATTCAATTATTTATCATATCAATATTTATGATGAAAACCTTCAAGCAATTAATCTTTCATTTGATAACCATTCTTCATTTGCATATAATTAATCTATTTAGTTCGATCAAATGCTTAATATCGATAATCATCCTATATCATTATTTATGTTCACCGATTACTAAATCATGCTAATGCATTCCGATTTATATTGGTTAACATAATTAATAGTAAATAAATGATTAATCGAATTAATCAAACACCGATTAGTATCGGGTGTTAATATAAACTAACACCGATTGATATCGGGTTATATGTGCGCCGATTAATATCGGGTGGCATGAAAAAGAAGCACCGATTACCGTCGGGCTGTTAAAGTTAAGCATACACCGATAGTTATCGGTTGTTAAGGTATAATATATACCGGTTGGCATCGATTGTTAATATGCACCGTTTGTTATTAATATAATTAGCAAAGGGGCACGATCAAGCAATGCCTTGATCGGTCACGGTGCATATTAACAATCGATGCCAACCAGTATATATATATATATATATATACCAAATGGTATTTGTGAGAAAGGACATCGAAATTTATAAATGCTCCTCTCACCTACCATACAAAAGAAGATAGTCAGATTTATATCTTAAATCAGGAATACATAAAACAAGATAATATGATGTAGAATATAACTTGCATATTGAATGTAAATTGAACATCATTTACAAATAACACGATAGATTAGTTCCCCTGCCATCTTGCAACAAGGAAGACCTAAGATAATTCCCTGCAGGGTGTTGCGACAAAAATGTCAATAACATGATGGTTATGCTGCCCTGCCATCTAGCACCAAGGAAGATCTCAGACAAAATTCTCTGCGGGGTAATGCTAAACTGCGACGGGGATGTAAATAACATGATGGTTATGCGTCCTCCGCTATCCCACAACATGAAGGGTGGAAGAAAAGTGACCCTGTGGGGTAACATAAAAGCAAAGCAAATGGCGTCCCCCGCTACCCCGCGGCGTGAAAAAATGAAAAGTGATGGTCGCGCGGGGTAAAAATATTAAAGAGGATAGAGGTGCCCCACTATCCTGCAACGATGAAGCTTGGAGAGTATTGGGCCTGTAGGGTAAAATACATAGAAGAAAATGAGGCTCCCAGCTATCCCGCATTGTGGAGATCTGAAGAAGAGTGACCACGCGGGGCAAAATAAACAAAAGAAATACAAAGCACCCCGCTATCCCGCAGTAGGGAAGACCGAAAACAAGAGACCCCGTGGGGTAAAAAGGTAAAGAAAAGTTTGACATGCCTCACCACCCCGCAGCAAGGACTTGGGAAAGATGATCCGATGGGATAATCAAAATGGAAAAGAAGGTGCGTCATCCCACCAGCTTGTAGGAAGGAAGTTTTCGTGAGAACACATAACACGTGTGTTAGTCAATCTGTGGAACACGTCAGCGCAACCCGTGAATCCAACGTGGAATTCTTCCACACATGGACCTTTTTGTGAGCAGATGGATATGTTGATGGGTTCCACCAACCACCATGTGGCTAAGCAACATATGGATCCTTTTTGGACAAAACATTTGACCGGTCCATGAAGGCAAGAACATACGGAGATATTTGTATTCAGAACAACAAACAAGAAATGGAGTTAATGCTGAATAGTATTGCAGTTAATCGATCATTTTCCAGAATTGAGATTGCGTGTTAAAGCAAAACCAGATTGTAGAGATAGCTGGGTAAAGAAGGAAGGCTGCATTTAATATGGACGGCTGCAGACTGAAATGAAGTGACAAGGTGGATGATTTAGTGGCTCAAGAAGATTTTTAGTTTGACCACAAAATATAAAAAAATGGAGCTGCAGTTCATTGATCATTTCCAGTATGGGGATTGTGTTCTAGGTCAAACAAAATAGCAGAGGTTACTAAAAGAAGAAGGAAGACACCATTAATTGTGGATTGTTGCCAGACTGAGAAAAATAGATAAGAAAGATTATTTAGCGGCTCAAGACATTGTTTTTTTATTTTCCTTTTTGGAGGGAAAATCTTTGGAGTACGCAATTGACCACCAAGGAAGAAAAGTGGATGTGAGTAGTAGTTGAATGTGTGAGAAGAGTGAGTGGCAAGCAAGCAGGTGAAGCAACTCTACAAAACAAAGGTTACAAAATAGAAAAAAGAGAAGAGGTAGCAGAGAAGCAATTCCCGCAGGTGTGTATAACTATAACATGATGCAAGTGCAAGCATAACACTGCAGAAAGAGATTGCAGGTAGAATGATCAGATGTGAAGGGGATATAAGAGGGAGTTGAAAGCAAAAGCAGAGATAGCAGAATGCAGCCGTGAAAAGCAGAGACTAGTGACCAGAGAGTGCAGAGCCGAGGCAGATAACACAGTGGGTTATATACACTGTGAGAGGCAGAGAAGGAGGAATGATTAGAGCAGAAAATAAAGAGCTGTTTGCAGAGACTAGAAGAGGACAAAGAGCAGAGAACAAAGATTGATAACGAAGATCAGAGAGCAGAGGACAAAGCTTGTGAGTAGAAAAGAATCAAGTCAATCTCAAGTGCAGAACAATTGTGAGTTACAAAACTTCATTTGTAACATGGTGCTTATTTGTAATTGAATATTTACTTATTGTAATCGTCTGAGTTGGTGCTCAGATAGGGGGTTGGTTCTCCTTTGGGTTGGTGCCCATAAACGTTGTACCCAAAGTATTTTCATTGTAAGGCTAGATTAGAGCAGTATACTCTAGCAGCATTTCTCACCGAGGTTTTTCCCCACTGTGGGTTTTCCTTGTATATCTTATGTTATGGGTTTGTCGTGTATGAATGTGTTTAATATCTCTGCTCATAATATCTTGACTCATGTTATTAATGTTTTAATTCATACAGCGAGTTCAAGTTTTTTAATTACCACTGATTCACCCCCCCTCTTAGTGGTCCATTTGTGTTCAACACTTATCACAAGATCTTTATGCATATTAAGACTGCTTCTTTTTGAGTTTATAGGACCTTGAAGTGTGCCAAGAATTTGTATAATGCTCAAGGTATCCTTAAAGTAATGAATTGGTCCAAAGATTTTAACATGGTTCTAACCTTTTCTCACTATTATCTATAGATCACTGCCCCTACACACTTGATAGAGTGCCGAGGGTAGTCATTTGATACTCTTGCAGACACAATCCATTGTCCTTAACAATGATAAACATGTTTCATGCATTGTTATAAATTGGATAACATTAGAGATTGAGAATTGAATATGCAAGTATTTATGATTTATATTAGACCTTCCATTTTGTTTATAGCAACCCAGTGATTATTCCTTGATGCCATGATTTTGAATTTTTTTTTACCATTGTTGTAGATGGATACCTTACAATAAGTAAAATTAATTTAAAAACCATTCAAATTCGCTGGCTGGACACATCTGGAGGTGAAATTAGGCTCGGGTTCACTTGGGTAGAACCCTGGCCGAACTCACATAGGATTGGACCAGGACCAGGACCAAAACCTAGTAAGAACTGGACCAAGACCCGAGGTTGCAAGGGAAGGACCTGGTAACATAGGATATAACAACCCCTATTGCTATGCATTTTTAGACATTGAAGTTGAAACAAACAAAATATACACAAATGAAAACATGTTCATGTTAATTTGTTTTTGGTGTATTGGATGATGAGAGGTGGAGCCAATGGTAGACTAATGTTTGAATCTAGTTGAGCACTAGAGTCACAAATTCATATTATAAAAAGGCAATGATTGAAACCACTTTGTGACACCTTAATGAAGATATCTTGAAGAGTATATCTTTTAGAATGCATAAGCAAACTGTATTCTGCACATACATTTGAAAAGATACCTTACAAAAACTTTGCAAGGATTTTATAGTCATCTGACTGGCCAACTAATCAAAGATACATCCTTGAATGAACGGGCCAACTAATCAAAGATACATTTGTGAATGAACATAATGCATATGGAGACACTTAATCAAGGTCAATTGCGTGCTTTAAGCTCGTTCTTTAGAGGTTACAATAGATTCATTACAAATTTGGGATGAACCTAGATCATTACGATGCTAACATACCTTTACCCAGAGTTGGAAGTTGAAATCTAGGGGTTTGCTGCAATTTCTTCTTTTGATTTGCTCGGTTTCCTCATTGAAAATTTGCAAATGTGTCTTCCAATATCATCAAGCAATCTTGGGGGAAGAACCATGGTTGTTTGTGATTGCTCATGCCGCCCACGTCTGTTTGTAGCACCTAAACATGGCCATACACTTGAAACCATGTGTCATGCCCAAACTTTTGGGCAAAAACACACAACAACTGTTTTTTGATACACTTAATTATATGCAAACCATGTTTAATTAGATGTGACAACTTAACAGGTTGTTCCAAGCAGAATTTTAAATTATAATAAAATGTTTTTCTAACGTGAGCGTTGAATAGAACAAAATTATCTAGAAGCCTTAGGTTTCTATAAAACTCCTATACAACAAAGTCAGGATATTCCTAACATATCAGTTTACGATAACTCCTATAATCAAACGGAACAAAATGATTTTTAAAGGGACAATAATATATTCACATCGAATGTCCCTTTTATTACGGTTACAAATTATAATCCTTAATTAGATCGACTTCTACTAATAGGCATTAATATAATTATTAGATTCAATAATAATTATTTATATCCTAACAAGTTTCCTTCATCTGTGATAATACATCCTCCCTTTATAAATTGATTAAATCTTGCGTCTATAAATTAATTATTAAAATGATTTTAACGTAATAATTCTAATTAATCGAGCAATTGAAAATTGAAGTGTCAAATGTTAAAATGTTAATCGCTTTATTTAGTATAAGATTCCATCTAGGCTAAATGAGTTCGCAAGATCAAGGTCTTGGACTTATTTTCAAAAATATATAATTCCACCACGATATCCTTTTCCAAAGAAATTATTATAATCTCACCATTTAATAAATAAATAAACTCATTTACGCAATAATCTCTAAGTTAACAGACAAAGTTAATATTAATCCCCAATAACCATTAATTGTTTTTTTTTTGGGACTAATAAATTAATCCTATCACTTTGACTATTAACATTAAATAACAACCTAATAACATTAAATGTTGCTAATACGAGACGCACTATCAAGTTTTGTCTTGACTATGTTTGAGTTAACTCTAACCACTAACTCTAGTAAGTGAAAATAAATTAAATAAAATGCGGAATTCTAAAAGAATAATTTTATTATCTCATCAATGTTAATCAATAACTTAATTTAAACAAAACTCTCTAAAATAATTGACGAAGATAATATTATTCTCCAATAATCATTAATTGCTTTTAGGAACTAATTAAATTAGTCCTAGCACTTAGATTTATTAATGCCTAAATTTTATTTTAACAATAATTAAAATGGAGTTAACTAATTCAACTAAAGGGTCAATTAATCCTAAAAGATTAAACTCCATAATAATATAAATTTTAAAACCACATTTTTAAATATACCCATATGTTTATTTTAAAACATATATAAACTATAAACACCTAATAAAATAAATAAATCCACAATTTGTCCCATACATTCATATTCTATACTATATATAAATATATATATGTATATTTATCAAAATACATATGATTATATTTATATATATACATATATATCTATTAAACACCTATATATTTATATGTGAGGATATTCTTTTTTTTTTAAAACATACACTATTATCAATATATCCATGAACCCTAATTTTATTATTATAAAAATGCCCTATATTTTTAAAAAAACTTCAATACTTGCCCTAACCCCAAATTTTGGGTTAGGGCTTTTATAATTCTTTTTTTTCTTTGAGTTGCAGGGCCGAACGAGGAAGAATGGCGGCCATGGAGGAGTGGACACAAGAAGGGGGGGGGGGGGGGTCTCCCCACAGGGACGCGGCCCGCAGCTCGGCAGTGTTGCCGCCATGGGGCGCCGCCCACAGGGGGGGGCGAAGCCTCCCCACTGTGGGTTGCGGCCCACAGTGGCGGCTACGGTCGCTGCCCACAGTGCGGAGGGGCCGCCCAACAGGGACTCGCAGGGCTGAGGCTCCCCTTTTCTCATGCATATTTTTTTTTGATATATATATATATTTTTTTTAATTAAAATATATATATATATATATAAACACTTTTTTTAAAATATATAAATGTAGTATTTATATATATATATATATATATTAGATGCTTTTGAAAACTAGGCTAACTCTACTATGCAAAAATATAGATATTATATTTTTTTTTGAAACTTTTTAAACTGATTGATTAAAATATTCTGATTTAAATCAATGTATATTTTTTTTCTTTATTTTAATTTCCATGTTGCTAAAATCTGAGATAAACTATATCCTTAGATTTATTTCCTGCAAATAATTAATTAACAAAATTCAATAAATTTATACAACAACTATATAAATATGTTTTTGTTTAAATTAGATAGACTATTTAACTTTAGATTTTACTTTCTGCAAATAAGTATATGACAGATTTAAATAAAATTAAACAACAGCTATATTAATCTAGAATCATTTAAATTTAGCCTTAGAGATATGCATGTAAATTATTTGAACCATGATATGTATTTTAGAATAAATGATTGGGACTAAATGCTTAATTTTTCTTTTACTAACATGCAAGCTTTCCTATTTTATTCCTTTCCAATAATCCAAATGCTTAAGGGGGGTAAACTGAACTTTTAGATTTCTAAAGTAAGATGCATACAACCATTAATATTTTAAGAACATTTCATAGCTAAAGCCCAACAGAATATTTCATTTATGCAATACTAATTTAACAGAAATAATGCATATAATTAAGGCATTTTTAAAGTACAATATAGTCAACATTACAAGAGGGTGAGATACCCAAACTAGTCCCTCATTTCTATTAAATGAGGACTTTAAATAAAATAGATACATTTCCTTTCAAAATAGATACAACATATAGTTTCCTTTACATTGCTGCAACTAAAAAAAAAATATAAAATATTCCATTTTCAAATCTTTTTCCACAAACAAATAAATCCAGCAACTTCTACTTGTCCTTTTCTTTTCTTCCAAACAACCTGCAAATAAATCATTGGCTATGACGATGGAGTGCTCACCTCCCAGCCTAGGCTTATTAGAAGCCACCCTTGAGCTTGGAGAACCAAGCCCTAGACAGGTTACAGACATGCAAACACAACAAGCAAGGGAAAACATATAGCAAACACTTTCCCAACCAAGGCTACACTTCATCACAAAATATGATGATTTTACACGGGTGGTAGTGGACCAAATACCCTGAGGAGACTGCAAGAATGGTAGAACACAATGCCACCTCATGGAAAACAAAGTTATTTCATAAGATCATTAACCCCTCATTCCTTATGCCCCCCAAGGCATCTATGCCATACTTTCTCCCCTTATGACCCCCAAATGCACAAACCAGGCCATGTAGCAAGGGTCACAAATACACCCGTTGAGCTCGCTCTCATAAAGAGAGTCTCTCACTCGAGGGCTGTCAAACTTCTACCACCCGCAAGACCATCTTACTCTCCCAAGAGTAGAAGGCCTTGGTTACCCCCAATACACAGAAAATGCATACAAGAAAATAAAAGATAGAACACAAAATAATTTTCACAAAGGGAAAATACAAGAAACCAATCTCTACATACAAGCAATCTTTTCAACATAAACATGCAACGTAAAAACAAAGAGGTGAACCAACCTTCAATCTGCCCAAAAGTATGCTAGGACTAGTTTGAGGATGAGCAGCCCAAATCCACAAATCTTCCTTCCACACTTAGCCAAAATTTCGAATCCAAAAACCAAGCTTTTCAAAATGCATAGTCTCCAAAAATGGAGAGTGGGTGATTACCCACAAAATCTCTCATTCTTGCCTAAGAAGCCCTCAGTGAGAGTTTTCACAGGTTTCTAAAACTGAAAAAGGAAAAAAAAAGTAAAAGATCAAAAAGGATCTCTCATCAAAAGGGAAGGTTATCTAACCTAGATGGCACCTTCTAATTTTGAATTTTCGCACATCTTAGAAAACCCACTTTTTGGGATGACTCAACAGTCACAAAGGAGTAGACACATGCCTAAAAACACTCCAACTCATAGGTATACCTTATGGGCTTTAGGAAACACCTTTAAACTACCCCTAGGAGTCCATTTGACCCCTTATAAACCCATCTGAAGTTAAATTTCGGGTCCAACTTGTGTTGACCACTCCAAAGACTTTCTACCCAAGGAAAATTTAGAACCACATTCAAATGTTTTGAAAAAGCTATAGTTGAACAACTCCCTTCAAGAGACAAGTCAAAATTCAAGACATAAATCAACACGTGTCAAGTGACACAATAAAATACATTACAAAATTACACATGGAAATTGTCTCTTGTTGGATTTAAATAAATCAATAAATATCATTCAACACATGCAACATTTACTTTCACAAATAAAATACGATACATACGGGGTGTTGTCTCTCCAAATAGACAACCCCTGGCTTTACGAACGTACATAGGTCTAGGTTTGGTTCTCCATAATGTTTCCATGGTCACATGGATAATTTTCCTGCGCATCTCAATTACACATTAGTAATTCCAAATAACCTCATATAATATTAAACCCCTGAATAAGAATACACATCCAACACTCTGCATACAATTTACATTTAAACAAATCGATATATCATATATCCAAATAAATCCACATAAGCAATTATCATAATCCTCATAATTTGATCCATACATAAGACATGCATCTTATTTCTATCATCATAGTAAACTCCTTCAAATCCAATAATGACATACATCATCTCAAAGTTATCCTATCCTAGAATCATATAGAGTTATGTATCTATTACACATCAAAAAGTACACCTCAAGGTGAAATGATTCCGTAACCTGGTTCCATTACTTTTCTCACCGATCTATCCGTCTAACATAGCCCACCCTATTGAATTTTATCATTTATTAGTAAGGTCAACCATGGTCAACTGAGTTAACCGGAGCTTGATCGGGGAGGGGCTCTACACCATGCCCTTTATATTAGCAACAATATGCTTTTGTAGACCAATCATGTCTCAAAGGGGCCAATAGGTATCACAAGGCATTTGAGAGTCTTCATTTGTTGAATTGTATTCATTTTGAGAGCATTAATGACATCTTGGGTTGTGTAGGGAAGAGGTAGGGTTTTTTGTTCAAATGATGGAGTTTTGAGACTTTCATGTCAAAGGGGGAAGAAGGTAAAAAACATCTCAATATCTTGAAATATCATGCGAGGATGTGTAAGTTCTAAATCTCGAAATTGAAGGGTAAAGGATGGTTTGGAGGAAAGCCATGCTAGGATGTTGGGATGAGTAAGTCCAAAATCTTGAAATTGAAGGAAAAGTGGGGTTTGGAGGAAAGGCATGCTGGGGTATTGGGATGAGCAAGTCTAGAATCCCAAAATTGAAGGGATATGAGGTTTTGGAGGAAAGGCATGTTGGAATGAGCAAGTCTGAAATCTCAAAATGTTCTATTATATCATCTAGGGAAGGGCCATATCACAAGGAATTGAACAAAAAGTACCCCCAAACAAATTTTAGTAAGGATTTTAAGTATAAAATTCTTTGAATCAACATCCTTGGACAATATTAAACACGGGGATGCTATTAAAGATTTCTCAGACTGGTTATCAACATTGGGTGAAATTGTGGATAGGGTCAAATACACAAATGGGAGCAAAACACAGAGAAAAGAGACACATTAAAATGAGGAGCCAACACCATCCATTCCAGTCGTCCTAGAAATGCATCCCTTCCTCCCTTGCCATCTCCATCCCAGAAACTCTATGGAACATAGCTTTGTATGAAATTATTCCTTCTGTTACATTTTGATTTAAATTTTTTTTCTATATATTAAAATTGGTTGTACAGCATAACCCAACAAAAAACTGTGGTGTAGACATAAACTAGGCAACCCATTTGTTTCTTTTTCAGATCTGTATTTCTTTTATCTAGGATCCATTGTATTATCTAACTATTCCATAATTGCAGAATGGCAAGATTACTCCTCGGTTGCATATTGACTTTATTTTCTATATTAAAGCTGGCTGTATGGCATAACCCAACAAAAAGCAGTGATATACATATAAACTAGGCAACCAATTTCAAATTTGTTTCTTTTGCGGTTCTGTATTCTTTTTTCCTAGGACACATTGTTTTATCTAACTTATTCATCCTTGCAGAATGGTAAGATTACTCTATCCTCATTTCTTGAAGGTGAAATTGGACTCTGGACAACTCAGACAGTGGATGATGTGCTTCGTGAGACAAAGGTAAGGTGAACTCCACCCATTCTTACTACATTTACAACATTATTTGCATTATAAAAACCTTTGTTTAACTGTTCGTGAAAGTTTAATGCAATTTTATTATCATGTCTACTTAATGGAAATATTTTGCAACACAGAATGTTTGATAATGTGAATTGATTATTTTATGCTTCTGAGTAATTTATAATACTGTTTACTAACATTGTGTGTAACGTTTGAAACTTTTGTCTTGTGGTACCAACATGGGTGAGATTAGAAGGAAATGCATTCTATCTAATTTCCTGGAGGCAACTCTATATTCTTACATGTAAAAGAAAAGGAGTTATGTTCCCACCATATATCTAGATTCGATTTTAGAAAAGGGAAAGTAAATGTATAATAAGATTTTATTTGCAAAGATCAAATTTGATTATAAAAAACTCAAGATAAGATCAAAGAAGGTTGGTTGAGGTGGTCATTATCTTCTTTTTGCCCTTTTTATTAATCAATGTTCTTAGTATTATTTAGTACCGCTGGTGAGAAAAAGATTAATGTAGCTTAATTGAAATTCTCTTGATTGCTGGTTTTGTTGAATTATTTTTCGTTGTAATTGGATATTTTTCTCAACTAAGAAAGATAACATTAAATGGGATGGCATGGAGGTATATTATAGCTTGGTGCTGCTCTGGTGGGAAATGCAAGATGTTTGCTAGAGAACATGCCACCGCATCATGAATTGAGTGAGTTGCTGGAGCATGCATAATAATGTAGGTGCACATGTGGCAGTGTTGAAGTGCATTTGACCATAGTTGGGGACATGCATGTGTTCTAAAGGATGTTTAGACTTTAGAGGTACCAAAAGTACAGCAAGCAGTTAGAAAGTTTGTTTTTGTTGCTACAAGCTATAGTTTAGTTTTGGTTGTAGTGCAAGAAGACATGTAGATAGTTTAAGTGTTCGGGCAAACAACCTTTTACCAAATTTGTGCAGCAGTATCTAGCCATTCGAGGTGGTTATTCATTTTGGGTAGTTACATTTGAGATACTGATGTTAGGGTATGGTCATGATATGGTTATATGATAGTTTGTATTCTGTGAGTGATTAAAAAATTGGGATGGTTGGGTTTCTATGGTAATCTCAGGATTATTTCTTCTTTGTGGTACAAATGGAATAGATTGATGATGCATTGTTGCCTGAAGTTGTGGAAATGTTGTGAGTGTCATTGTAGAGGATGTATGCTATAGTTTACAGACTACGAAAGGTGCAAAAACTAATTGTACTTGGAGTCTATTTTAGATTAATACAATTGTAACTGTCCTTTTCCTTGTGGTTTTTTGTTTGTTTTTTAAGATTTCCAACTCAAAACCTCGTCTGATTTCATGTTCTTTATTATTTGCTGCTAAATGAATTGTTACAACAAAAATAATTATAATTTGGATCACATAGTGTGAAGGTTTCTAATATCCTAGCTTACTGGTTGCCTTGAGGATTCATTTTCCAACAAATGGTATTAGAGCAAGTTTGTTTGTGTGGGGCCATGTCGTTTGGTACAGAAGCCTTATGTGTTTGGTTGTGAAACCTTGGCACCAAGGTTTTGATGTTGTACATGTATAACTAGTTGTAGTGAGTGATACACCCTTAATCCATTGATTGTATTAAGCTATTTATAGCTGACTTGTGGCTAGCATAACCTTTGATTAAGTTATATGATTGTTTAGATATTTGTATATAGGTAGTTAGGTTGGCCCAGGAGGCATGCAAGGCATGAGTATGGTATGCCTATATATAGGAGCTAATGGCTAGATAATTATCATCATATTCAGAATTCTATTCTTGTTGGAGACTTTTTGAGGTTCACCTCTTTGAAGTGGCTTATTATTATCAAGTATTTCCAAGCATTCCCATTATATTTTCAAGCATTCCCATTATATTTCCAAGCATTTTCTGTTGATTTGTTTTATTGTTGAAGTCATTTTATTACAAGTATTATCTAAGCATGATCTTGGCATTTAGAACGCAAGAAACAAGGCAAGAGGTCAGATTGTGAAGTGATCTCTCTCTCAATTTATTTATTTTTTCCCTTGATTTTGTAAGTGTTTATCAAGGATGTATTGAAGCTTCTATAGTCCAAATTTGAGGTCATGTGAAGCTGATTTGAAGAAGTTAATGCAAAAATAGGGTTTCCACCAAATTCACCCCAAGGGTGCAAATTGGCCATTTTTTCCTGATTTTTGGAGACTTGATCAAGGACATATTGAAGTTACTATAGTCCAAATTTGAGGTGATTTGAAGCCGATTTGAAGAAGTCAATTGCAAAATCAGTGTTTCCACAAGAATTGCTCTCAGGGCTGCAAATTTCTGGAGATTTTCTTAAAGTGAGATCTAGGCCTAAGTTACAATATTTTTTTTAGATTATTTGAATTGTTTTGTGTAATTTGTTGCAACATTATTTTGCCACATCATGGTGGGGGCTTCAACACGAGGCAAAGGAAGAAATTCAAATACTACTAGAAAGACTCTTGACAAAGATGATACATTAGTAAAGTGGATTGATACCATAACCATAATAAATGAGGCAACCGCCAATGTTAAGGAGGAAATCAGGTTATAGATGATAGAGCAATTCTAGGGATTGCTGTGGTGTTGGTTAAGTGGTGGTCTTGTTGTTGTGATAACCAAGGTTCAAACCCCCATTGGGCCATTGTGATTGTAGACTTGTGCCTACGATGATCCAATGTGCTTGCGGGTTTGAGCCTTAGCTTTGTTAAATGGGGATGAGGTCCCTCATTTGTGACCTCACCGATTCATAGCTCCAGGTCAAAAGCGTATCACATTTATCAAAGGGTGTGTCATGCCAATGTCATTGATCAGGTTAAAAATTTTACCTAACACTGTTAGAAAAAAAAAAATGTAGGGGATTGCTAAAGAAATAGCTTCCCTCAAGAATTTATTGGGACATGAAGCTTCACACAACAAAAATCAAGATGAATTTTTTTTTCTAGGGGACAAAAAGCTTCTTGGTTTGACTTGATTTGGAGTAAGACCATTACTCAAATAATTCGATTGACAACTCTAGGCACTTCATGCCAAGGATGAAGAGGCACAAGTTTTGATGGCAAGGAAGTGGCATAAAAAATTCCATGGGAGATTACAAACTAGATTGCCTTATGTTTGCTATCTCCATGAATGCAGTTACATTGCTTTGAGAGTTTAGTGGCTTGCTACATTGGGAACAATTGAGATGTACTTCTAGGAGCTATTCATGTGCTTTCACTAAAAGTGTAGTATAGTTGAACTAATAGGTTTGATGCAAAGTCTTTTCAAATGGGAAGCTTTGATAAAAAGTAAAAGATGCTTGATAAGGGGCAGATGGATTTGTGGTAGGCTTTTACACCATTGGATGTGCAAGTAGTTTTAGATAAGCACTCCATATTTTTTGGAGAGATGCCAAAAAGATTGCCTCCTAAATATTATAGAAATCAAGCACATAAAGATAGCCACGATATTTATTAAATAAATAAGAAGGAAATACCTTTTTATAAAGGATTACAAATATGGGAGACAACTCACATTATGAGGATGGGATAAATTAAAAGAACATACAAAAGGAAAATAAAAAATAAAGTATATCCTAAAGTTGGAATGCCTTTATTAAGGATTACAACTAATAACTAATTGACCATTACTATTTGATATTTACTTTAATGCTCTTCTTAATGGTCAATCTACTAACTACACCAAGCTTATCCCAAAATTTAAAAGTTTGCCTGAACCCAAAAACTTGGTAAGAATTCTGTAGTTTGGTTTTCCATTGGAAGATATTGTACCATAATAATCCATCTTTTACAAGTTGTTTGATGAAGTTACAATGTATTTCAACATGCTTGGTATGTGTAATTTGCTACCCCAAGTTGCAATCATGTCAAACAGTTGCCCTTATGCTGATTCACAGAGTTCTGTGTATGTGAAAATGCAGTATTGTTTGTTTTGGAGTATTGCAATGGTAATGATATTGATTTGATATATGTTTTGAGCAGTTGCTAGATTCAGAAATGAAGAAACATGCATTTGACTGAACAGGAACAGTTTAATATATATCTATAACACATATAAACTGAACTGATAAAATAATTCCTTAATCATAATAATTGAAACCAGGTTCACATGAGCAGAGATTATTTCTGACCTCTTATAGTAGCCAGAACATGGGCAACATACTAACATTGTCACTCATATTGATCATTCAACATTATAGACTGCTTTTTCAAGTTATACATCTTCTTCACACCTTCCCAAGTCACATTCATGGCCTGCAATTGTTTTCTGAGAACTGTTGTTGTGTCTTTACACTCTCCAAGGTCAAGTTCAGGGTCTGCAATTATTTTCTGAGTGCTATTGTAGCTTCTACATAGCCCTGAAATAACTGCTACACTTCCTTTGCCCCTCCAGATTGACCCAGCAAGCAACCAATACCAAGTTTTCCCATGAATAGGCAATCTCACACCAAGTAACCACCAAGAAGGTCACAAAAGACAAAGAAAGCAGCACCCAGCCTTGTTTCTTTCTATTTTTTTTGTCTTTTTCTCCTTGTCTTTTCTGAGAGATGCCTTTTTGTTGTTTGTCTTATCTGTTATTTCTTGTCTTATATGCTGTAAACTCCAAACTCTGCCTTATACCTAAGAGAGCTGCGATTTCCTAACTGTCATAATTGAACAATCTGAATTCTTTTGTCTTTTCTGTATTTTGTCTTTTTCTAAATTATCTTTTTCTTAAGGTATTCTTTGGTAGCGCTGTATTCCACGATTTCTTGAATTGAGAGAGGTATGCAGTAACTTGGTAAATGAATCGCTGACAAGGAGAGGAGCCCACGATCCCCTATTGATAAACCTTCAATTCTTTTTATTTGATTTGTCTCATATGAAAATCTGTATTCTAGCTAGCATCCGTCCAATCACCCAAGTTTAAAAAAAAAAATAAACTGCAGCAAAATAACCAAGGCAATATTTTCCACGATCTGTGATTACTTTATTCCCCATGTCACTCTAGAAAAACCAACGCCTCCACAAATTTGAAGAAATAATATTTAAGTCCTCTTGGAGAGCCGACCAATATAAAGATATGAATCTCAGCACACAAAGACGTGGCTCAAAGGATACACTTACAAATTGATTCTCTAAAATATTAAATATATTTGCTTCTTGCACACACAGATGCAGGTCAAATAAACTTTCATGAATTCCAAATAGGCAAACCTAAAATAATCTACCAATACCACATTCTTCAACTTCGAAACTTGTAATCATGTCCAAGCTGACTCTACAAATCCCATAACATTGACCTCGGTAGATCTTCCACCACTGAAGCCAATCTTCTTTAGAAGGGTTTCCATCCTCCAAAAAGATGAAACAAACCAACCTCAAGAGTCAAAACCCAAGGGTTTCCAAATAGTAAACTATCGCAATCTTTAACACCGCTCAAATGAGCTTCATAACACCTTTTTATAACTTCAAGCTCATCATCCTAATTAGGGTTGTGCAACTTTTAATTTAATTTTAAATAAACCTTATGTCTCCCTAGGAACCAATATTAAGTTACTTTATAAAATAGTTTAGCTTGTCTCCCAAAGTGACTTTTTTTTTAAAATATTAAATAATTTAGCACTTTGTCACTTTATAAATGATTAATTAAAGCTGTCATTTTATATACTTTTGTCCGACAACTTAAAATTAATTATTTTCACCCGAAAATGGGGACAATATAGTATGCTAGTGGAAGACTAGATTCTTGGCGAGTTTGATCACCCCTTGATTGTCACAAGGTAGGGTTATAGGATCTATTTGTAGCATCTTCATGTTTGAAAGCATCCTTCTGAGCTAAATTAGCTCACATGCTCCTTTAATTACTCCTTGATATTTGCTTTAGTCAAGTAAAGAGTTATTGCATTGCATGCTGCTTCTTGTTAGTCCATGTGACTAAACCCATGTGAAGGGTGAAAACATATTCAAAAATGGATTTCCACATAACCTAGGGTAGTTACACATCCCTTTCACATATCTCAACATCCTTTTCATTGCAATCCAATGTTCCATCTTTAGTGCTGATATGAATTGGGAAATGAAACTCACAACATAGCTCAAATCAAGTCTAGTGATTGTAAGATATATGAAGCTTCCAACTAGTTGCCTCTAGGCCGATTCATTAACTATCTAAGAGTTACTGTTGGCTGAAAGCTTTAGCCCTTACTCCTTTCTCCCATTGTCCCAGCAACATTCCTTCTACCTGTTTTATCTCGGGTTGAGTCTCAAGGTTAGGATTTGAATTGTTTCTCCTTAGATTATAGTGATGAGCATAAGGCTGCATTACCATACCCAACAGGCTGTTTGTAATGACCACCCCTGATTTTTTTTTTGAAATATATATGATGCAATATTAAACCAATGAAGAGTACTTTTGTTTGTTTTCTTCAGTTTGTTTTCATGATAATAATCAACATATAACAAATATATATGTATAAAGACATAGAATAGCAAGAGTAGATTGTAACTAACCCTAAATCAAGCTTCATAGGACATTGCCTAAGATTACAAATCAGACTTCAATTTAACAGTATTCTGAAAATCAGATTAACATTCAAATTGCAGATCTGTTACCAACATCCTTCACTAAGAAAGACAGCTCAGAGATGTGTCCAGCACCAAAGCAAGGCATACATGGGCTAGGGCAACTTTTTGAATTGATAAATAGGTCTCTAGCTGCAACAAATCTTCTCCAGCACTCACAATTTGTTGACAGCAGTAATAAACTCAGAAATTTACCTCTTTCCGATGCTCAGGAAAACCCCTTAAACATTCTTCTCAAAGCCCACAATCTAGCAAGGAGATGGTGCCAAGCTTCTAAGGGTGATTTGGCATAGAAAATCATCTCTTCTTCAAATCTTGCAAACAATAGCTCCAAATACAACATCCAGCCAAAAGGGGCTCAATGTAATGTCCCCTACCTAATTAACATAATTAATCTATTTCTATATACTAAAATTGATTGAGAGACTAATCATGAAGCCAGTCATTGATATTCTTCAATTTATTAGTTATTAACGGGTGCTTATTATTTGGCATGCATCTCCAGATTTGTCCTGAGGGTGATGCATAGCTCAGCCACCACCCTGTGCCTTCTTCAGCAGGAGGTGACTTGCCAGGGCAGAAAAGTGGATGAGAGCTGTATGGACCTATTCAAATTCCTCACTGAGGATTAGTCAAATGTGCTGCAACAGGCAAGATGCAAGATTGGGAAAGTTTGCTAGGGACATGGTCCCTCATGTTTTTTCTTTTACTGCTTTAGGCTGGACCTGGCTAGACTCTAAGGACTTTATTACTATTATGGTTTCTTTAAATAGTTTGGTTAAGTTTGTTATGGCTGATAATAGCTATGCCACTATGCAGTGGAAGTGCTTATGGCTAGTCTCTTTTTGTTTACTATAGGTGCTTTCTGGTTTGATCTTCGTAGTATGCGATTAATGTGCTGTTAATGTGTTGCTACTGGTTATTTGGTTGAATTTATGCCCTTTGGGCTGTTGTATTTTGGGACAGTACCCATGATTTTCTGCTATTAATATAAAAAACAAGTGCTTATTATTTTCCTCATTAGATGATTAATTTCATTATTCTTTAGTTCTTATTTCTTAATATAGATATCAGACCTTGCTACTACTTCAGTTTTAAGGGAGAAGGGTCTATGTATGTTACCGAAGCGCTTAGAGACCAAATACAATAGGTTCCCTCAAAGTTTACAGATCCAAGCCCTTACCCATCTTGGTCTATACCCTCAAGGCTTATGGGTCGTTGGTCCTGTTGGTGTACGTTTTATCATTCACCAAACATTAGAATAAAATGTCAAGGACACTCTACCCTCTCTTGAACAAAATCACTACGTGTTCCAAGATTGCAAAGAAAGACCACATGGCGACTCCAAGGTTTATATGTGCGAACGAGTGACTTTATGTGGGATAGCTTTCTTGGTTATGTATGCTAAATTACAAGGGGGACTTACGCTTGGCTCGTTCAATTGACAATGAAGGTTTAGACAATGAAGCTCTATTGTTTGGGTCTTGGACTTAAGAAAACTAAAAAAGAGATAAAGGTTTAGAAGTTCTAATCTATTCCTAAGAATTCAAGAGACGGTATTGACTAGGTGAAACCAATAACCACGCTTTGCTTCGCCACTCTAGGACAACTACACAAAGTGGGTGCAATCTTCAAGAGGTTGTGCTTATGATTTTCACGTCTTGAATAATTACCATCAAATCGAACAATATTCATCCAGATAGAAGTTAAGCATCCACAAAGTAGGCTCAGATTAACTTTATACAATGAACAAAAATCATCTATTCATCAAAAGTATGAGTGGAAGATTCACCATAAATCAATATTTATCAGATCTTGCATTCGTCTAACATACGTGAAATAAAATTTAAACTATGATGAGGGATAAGAACCATGCAAACTCCAAAATAATAAAAGTAATCACCATCAATTTGAACAATGCATTACTAATTACTTTGGCAGTCATAAACAACAATTTGCTTATCTTAAGATGTTTTGCAACATGCTCCCATGTTTTACAAATGAGGGGTGAGCTCAATTTATAGGCTCTTCAATTACAATTCAATGGCTAGGATTGATTTCAAATCAACGGTCGAGATTACAAAATAAAACCCTAATTAGGGTTTGTTACAACTAACTACCTCTCGACCAATGAGAAAATTACACTTGGGGACACTTGTCCTTCTACTAAATATAAACCAATAATAAAATAGAAAGTTGTTGCATTGTGGAGTGTGCCTTCTAGAAGCCTCTGTGGATAAGTCAGGTTCATTAAACCTAGACATGTTGACTGATGATGATTGGTTGGAAGATGATGCGACGCCACCTTAGCGTGTTGGATGTCCTCCTTGAACACTTTGTTTTTCTTCCATGTGCTTGCGTTAGAATATCTTTCCTTGCCGACGACTTTGTCCTTTGCACCTGCTTCTTCCTAGCTTCGATCTTAGATTCTTTTTGAGATTTTGATCTCTTCTTCTCACTTGCATTTGAATCTTTGAGGTTTGGAAGTCTCCGCTTGGAGCAAATGTCTGTACTTGAAGTTATTAAAATTTTCTTTCCTAATTGCTTTGAAATTCCTCTTGCTTGAATTGGATTGATGTTATTCCTCTGAATTCCCCAATTTGTGTCAAGAAATTGCCCAAGTATGGAAATTTGTTTGGAATACTCCTCTTGTCACCATCTGATTCTGATTGGGAGCTTGTCTTTAATTCTTCAGGAGATGAAATCCTTTAAGAAGTCTGAATTTTTTTTCTATATTTTCACCAAGTCTGAGGACTTTTCTTTCTTGATGCCTTGAAATTCTTTCAAGTGCCTTGAATTTGGAGAAAAACTGCACCTTTGCCACAATGGAGGAAATTGGAACTTTCTATGTGAAGTATTTCCCATACTTAACCAAATTTCTAGCTATTCAATTTCATTTTGTAACACCTTCATGTGGACCTTTCAACACTTAGCCAATATTTTGGCCATCTCTATGCTCGAATGAACTTTGCCTATGGATTTGCCTTCAATTTTGAATTTGGCTTGTGCTAAGTAAGGTAGACTCCATCGTTTGGACGAGGATTTTATTCATTTCCTCTTTACTTTTCCTCTTTATTCTTCATCATTCTTCCTATTTTCTTTACAACACTTAGTCAAAATTTGATTCTTTTGTTGTGGAAAATTCCACACTTAGCCATTTTTTTTTGTTTCGTCTTGGCAAATTCCAACACTTGGGTTGGACTGTGGAAATTCCTTTCCTTGCTTCAAAAACAACTCCACTTGTTGTCTTCGAAAATCTTCCTTCCTTGAACTTGGGAGAGAGAGAGTTCTTTCACTTTCGAACCTGAGAAAGAATGAGAATGAAGATGTCAAGTTGAAATTCATATAAGTTTGAGAAGTTCGATCTTTTTAGCATCTTTACATTCTTGGTAGATTCATCCAACCTAGTCTCCTTCTCATCTTCCTTAAAATGGCAACTTAATCCCTTCAAAAGACTTCAAAAGAAAGTTTCTATTTTTGTCCCATGGCGCCACTTCACACCTTGTCTTCATCTTGTCCATGTTTTGGCAAGGAATCTTTTTAAATTCTTCATGTATTTTGAAATTTTTCTCTGTGTTGGGCAAATTTCGAAAAATATTCTTAGTGTTGGGCAAATTTCCTTGACTTCCAAACCTGGTCAAATCTTCATTCATGGTGGACTTTGCCATGTGTTGTGCCATTTCACATTTCTCTTTGGCAGATTTTCTACCCTTTCATTATGCCAATTTCTCTCTCTTCTTGGCAAACTTTCTACCCTTTCATCATGCCAATTTTATCCAAGTATCAAGGCAGCCATCCTTCTATTATGCTTCAGCAGACTTCCTCATTGGAAAGACAATTCTTGCTTGGGAGGTGGAGTTGATGATTGTCCAGCCATGTCTTGGCGGACTTGACCTTTTACATGCCATCTCCCTTGGGCGGACTTTGCTTGGCTTAATCCATTCTTCTTTTTTCCTTGGAAGGACTTGGCTACTGGTTGGACAATTTGCTTTCATCATGGGCGGACTTTGAATGATCTTTAGACATTTTACCAAGTGTCAAGGCAGAGCTCATTATTGTTTGGCCATCCTCTTTACTTTTCCCATGGTAGACTTCAGCATTGGCAAGCCACTTTCCTTGCTAGTTGGGCGGAGTTCATGATCAGCAGGCCATTCTTGGGCGGACTTTGGCCTTGGCAAGACATCTCCCTTCATTTCCCCTTGGCGGACTTGGTGATAGGTTGGATATTTCTTAATTTTGGCCTTGGCGGAGTTGAGCATTGTTTGGACATTTTGAATTTATAGCACGGCAGACTTCACCTTTTCCATGCCATTCTTACCAAGTGCTGGGTGGAGTTTGAATGTTTCATGCCATCATGGGTGGACTTTACATGGCATAGGCCATTCCTTTGGGGGGGCGGACCTTGACATGGCTTGGACATGGCCAACTCCCCTTGGGCAGATTTGCTTCTTGCTTAGGGAATTTCCTTGAGACTTAGCCAAATTTTGAAATTTTATTCTCCAAGGTATCAACACTTAGCCAAATTTTCTGAATTTTTCCTTGGTGGACTTCATGATGGCTTGGACGTTGGAAACTCCTACTTTGAGCGGACTTCATGATGGCTTGGATGTTGGAAACTCCTACCTTGAGCGGACTTCATGATGGCTTGGACGTTGGAAACTCCTACCTTTTCGAAACTTTTCTCTACCCATGGACACTTAGATGATTTTCTTGCCCAATAATTCATGTTTGCCTAGAACATCTGGGACAACATCCTGTCTGGAGATTCTCCCTTGCTTTTTACACTTGGAGACACAAATTTTTGATTTGGAAGATAAGAACGCTGTTGCCATGACTCGAGGGACCCAATCCTAGGTCAACTTTCAAAAAAGCTGAAAAAGCAAAAAAGCCAGGCAAAAAAGTTGCTTCCCAGATTGGTCCCAAAGTGCCAAAAATAAAAAAAGCAGAATCCCACAAAAATAGAAAGGTGTCAGAACTGACCCTAAGCAATTGCGTTTTTCGTCCTTCGGGTCTTCTAAGGGCTTTGATGGTGTCCAAACACTGTTATGAGCATGATTTCCTTAATTGACTTGGATGACCATCTAAAAACTCTAACTCCTCATTGTAAAAAGACTGGTGATTAGCAGTTGCGACGCCAAGGCAAAAGCAAAAATAGGGGGTCCCCATTTGCAATGGGGCGATGTGTGAAAAAGGCCACAACAGATCCCCACCCTATCTTTGGACTTAACCTATTGGTTGGATTTAGACTGCCCCTCTTTGGAACATCTCATCCCCATCTTCTTAAATATTGATAATAGCAACATGAATGAATAGTATATACATATTCCCTTTAATGTTTATTTAAGAGTTCTTTTTGATTTTACAATCTAATATTATTATTTTCTGATCAAGACATTATATATATATATATATAAATGAATTAAATTATATTATCAATTATTAATGTATTTGCTAATTACCTATTGTATAAATTATTAACACTACCATTGCCTAAAACACTAATTATTAGTCTATCTAGACGCTGTAAAGGCAGATAGATCTGACATGCGTTAGATCTATCTACCACTGTATAGGAGATTAAATATGACCGTCTTACGTTTTTTTTTTGGTCGGTAATCGCTTTTGACTGGAGCTTGAACCAGTGAGACCACATTGTTGAGGGGCCTCATCCTCAGTTTTTACGACATTTTTTCTTACACCCTTACCTCTTCTTGGTGCCTTCCTCAACCTTATATCTTCAAAACCAACAGTGCAGAACCACAAGCAGGGTAGCTCAGCAGGGACCACAAACCAATAGAGGTGAAAGCCCTGCGAGGGCCTAATACAGAACCGCTAGGCATGAAAGACCCGTGTGGGTCCGACAAAAGTCCACGAGCAGCACACACCAACGAGAAACTGGATTTGCGGGCAGCACACGCCTATGAGGAACAGGGTCCGCGAGCACACCTAGCCCATCAGGGGTCAAGCACGGTCAGTCTGTCCACGTGTCCGCCAAGATCGCTTGTACGTCCTCCAAGATCAGTCGCCATCAATATCTCCGACCAAGGTGGGATCAAACCGGTATATTAACATACCGCTTTGGTCTAGGCAGGGACTTGAACCTGGGTTGCACCACAAACAATGCAACCATTTACCTTAAATTACTATTAAATATTATTACTAAATCTTGTATAAGAATATTATCAGGTTGCATATGTTAAGCACATCCCCGTGCATATCGCGAAGAAACAAGATGTTACTGCCTGTAACTTAATAATAGTTCCGATCTGAATGATCTTGCAGATTCTTTTATCCTCCTTTTTTTCCTCCCTAAATGATTTGGGAATGTCTTTATATATATTGTAATGGGAATGACAAATCACGTTGAAAGAGACATGACTCGTACCTGTTCATAATAACCTCCTTAACTAATCGCATCACTTCATGATAATCACACCTATTGATGGTTAGTTAATTCATCGTTTGACATAATCCCTTTGATGGTTCTAATGTTTATTCATTTAAATTCAGTTTACATGCAATTGCTACTTTCCCTTCTATTGACAAATCACTGCCTTAATAGCGGCAGCGCTAAGTGTTCCTCACAACACTTTGACACTTAATAAGAAACACAAACTTAGTAAATCCTGTAATTATCAGAAATCGGGGACCACAAATTATTTGGCACAAGGAAGTGGTCAAACTTTCGATAATAGTTTTGGAAGAGATAATGAAGACCCACGGTATTATAAAGTTATCGATCCTTCATCTTTGAAACATTAGAAAATGAATTAAGCTTGGCGTTTTAATCTTCAGCTCTACTCATATTGATATCTACAAATGTTATTTCAGCATATAATATTTGTTTTAAATGCAACCTTTCATATTTTTATGATCGCTGCATCCAGTATGTATTCGGCCAACATTGAGACTTAAATCTCTTCCTATTCATTTGTTCGGATTTGGGGACATGACAGTCCTTCCCTCCCCAAAATTGCTTGTCCTGAAGCAATGATTGAATGATCATAGTGACCTATATGTAATCCACCTTCTGCTGCACTACATCTGATATTATCATATATGTTTTCTCCTGTATTTTGAATGTGAATTATGATTGGTGAAGTTCAACTTAAGACTTGTTTTCTCTCATCTTTCCTTTTTCATCACTTGAAAATGTAAATGTTTGCACAATATTATACACATCTCTTATGTATGAGGATTAGAAGCATGACACACATTTATGTTCTTACAAAATAGATCCATCAATGCGTTTCTCTTTATTCATACAAGAATAGCTATCTAGGGTGAAATTATCTTATGATGTTAGGAATATGTTTAACAAATCCAAATTGTTGGTGTGATAGTTGTACCCTAATACAATTATTTGAGAGAAAGTGTGATATTCCAAACTTAACTGTTTAATGTTCATAAAGAACTTGATATAGTGATAGATCTCTGTGTAAAACCCAATCTTGTACTTACTAGGTTTCAATACTTGTTTCAACCTTGAACATGATCTTAGTGACGTTTCACTTTGTGTGCTAGTGGTGACCAGATTGGGAAATAATACTGTTTAGAAATGGAAGAGCTTCCAATACAAGAAGTATCATGTATGGATTGTGATTGGAGCCGTGGAAACATATAACATCCCAAATGTTTACTATAGCAGTATGTACTGTTCATGTTTCTGCTTCATAAGTTGTGGGAGGATTATGTATAAGTCAATGGCTAAGAGACCCTATGGCAATTGGTGAGATAATTGTCTGAAAAAATATAGGGATGGTGGCATTTGCTGTTGGACTTGATGTCAATAAAGATGCTTGTTGAATTTCATGTTGGTGACTGAATGAACATCTTATTAAGAGACTGAGATGTCATGCCATGAAGAGGGGAGATTAAAAGGTGGTAGATTGAGATTAAATGTATCACGAATGTATTGGATGGCTATCAAGTTCTTATACTATCACTGCACAGATTGAGCAGTTTTATTCTTCACTCACTCTTCCTTCCTATAAGTTTCAATAGTCCCTCTGTTTTCCTTCCTATGTATTATGAGTATGAGACTCAAGTGTTGCAAAAGATGGGTGTAGGGTGATTTGAAACAAGCACCTCATTTAGAGTATAGTCCTTAAATATTTATAAGCACCCATAAGGCATGCTAAGCATATTCGAGGAAGGCACACATGAACATGTAAGATATGAAGCATCCATTCAAGACAAAAAGCATTCATGTTGAAAATACATGAAGAATCCTCATAAGATACAAGAACATCCATGGATACACATGAAACATGGTCATAACACATGGAAAGTATAAAGTAATTGCGTGAATACATGCAAGGCTTGATGTATACATATGAGTATTGAAACATAAACATAAGTAATGCATGAAGCAATACCCATAAATTCACGTAAGATATGAAGCATACACGTCACATAGATGCTTAAAGCATACATACAGGGTAAACACTTTATGCATAAATTAAATATGAAGCATACACATGAATACATAAGACATGAATCACACACATGAAAACACATAAGGTGTATAGCACAAAGCACATAAGGCAAGGAACATCTACGTAAACATGGAGTACACATAAGATATGAATGCATGTAACACATGAAGTATACATATGAATTCACTCAAGGCATGAAGTATACACGTGAATATACAAAGCATAAAGTATACATATGAGGCATGAAGTAACATGCATAAACACCACAAGACATGAAGTGTACCTCTACAACATAAAATAATGGACAAATGTAAGGCAAGAAGCAACACACACATGAGTATATGTAAGACATGAAGTAATGCACCATGTAAAGCACACATCATATATATGAATACATGAAAATCATAAATCACATATGTAAATTCACATAAGGTACAAGCATATATGAGAAAGGCACTCAAAGAAGGCACATGGAGTAAACACTCTGGAAACACATCAGTCATGAAGTAAATATGCTTAAGATAAGAAGCTTTCGAGAAAGGCATACATAAAATGCACATGGAATAAACATGTTGAAAACACATCAATCATGATGCAAAGCATATTCAAGACATAAAGCATACATTAGGAATGTGCATGACATAATCATGCTGAAAATATGACAAACATGGAGCAATCACATAAGTATACATATAATACAAACATACATGAGAAAAGTATATGTATATACAATGGAGCAATCATGCTGAAGACACAACAAACACAAATATCTGCAATTTGTGAGGTATATACATACATGAAATACACATAAGGCACGCGTATACACTTAAAGCATGAAGTATACACTTAAGACAAGAAGTACGTATGTAAAACATAAAGTATATGCATATGATAGAGAGCATATACATGAATATACTTAAGGCAAGAAGCATTCACATGAATACACCATGAAGTATGAAGTATATACGTAAGGCACATAAATATGAGCAAGACAATAAGTGTTCACATAGATAAACTTAAGGAAGGAAGCATGTACATAGATACACGTAGATATGAAGCATATATGTTGCAAAGCATGAAATCTGTAAGGCATGAATATATATACAGCATGAGTCATATACACGAATACACATAGGAGTCATCTTCTTAAATATTAATAATATCACTAGGAATGAATAGTATATACATTTTACCTTTAATGTTTATTTAAGAGTTTATTTTGAATTTACAATCTAATATATATATATATATATATATAAATGAATTAAATTATATTATCAATTATTAATATATTTGCTAATTACCTATTGTTTAAATTATTAACATTACCATTGCCTAAAACACTAATTATTAGCCTATCTAGTGGCTGTAAAGGTAGACAGATCTGACATGCGTCAGATATCATCTGCTACTGTATAGGAGATTAAATATGACTGTCTTACATATTATAGTCTATATTAATATTACTACTAAATCCTGCTTAAGAATATTATCAGGTTGCATATATTAAGCACATTCCTGTGCATATCGCCAAGAACCAAGATGTTACTGCCTGTAACTTAATAACAGTTCTCATCTGAATGATCTTGCAGACTCTTAATATCCTCCTTTTTTTTCCTCCCTGAATGATTTGGGAATGTCTTTGTATATATTGTAATGGGAATGACAAGTCACGTTGCAAGAGATATGACTCGTACCTGTTTGTAATTGTTAAATTTTTTAGGATCAGATGAATAACATGCAGATATAAGACAATTCAATCAAATTTGCACAACATATAACCTGGGAAAACCCTCCAACATGAGGGAGAAAAACCCAGCAACAAATGTCTCTTATTATATTTATCAAACAGAAAGACGTCTTTACAAAATCGCTTCACTCCTTGAAGCTAGATGAATGAAACAATCCACACTAGATGAAATATGATCTGCTATGTGAATCAATCTTCCTTAGATGATTCACGAACTGCTGTAGAAAATATTCGATCTGCTTTAGGAGAGACATAGACTGCAGGTGATAATAATCAATGCAAAGTGAGGAGAGCTGATCTCCTTTTATATCCTAGCGGAGGTGACCCTTCACCAAGGGTTGGCTGCCTCCGAACCAAGACAACGATTCATACAATGCAAGGTGGTCTTTCATAGGGTGGCGGACTTTCCCAAAAGTCGGCCCCTTTAATAAATATATATATATTTTCCAAACAAATAAAATCGCACATCTTTTAATTATCGGTCAACCTCAAAGCCAAAGGCTAATTGTATATTTAGTGAAATTGACCCAAGGTGACTCCTGCAGATACATACGTAAACACTCCCTCTTAGCTAGGGAGGACTCCTTGCTCATATCTGTGTCATGGAATGACACTCACCATGGCTACTCCCAGAGGGTGGAATAGAGTTTATCACGGAGGCACTCAACGTGATGACATCCATCATGGCTACAACCATGTATGGAAATGAATATGAACACAAGTGCCCATCACGGAGTCACTCAACGTGTTGTCGTCATCTCATCATGACGGTCACCATGTCACCATGGCTGCTCCTAGAGGGTGAACAAACACAAGTGATGTTGTCGTGGAGTCTCTCAACATGACATCCACCTTGGCTACTCCTAGAGGGTGGAATAAGGGCTTTCACCTCAAACTTCTCTCTCACAGAGAAGAATGCATTAACAAGGGCTTGCATCTCAAACTTCTCTCTCACAGAGAAGAATGCATTAACAAGGGCTTGCACCTCAAACTTCTTTCCCACAGAGAAGAATGCATTAAGATACATCTCAAGAAATCACTGATGCTGAGACTCCCTTTTAGCAAGGGTTTCATTCTCCACAACTCCAAGCTTGTCCCAAAAATGCACAAACTTCACTTTGGCAAGGGGATTGGTGAGAATGTCAGTCGTCTGTTCATCAGTGCAAATATATCTCAACTGAACAACTTTCCTTTGTACCATATCTCTGATGTAATGGTATTGGATCTCAACATGTTTTGTTCTGTCATGGAACACTGGATTGACAGATAGCTTCACACAACTTTGATTGTCACAATGAATAATAGTTGGCTCCATTGTTTGTCCGAACAATCCTGCAAGGAGCTTTCGAAGCCACACTGCTTCTCGAGTTGCTACACATGCTGCAATATATTCTGCCTCTGCTATGCTTAGTGCTACTGAAGACTGCTTCCTGTTGCACCAAGAAATCATAGCAGATCCCAAACTAAAGCAACAACCAGAGGTGCTCTTCCGATCAGTAACAGTCCCTGCCCAATCAGAATCAGAATAGCCTTGCAGATTCAGGTCCACACTGGAAGAATATTTCAAGCCATATCCAACTGTGCCACACAAGTATCTCAAGATATGTTTGGCTGCAACTAGATGTACCTACCTTGGTTCACACATGAACTGACTAAGTGCACTCATTGCATAGCAAATATTTTGGTCTTGTGTTAACTAGATACATCAAAGATCCAATCAACTGTTTGTACATAGTAGGATCCACAAGATTTGAACTAGCTGCAGATTCACTCAATTTCTTCAAGTTAGTTTCCATCGGTGTAGACATAGACTTGCAATCTAACATTCCAAATCTCTTTAAGATGTCAATGGTGTATTTTCCTTGACTCAAGATGATCTCATTAGGCCTTTGCCACACTTCCAATCCTAAGAAAAAATGCATAAGTCCTAGGTCCTTCATCTCAAATTCTGAAGTCAACTCCTTGCATCTAAAGATGAGATTTTCTTCTCCAGTAAGAAATAAGTCATCAACATAGAGAACCAAGATTAAAGCTTCACCATTGATTACCTTGAAGTAAAGATTCGGATTAGCATCATTCTTGCAGAACCCCAAACTCACCAAGTATCGGTCGATCCTTTCATAACATGCACGAGGAGCCTGCTTAAGACCATATAATGCTTTCTTTAATTTGCATACAGGAGACTCTTTCCCATGAATCACAAAGCCTTCAAATTGCTCAATGTAGACCTCTTCTTCAATTACACCATTGAGAAAAGCTGTCTTCACATCCATCTGATGTAGCTTCCATCCCTTAGTTGTTGCAATGGCAATGATGGTCCTGATGGAAGTATAGCGAGCAACTGAAGCAAATGTTTCTTCATAGTCTATTCCTTCTTTCTGAGAGAAACCATGTGCCACAAATCTAGCCTTGTACTTCTCAATGCTTCCATCAGCTGCATGTTCAATCTTGAATAGCCACTTGGAAGATACAACTGACTTTGCTTCAGGTCTAGGTACAATATCCCAAACATCATTCTTAATAATGGATTGATATTCTTCATCCATAGCATCTTTCCATACTTGCTGATTTGAGGCTTCCTCAACACTGGAAGGTTCAGTCTCAATAAGATTACACATCAATGCAACATAGCTAGAGAACCTCTTTGGTCTTCCACTTTCTCTGAATGTGCCTCTATGAGCCGTGAACTTTTCTGCCTCCTGCATAGTGTTCCTTGCCCAAAGAGGTCTCTTTTGATTCACAATAATATCCCTACGCCCATCAGTAAGATCCAAGGGTTCAATTGGATCAATAGTCTCTATTGGTTCAGTAGACTCCCTTTGAATCTCAAAACTATGATCAATGTCCATGTCTTGAGGAGTCTCTTGATCTTCATCATCTATCTCCATGCATGAACCTTTAGATTTTTTGAATGCAACATCTTCTTCAAAGGTGACATCTCTGCTAACCTCTATATGCTTCTAACCTGGAATGTAGATTATGTAGGCTTTAGAAGTTTCACTGCAGCCCACAAATATCCCTTTCTTGCCAGAAGGATCCAACTTAGTTCTTTTATCTTCAGGTACATGAACATACATTGGACAGCCAAAGATTCTCAAGTGACTGACTTCAGGCTTCACACCTGTAAAGGCTTCTTCTGGAGTCATATTTGCAGTATTCGATGAGGACTTCTGTTCTAAACATATACTGCTGTCCTGGATGCTTCAGCCCAAAGAAATGTTGGAAGGTCTTGATCATGGATCATGACTTTTGCAGCTTCAACAATGGATCTGTTCTTTCTTTCTGCAACCCCATTTTGCTGTGGGTTGCAAGGGACACAAAACTCCCTCTTAATTCTTGCCTCAATATAGAAATCATGAAAGCTACTAGAGGTGTATTCACCTCCATTATCAAACCTTAAAACTTTAATTCTTTTCCCAAACAAGTTTTCTACTTGGGCCTTAAACACTTTAAATCTACCCAGGACTTCATCAGATTCTTTAGTCCTCAAGAAATAAACCCAAGTTTTCCTAGAGAAATCATCTATGAAAATTACATAATACAAAAATCCACTTAGGGATGCCATAGACATTGGACCACATAAATCAAAATGTACAAGGTCTAATATTTCTTTTGACCTACTTTCACTACTATGAAATGGACTCTTAGTATTTTTTGCCATGGCATAACTTTTACAAGTGCCATCATGCTCATGGATGAGCTTAAGTACACCTTTAACCATTTTCTCCAATGATGGGAGAGTCTTGTAGTGCAAATGAGCAAGTCTTTTATGCCATAGCTCGCTGGAACTGGTAGAGTCATGTAGGAGAGCTTGAACTGGACAGATGGAAAGCTTGTATAGACTTTCATGCCGATTCCCAATCACACGTGTTGTCTTGATGCTGGAGTTCTTTGGCCAAGCAAGAACTTTCCCTTATGAAAATACAACTTGATAACCTATGTCTTCCAAGGCTGAAATGGAGACAAGTTTCCTCTTGATGCCTGACACGAACAAGAAATCACTTAGATGTAGAGGGATGCTAGATTTTAAGTTGAGAGGGGTAGATCCAGAGCCTTTCACCGAGTAGCATGCATCATCTCCAATGATCACTTGAAGATTAATCTTTCTTTCCAGCAAGTTTGAAAGATGTTCCCTATAACTTGTGATGTGACGAGAAGCACCACTATCAATCAACCAAGTGCTGCTATTTGTTGAAACATTGCTAGATAGAGTAGAAATAAATAGAAACCCTTCTTGGTTGTTCCTAGATTCCTTTTGAGGAGATACTTCACCAACATTTGTCATAGAAGCATGTTGCTTTGACCTTATCAAACAATCTCTTGCACAATGACCATACTTGTCACATCTAAAACACTGGATGTGGGAGAGATCTTTCTTCTTCTTAGAATTAGGTGTGGAAACTGAGCTTCTATCTCTACTTCTGTTAAAGTTGCCTTTTCTCCCATCTCTTCCTTTCTTCTTTGAAGTTTGAGAGGCTAGAACATGTTTGTCTTCATTGTAAGAGCTTCGACCATTTCCTCTTGCAGCCAACCTAGACTCTTCTTGGATACAATCAGCACGAAGACGATCAAACTTGGGAAGTTTGGATCTCCCACTAATACTTTGAATGAACGGTTCCCAAGATTGAGGAAGACCATTCGATGCCAACATGACTAGATCTTTATCCATAACTTGATCTCCAATGGCGCATAGTCGATCTCTTAGCTCAGAAATCTTCATGAAGAATGATATGACGGTTTCTCCTTTCGCCATCTTGATTTGATGAAGTTGTTGCCTTAGAGAAAGAGCTCTACTAGTGTTGTTGATCTCGTAAAGTCCTTCCAAGGTCTTGAACATATCTCTAGCGGTTGACATCTTGGAAATTAGTGGCGGCACTATATGATCCTTCACTGAATCAATCAACATCTTCTTGGCCTTTATGCTATTCTTCTTCATTTGAAGTTTCTTAGCTTCATCGGCTGGTTTAGACATTGCATCTTTTTCTACGAACTCAAGTAGATCATTTTCTTCTAGTGCAATTAGAATTCTACATTTCCATGAAGTGAAGTTTGATGCACCTTCAAGCCTATCCTCGACTTTAAGTCTGTTCACCATTTTCGCTTGCTAAGAATTACTCCTTAGAATAATTATAAATCGTTGCTTATAGAGAAATCTGATCAAGATCTTCTTCACCGTGGCTTTCATACCATGTTATTTTTTTATGATCAGATTAATAACATGCAGATATAAGACAATTCAATGAAATTTGCACAACTTATACCCTGGGAAAACCCTTCAACATGAGGGAGAAAAACCCAACAACAAATGTCTCTTATTATATTTGTCAAACAACAAGATGTCTTTACAAAATTGCTTCACTCCTTGAAGCTAGATGAATGAAAGAATCCACACTCGATGAAATACGATCTGCTGTGTGAATCAATCTTCCTTAAATGATTCACAAACCGCTGTAGAAAATATTCGATCTGCTGTAGGAGAGATGCAGACTGCAAGTGATAATGATCGATGCAAAGTGAGGAGAGCCGATCTCCTTTTATATCCTAGCGGAGGTAGGTGACCCTTCACCAAGGGTCGTCTCCCTCCGAACCAAGACAACTCTTCATACAATGCAAGGTGACCTTTCATAGGGTGGCAGACTTTTTCTGAAAGTCGGCCCCTTTAATATATATATATATATTTCAAACAAATAAAATCGCACATCTTTTAATTATCGGTCAACCTCAAAGCTGAAGGCTAATTGTATATTTAGTGAAATCGACCCAAGGTGACTCTCGCAGATACATACGTCAACATAATAACCTCCTTAACTAATCATACCACCTCATGATAATCACACTTCTTGATGGGTAGTTAATTCATCGTTTGACATATTCCCTTTGATGGTTCTAATGCTTATTCATTTAAATTCAACTTACGTGCAATTGCTACTTTCCGTTATATTGACAAATCACTGCCTTAATAGTGGCAGCGCTAAGTGTTCCTCACAACACTCTGACACTTAATAAGAAACACAAACTTAATAAATCCTGTAATTATCAGAAATCGGGGACCACAAATAATTTGGCACAAGGAAGTGGTCAAACTTTCGATAATAGTTTCGGAAGAGATAATGAAGACTCACATTATTATAAGGTTCTCGATCCTTCATCTTTGAAACATTAGAAAATGAATTAAGCTTGGTGTTTTAATCTTCAGCTCTACTCATATTGATATCTTTAAATGTCATTTCGACATATAATATTTGTTTTAAATCCAACCTTTCATATTTTTATAATCACTGCGTCCAGTATGTATTCGGCCAACATTGAGACTTAAATCCCTTCCTATTCATTTGTTCGGATTTGGGGACATGACACTCAAAGGAAAGATACCCATAATTGATTGCCTTAAATCTTGAAGAGTTATGAACAAAAATATGGTGACCAATACTTCTGAAAATGCACTTCAAAACTTAGAAACTCACACCAGTTGTCTGAAAAAAAATCATCTAATCTTCTCCAAACTCATTCCACACATCACAAACGCACACCACAACCAAAATTTGCAAACCCACTTCAGAAAACACTAGCGATCTTCATTCTAACTTCACCAAAATGATAGAAATCAAGAATTCTATGAATACCAATGTGACCCCTAAAGTATAATCACTCCTTCTAGCTAGGGTGGATCTCTCACTGTTGAGACATGGACCAGCTAGGACTCGAACCTAGGACCTTCCATACACTGTTGGAGTGCTCTACCACTGAGCAACTGGCCCCTCTTGGACCAGTCCATTGTCGGTCCGGGTGTGGCTTATTTCCAACACCAACACCCCCCCTTAAGACACACCTCTCGTGTGCTTGGGGCTCCTAGCCTGAACCTGGCTCTGATACCATGTTGAGACATGGACCAGCTAGGAATCGAACCCAGGACCTTCCATACGCTGCTGGAGTGCTCTACCACTGAGCTACTGGCCCCTCTTGGACTAGTCCATCGTCGGTCCGGGTGTGGCTTATTTTCAACACCAACACTCACCACCGAAACCAGCTAGCAAAGATGAGGGTGTTTGTCCTCAACTAGCAGAAAATAAAAACTTGGAAACAATCCACCAACATCCTGTTATGTTGTCAAAAGAAAGATGTCCAAATGAGAGCCCAAGAGGTGATTATATAGGAGAGGGAAGGAAATTAGGGCAACCAAATTTGAAATTACTTTTCTCTCCAAGAAACTCCACGCCCATTCATGATTCTTTTTAAATTTTTTAAAATTATATATGCCTCCTTTCCTAGGCATCCACTTTTGGAGGCTAAGATTTAGCCTTTGAAAATGATAAATTTCTTAATTCATGGCATCCCATTAAGACATAAAGGGCCCCCCTTTTAAAACAATGTTGTGCAACTAGGCCAAGGGGTACAAGTTGCTTAAACTATAAAGTGACAATATAAGAGACTTGGGTGATTAAAATCACAATATATTCTTTGAACATAATAAAACTTCACCCAATGTCCAAATATGAAATATTGCATTGCTGGAGAGGCTGACCCAACTGCTAAAAATAGACACTTACTAAAAATAGCAATTGCTAAAAATAGTGTGTCCAAACACTAAACTGTCCCAAATTGAGATGCACTAAGCTTACTATAAATAGTAAGTGCTAAAAATTGTCATTGTTAAAAATAGTAACCCCTTCTAGAAAGCACCGAAAACCACCATTAGGCCCTGCACAAGCCCTGAGTACCCCGACCAACTGCACAGCCTACCGGAACTCTGTAATAGGGTAATGGTCTTCTAAACTGATCAAGTGCAAGAAGGGGAAATTAGTGACATTTTTTGCATCTTCAATCACCCTTTTCACCCATCCAATCTTCCCAATATTTTCTAACAACAAGTCCAAGCAATGTGCAACACAAGGATTCCATGTAATTGTAGGATGCTTCTCCATAAGCATTCTACCTGCAGCTACATATGCAGTTGCGTTGTTTGTGATAATTTGGACACCATTCTCAACTCCAACTTTCTAGATCACCCCATCTAATAGATTGCACAAAGTTCTTGCATTTTTGATTTCATCTGAGGCATCAATAGACTTTAGGAATATCATTGCACCATTAGAAGCCACCAAGAAGTTGAGCAGAGTCCTATTTTGTCCATTTGTCCATCCATCCGATAAAATGCTGCATCCTTTTCTCCTCCAAAATCTTTTTTGATCATCAACCTCAACCTGTGTATTTATGACAGCTTGCTTTAGCAATGGCCCACTAAAGTCTCTAGTTGTTGGGGCCTTAAACCCATTGCCTGCAATTGTAAATGCATTAACCAAACCTTCCCAATACGCGTTGTTCGCCACATTGAAAGGTAAATTATTGTAATACCAAAAGTTTGCTGTTGCTATCCTTGCTTGCTCACGTTTCTCTCTATTCCATCTGGTACCTTCAAGTGAAGGTTGTGCTCCTGGAACATTGCGTGGAACAAAGTAATTTGGGTTTGATCTAAGAGGAGTCTCACTAGCCTCACCCTCATTGTCACCAAAAGATGAATGTGGTTGACGGAAACTTGGACCTTCGCGACCAAGGGGACCCAAAGTGGATAGTGTGGGATTCTTTGCAGCTGCTATGTCTTCTTTTGTTTTTAACCTTTCTTGTTTTTGCATATCATACTTAGCAAGAAGGGCCTTCATCTCTCTAATTATCTTTGGAGTTGTTTTGAGGCATACCTCCACATTTTGTCTAGGTATTTTTGCAAGGTGGTATTTTAATCTATTGATTCCACCTGTCATCCATTTGCCACATTCGGTACAAGTGACCTCTCCCTTTTTATTTCTCGGTATCCCATACTTCTATGCTTTGTCTTTTTGTCTCCTTGGTTGGGTTGCCCTTGGAGTTGAACTTGCTATTGTTGTTTTAACATGAAAAAAAAATAAAAAATACTAGGGTTTTGTGGAAAATCAACAAAAAAAATGATAATGAATCATTTGAAAAAAATAATATTCAAAACAAGAAAAAATACAAGGAACTAAGTGAGGAAGGGAAATGGAATTTTTTTTGCTAGTATATCCCCTTGTTTTTCAAGATTTTCTTGATTTTCAATAGATGGAAATGAAAAAAAAAGAGAAGAAAATTCCTTACCTAGATCTCTTTTGCTGCTTTGATCTTGTTTCCTCACCTTCTTCAAACCTTACAAACCTGTTTTGAGCAATAACACATGTCAAATGTTTGAAAAAGTTAAAAAAAAATCGGTTTTAATGCTTGACTGGGCGTTTTTACTTGCGTTGAGAGTCGTTCCTCAAGACTCGCGAGTCTTGACGTCAGACTCACCTGAGTCCTTGTCACAGACTCGGGAGTTGTAATGTCCCCAATTTTTGGGAGAAAAAAATTAGTTAATTAATTTTAAGTTGTCGTGATGAGTTTTTCAAAGAAGATAACTTTAAATTAATTATTTATTAAGTGACTTAAGTGATAATATATTTAATATTTTAAAATAAAGTCACTTTTGGGAGTTATAAGGATACATTAAATTAAAATGTGTTTTTTTAATTCTTCCCTTCCGGAAGTTTCCCAAGCAAGTTATAAAAGGGAGTTGGGGTCTCATTTGGAGAAATAGAGAAGAATACAAAAGAAGATTTTAGAAAAGGCTTGCCCAAAGTTTTGGAGTTGAGGACGGAAACCCTTGTGTTTCTTGGAGTGTTTCCACTCAGGGATCAGTGAAGCATTTAAAGTCGGAGTGGGGACGAAAACCCTCATTCATGGTGCATTGGTTCTTTTTACCAAGTTTGCAGTCAAAGAATTTCTGGAAGTTTTGAGATGATTGTATGTATGCTTGATATTTCAATAGCTCTTCGTTGAAAGATGGATTAATAAGTCTTTTTAATAGTTCTTGAAGAATCTTTAAATAATCAAAGGGACATATCATGCAAATATATGTAAAGTAATATTCTAATTTTTGGAGTCGAAAAAGCATTTCAGGGCAGCATTATTTGGGGATCGAGCCTTATTGGTAGAAGAAATTCGTAGGTTTTCAGGAGCTGCTAGTATGCTTTTTCGAACAAAGACAAGGGTGATTGAATTGTTAGTCCTGTTCTGTTCATAGAAGACAAATCAGCTGGTGACTAAGACAAAAGAATTGGTAATAAGACAAAATAAGGAAAGAGAGGAGAATAAAGGGAGATCGCAGCCTTTAGCCATTTTTAAGAAATTGTTTGGGGAGTTTGGCACTTGAAGACAAATCTGATTCAGCGCTTTAGAGAGGAATAAAGGAAAAAAAGAAATCACAGCTTTATCTGCTCACACAAGACAAAATAGAGGGGGGTTTAATTAAGCAGAAATAAAAAGACAAACTCAAATAAAGACAAAGATAGAAGATGGACAATCTTAGCCTTTCGTGAGGAAATAGAAGCTATTGGGAGGTGTTTGGGTGAGTGCTTAGTGCTGTGGTGAAGGATGAGACAAAGCAAGGTAAATATCAAGGAATTACAAATAAGATAAATCTGCAAAAAGACAAATTAAGAAGAAGACAAAATTTGAGAAAGATAAAGTAGCAGAAAAGACAAAAAGAAAAAAGACAAATTGGGACTCAAAGGGTAATCGCAGCTCTCTCAGATATAAGGTAAAGTTCGGAGTTTTCAGCATATAAGACAAGAAATGGCAAATAAGACAAATAACCAAAAAGCAGTTCTCAGAAAAGACAAGTAAACCCAAAGGACAAAAAATAAAAAAGAAACAAGGTTGGGTGCCACTTTCATGTCTTCGTGGCCTTCTTTGTGGTTACTTGGTGAGAGCTTTTGCACATCCAAGGGAGAACTCAGTCTTGGTTGCTTGTTGGGTCGATCTGGAGGAAGAAAGGAAGTGTAGCAGTTATCTCAGGACTACACAGAAGCTACAACAACACTCAGAAAATAATTGCGGACCCTGAACTTTTCCTTGGAGAGTACCAGTTTTCAATAAACAATTGCAGGCCATGAATGTGACTTGGGAAGGTGTAAAAAGGTCGTGGAACTTGTTAAGGCAATCTATAAAATTGAATGATCAATATGAGTAACAATAATAGTATGTTGCTTATTTTCTGGTTGCCATAAGAGGTCAGGAATGTTGGAATATTTGTCATTGATGTCAAAGGCTTGTTGAGTGTGCTAAGTTGCTGTTTGTGAATTTTGTTGAGCTCCCTGTGTGCCTGGTTGGTTGAGCTCCATGTGTGCCTGGTTGAGCAGCTTGAGTTGCTTGGTTACCTACTTCAGCTACCTGTGTGCTTGCTGGAGCTGTTTGTGTGTGAGCTTACTTGTCAGCTTCAGCTAGTTGGTTGCTTGCTTGTCATTTTGTCAGCTGCTACATCAGCTTATGTGGCATGTCATCCTTTGAATAGTCAAACAAGTTGTTAATATTTTTCAATCAAAGTTTGTCTCAAGTTTTTAAGAGTTATTTGAAGAGGTTGACTTTTCTTCCACATTCGATCGTAAGCTACAGCTGGCACTTAAATTCTTTTCACCCATTGACTTTTATATCATTGATATTGTGTGTGTATGGATGAGTTATTTCTATTTGATATGCATCGAATTTTCCAGAAGAGTGGAATCGTATGTCAGGGCGTTTAAAGACTGACGGCTACAAGCTTTGTGTGCACTAATGCTCTATATTCTTTTTCTGGCAAATCGTTTGTAATGTATAAGGAGGAATACATGTTTAAGGCTGTCCTTACTTTCTCCAGGTTTTAAAAAACGGAACTATTGTCCTTTTATTCAAAAAAGGGGATGTAAAATATTGCTGTGTTTGGAGTGCGCTATTTTTGGAGCCGTCACTATTAAATATAATTCAGATAGCGTGGGATATTTTTTTTGTGGGAGTGGTGTTGAATATAAAAGGGAATCAGTTTTGTTTTTGGATGGATCTTGGAAATAATTGTGGCCTACATGTTTTGATGCAAGTGGAGCATTCTTTGAATGCAGGGACAAAATTTGTGGGTGCATTTTTTGGTTAAGAAATTTTTAATCGGATTCCTCAACTGGTCCATTTTTTTTACGGAAAACATTTTTGAACATAGTCGAGGAGGTTGGAGTTGTTCTTTTTAAAAAAAAGAGGCAGACAATTTAAAATAAAAACACAAGCATGAGGAAATGCAACAACAAATATTGCCGGCTGCTGAAGTTTTCTAAAAAATATAGAATAACCGAATAATGTGGTGACTGCCATTTTTACTCTTTGTACTGGGCCTATAACGAATTGTTGAACATATACGTTTTGTGCAATTAATTTTTTGGATTTCTTTGAGGAAGTGGTGTGGTCACGTGGTAATTGTGGCTGGTGAAAATTAATCATTGTTCAGGAAGAAGAAAAAAAGGTACCAAGTCGACCTATTTTTGGAAGTCTGAAGTGTGTGTGAATGCTATTGGATTTGAGCTATTTTTCAGCTTCTAAGGACATGAGCATTAATTTAGAAGCAATAACAATAGATGCCAACCTTTTTTGAGGAGAATCGTGCTTCTTTATATTGGGCCGATTTCATTTCTGAATGATAATTTTTGAATATTAGACATTCTGGTAAGTTGGTTCTCCTGCTGTTGGTTTTAGTGGAGTTGAGACGTGAAAGGACTGCATTCCTTTGACTTTGTGTTGATTATCTCATCTTGACCTCTTGGCATGAATTTCTTGGTGGTGTAGGTGAATGAAGATAAGCTACTATCCTTGCTGCTGTTGTATCAATTCATATCATTGTTTTACGTTGGACTGGTTGCTAATAATACATAAGAGAAGCCTAGCTGTGTGTGATTGTTTTATAGTTTGAACTCAAGAATAGGTGTTTTTGAGCAATGCTTTTTTTGAAGGAGCTGTGAGTTCTATTTTTGAGGTTTGCATTTAATTTGGTGCTCTCATTTGTATGAGGGTTGGAGCCTTTGCTGTTCTCAGTTGGTGTTGAGAGGAGAGTTGGTGCTTCTTTTGATTGTTGCCTTGTAATCTGGGTTGGTGCCCATTTGAAGTTTATGAAATGCTTTTGATGCGGTTTTTTACCCGAAAGGTTTTTCCACGAGATATCTGGTGTATTTGTCATTGTGGTTATTCTTGTTGTGATTCTGTGTGATTTAAGTCTAAAAAGTTAAATTTCTGCAATACTGATTCACCCCCCCCTCTCAGTATTGCCCATGTGCTTCTCAAGGAATCTCTTATTTCATGTCTTAGTAATTTGTTCTATGCAATTGTAGTAAGAATTAAGTATGCAGATTTAATTTGGTCACATGGATATGCTCTTCTCATTGAAAGCTCTAGTGGAATGTCAAGTATTTCTTTGTGCATTACAGAACAAACAACATACCAAGAGCATATTCATCATCTAAAATCTATAATCTGAATGCCATCCAACTATTTGACATAATGACTCATGACTGAGTATGAGAAAGGTGCTAAAATTCTATAGTGCAAACAGAGGTAGGTCACTACAGGAGTCTTCAGCTAGGACTCTCCCGGACTTGGTTCGTGAGTTAGTGGCGAGTCGGCTCGGCCCGGCAACAGACTCATGTGTCTGGGCGAGTCCAGCGAGTCTAGAATCTATGTCATCAAAATACTCCTTGAGTGGCACGACTAGTAAATTGTATGACCATTCGTCTTCCTAAAGTGTATTACTAACAAGAACTCCTTCAAACCTCAAACAAAGCCTGTGAAAATCACTCACCCAAGGTTTCAATAAACTTATTGAACTCAACAAGTCGAAACATAGCAAATATGTTCATCTCAAAGAAAAACTTGAAATACTGCAGTTGCAAGCACACTAGTGATTGCTCGATGAAATCACTTCAACCAGCTACGGGGTTTTCATCCCTGAAACCAGTATTTTTGAGAGGGATTTGTAGAACACAGGTTTACTACCGAGAGGGGGGGGGGTTAATCAGTAGTAAATGAATCTTAAAACTTTTTAATCAATTAAATCCTTTTGTAAAATTGCTTTTAAATTGAAACTGAAATAACAATGCAAAGCAATCACACATGGAACCACTGCACAAGATTTGACGTGGAAACCCAAGATGGGAAAAACCACGGTGAGTAACGGATCTACTGTCCTAATCCAGCCTCACAGTTAAAGTCAATTACAATCTTTAAGGGCACCAACCCTAAGGAGTCGTCAAACCCCTATCGTAGGAGCACCAACTCTTTTAACACCCTAACTCCACAATCTGAGCACTAACTCAGAATTCTTATGGCACCAACCAAAAAAGATAATTACAAAGAAAACTTATTATCTCTGATTTTGAATATGCAATCTACGATATTACAATTCTTTTCATCAACCATTACAATACATGACCATTATCAATGCTTTCTTAGAACAATAAGGAAAACAATATGCAAATCTGAATCATTTCTGATATGCAAATCTGAATCACTCTGATATGAGAATCTGAATCACTCTAAACCCACTGTCAAAACGCTTTCAAAACCAAAGCTGAAAATCTGAATCACCCTGAATATAACTGTCAAAACTGAACAGAGAAACAATGTCTAATCCACTAATCAAACAACACACTAATCAACAACTCTAAATAGGATATCCACAAATCTGAATAAAATATTCTGTCAATACATTATTCTATCAAACAAAAAATATGTCTCTGTTAAAAAACTCCTCAAACCTTTCAACACTGATAACGATGTGAAATGCAACAAACTTCTTGAAAGATCCCTGATGGATCTCTTTTACTAATATGCTGTAATTTTTATTATTTTAAATTGATTTTTCCTGCTTATTAATAATTTCTTTCAGAAATAGATAGAAGTTGCAGAAGGGTTGGATTCTTTTTGTATTTTGATGATTTTTCAACAAGTAAATAATGAAGTACAAGTACATAAACAAAGTACTGAAAATGAAGTTCATATACAGCCAAAACAAATTCGATTCAAGGCAGATTTCTGAATATAAAATCAAATATTTGACCAGATGAAGATTTCCAATAATTTCAGGGAGATTACAATCAGGAATAATCCCAACCTGGATGCTGAAAGAATAACATAACCAGGAATGAAGCTGCGGCAAGATTCCAGCCCTTCAAGTGCTGCATGTGGGAAGGAAAGTGGCTGCCAGGTACAGCTGTACGGCTGCCAAGTACACCCAACTGGTTAGAAACCCCAAACCCCACACTGAACTCTGTCAGAATCGCTGAACCTCCAGAAAGAATGCCATACAATCTCCAAGATGCTAATAGCTGCAAACAAATCCAAACCACTGTATTGGGGGCTATGTCCCAAACAGGCAAGGCATTGGGGTTGGCGTCCTAGATGCTGAAAAGCTCTTCTAGAGCCAAATCTCAAATCCAAGATGTAAAATGTGTAAAAGATAGCAAGAATTAGGTCTCAACTTCCTTATAACACCTTCCCACTTAGCTCGAACCCTAAAAGTGACTCAATGGGGCATTTAGGGTTAAAATGTTATAAGGAAAACGACCTTTTTTCAAATATAAAGAAATCCGTTCACCGAAAGGATCTGAGTCCAAAGAGAAATATTTAGAAAAGTCCAAGACCTTTCCAATAAGCTATTACATCAAGGGATACGCATCCAGATGAGGCCAAAAACCCCTTATTAGTCCAAAATGGCTATAAACATAGCTTTATTTAATTAATTAAACGCTAACTTAGGAAATATTTAAATATATTAAAAATATATCCCAAATAGTTGTAGAAGGCTCAAATGACTCCAAAATCCTGAAATGGAACCTGTCACCTGTCTGTGACTGATGTCGAAAATCATGGATCAACTGGCAGTCTCATCCCTAAAATCTAGGGATGCTCCTAGAAACTAGGAAACACACCCAAATCTCCTGAAACTAAAACCAAGGAATGGTCTCATGGAACCCCAACCTTGGACGCTGTCACAACCTCCTAAAAAGTAGGAATTGCCTCCTAAAATGTAGGAACTGTTCCAAACTGGCTCCAAACTGCCTGTAAAGCCAAAATCCAATCACTATATGCACTGAATGAGTCCCCATCAACCTTTGCTAGCCTACGAGACTCCAATGATAGGCCAACTCCTCCGTCTCTGATGTCCACTCTAGAAAGGGGACATGACACTTCTCATGATGAACTCTGATCACATAAAGTCCTTGATGCACTTTTTATCAGCAACACTTCATGCTATACTTCATTTAGCCTCCACACAGCCAAAGTTACTTTCACCAAATGTATTGATGCATAGCGTTTTTAAATCTAATCAGCACTTTATATCATCAATACATTATCTTTTCAATCCAATTAAAAACTTAGCCAGGCATCACAAACATATACACCATCGGATAGTTACAAGGAAGTTTGTGAGGAAGTTGTAACTTCTTCAACTAAGCACATAGTTATTGCCAGATCAGCAAATGGAGTTATTTAGACATCGCTTCTTCATACGTGCCAAATCCGACTCCTTACGTGGAAAGAAGTGAACTTGATCTTTCTTCATAGGTAACAACTAACATAAGCTTGCAAAGCTTAAACACAAACAAACAAACTTCTATTGGCTTGTACAGATGGCGGTATAACAACTGAACACAACCAAAACGACAAACCTCCAAAACAATGTGTTCCAAGTCTATATCACAAATACAATTTTTAAGCCCAATAACTGAACATTTGAATATATTCTGAAAATGATATTTTCTGTGATGCGATATGTTGCCCAATCATCTGGATACTTTCTCTGTGCATTAGATAACAGCAATATAAGTGCGGAATTTTCCATAGGCATTCATTCTGATATCTTTGTGCAGTGATTACAGCAAGGTCAAACGTATTGAAGGCTTGACTTCTCCATTCATGGGAACCAAACACCAAGCAACATTCTTCCTTACCGCTAATATCGACTCATAGTATTGGAAATATCGTTCAACTCTTAAATCTTCACGATATACAATCACTTATGATCGTGGCTTCTTCAAACAAAAGATCTTTTAATATCATGTCTAAGTTCAACATCTCAGAAATGTAAGCAATGAAACCTGTCATTAATTTGTTTGGAATACAATGCTTCTGCAACTTCATTTGACATCAATGACAACTATGGCTAACAGGATTTTGTCTTCAAGAAAATGGGAGAAGAACATAGGTTCTCTTTGTAGTAGAAAAGAATTTTATAACTTAGCTAACGTTTCAAGTGAGCCATCAACTCCCTTATTATAACACTATGGAGGGAAACATATGATAATGATAAAAATAACAATTCCCTTTTTTCTCTACAAACTCCATTTTGAAAATATAAATAATTCTCATGTGCAAAAAGACCCCTTTGCCTAGGCGTCCCCTTTGAGACACAACTTAAAAACACATTTGTAATAAATAATTACATTAAATTGCCTTTTTAATATTTTCACCTTTAGACAACTAAAATAATAATTATTTAATAATTCAATAAATTACCCAAGTTGCAGAAAATATCAAGATGACACAAAAATAGAATTTTGACCATACTAATATGTCATTGAAGATTTAGGATGATGAAGTGAAGCAATTGGGTGACTGTCTAAAAATAGTATACTCCTCCAAGAAGTTTGGAGAGCTCCCAAAAGGTCGGATATCAATTATGAAAGCATCAAGAGGTTCACCAAGACCAACTGAACTTACTTCCATGAATAACACTTCCACTGGACCAATCTTGTGTCTTCCAAGAACTTTGGAGTTCTCCTTTGCTTACCAATTAGCCAATATGAAATCTTGAAAAATAGGCTAATTGTCCATAAACTGATCATGGTCGAAAAAGGGACATTACATGTATATGCAAAAAAAACACACTGCATAATTGAAAATACATAGATACTTGATCTTAAAATATACACTATACAGAATTGGAAATATGTTTAGGGTGTCAAACCCTTGATGAGCCAACATTTTTTAAGTTCATCTGCCATTTCTTTTTCTTGTTGTCTTACTAGTTCTTTGAGCATGTGATTGTATCCTTGCACACTATAATGTTTTCCTTGCCCAGTGTTGTATATTTCATCAACAATTTCATTGTCATCTCAAAGAAGTATAAATTCTTTTGTAAAACGCCTTTCGTAATTTATCCCATGAACATCTGTCTATTGGTGGGATGTCTATGAACCTATCAATTGCCACTCCCCTATGTGTGGCTGGGAATGATTGCAGCCAATGATGTTTCTTAGTCTGTCCATTAGTTGTCTAAATGGTTATACATGTTTTGCAATGAAACTGGATCCTGATATCCATTGCAGTGAATCTCAACAACTTAAAAATATTCGTAGAAGAGTCTAACATAAGAATATTTTTGAATGGGATTGGAAAGAGTAAACAGAAAGAATAAGAGCAGACCAGATGCTTTTAAAATATAAAAGATAAAATTCAAATACATTGCAAAAACTCATTGAAATAATTTTTGTTGGGCACAAAATCTGTACATGTAGAAATTAAAATAGCAAGCTGAAAAGATCTATACCATATTTTGTTCGGAGTATCTGCTAATATTTGCATTCATAGCACTTCAATATGTTTCACTTTATTACACAATTCTTCTAAGAATTCAGTCAAAATTCTTGAGGACTAGTATTGCATTTATTTATTTATTTTTTAACATGCATGTTCATCTGAAAGATGGGTTATGTGAATGAATGTGTGGCTTTTGGAATGGATAGTGAAATGTTTTTTACATGCAATTATTATTATTTTGACCTATGGATATGGACTTACTAATCTAACATGAATACGTTTTATATGAATGTAACAAGCAGTGGCTTTTTAGCTTGTCTGTGAGAAATGTTTGCTCATTTTGTCATACTTTATTTCCTTTGGAGAATGCAATCATTGAGAAGACACTATTGATTTAATGTGTTAATCTCTTTTCTACTCATGATTAAATACTGCAAGATATTTGGACTGAAATTCTGTCATGCATCTTCTTATGCCCCAGGCAGAGGAAGGTGGCAGTAAGAAGGCTAAGCGAGGTCCTTTGACAGCAGAAAGAAAATTGAAAAAGAAGGTGGGCTCTTTGTCAGAAATATATGAAATGTCTTTGGAAAACATTACATATTCACTTTTTACTGAGTTAATATGGATAAGAAATACAATACTGTCATGGCTTAGATACTTACTTTCTTGTCACTTTTTTTAGTAATCATAGTTCATCAATGAAACGGAATGGCATGCTAATTTTATTTAATAAAAAAGTAGTTTTGGCAGGGTCGTGCTGATTTCTTTTTTTTTTTTTGACTCATGAATTGTGGCACTTGGGAACCTCTCCCTTTCTACTAATTTCAAAAAGAAAGTTACATTTTAAGTATCAAAGCAACCCTAAATGAGAATGGTGAGAGACCACACCAAAAACTTGACCTTAAGGGCTCTGCTTGAAAATTAGAGGGCCCATCTTAATAGGTGGCTCCTCATCTCATGGAGGTTTGGGGGTAATATCCCTAGTGGGGGTCTAGAGGAAATACCCCTAGCGGGGTCGAGGGGAAATGGCCCTCACAAGGTCCGATGTTTGGCACATCTTTGTGGACAATATTTGCTCTCCAAGTGCTGTGTGAGGAAGTGTGAGGGGTGTTCATGTATTTATAAGGTAAAATTGTGACTTTTTTTGACATTTTTTTTTGCTTTTTTTTGTGTTTCACATTTTTAATGTGTTTGGCTAGCTTTTTTGACAAACTTGGCAAGTAATTACCAAAAAATAAGGGAGTAAACATGGTAAAAACTCGTTTTGCAAAGAACTTAGTGAGTATTCGCCGATTCGATGAGTACTTGCCGAGTCTATCAACTATGGAACTTGAGTAGACTACTTCCTCTTAGTAGTAGAACTAGAAACCTAGGACAATAGAGGAACTTGAAGGCTTGATGAATGTGTTGGCATAGTTGATTCTTGAAGGCTTATTTTTTCCTCTTGCTTTCACTCTTGTAACTTTGTGCTCACTCACAATTAACTCTTGTATTGTGGTATGAAAACTTGATAGTAATTTGGATTGAAGGTAGAATATATATTTATAATTTTTTTAAGTGTTTATGGTGTGGGTGGGGCCAATAGAACTTTTAGTGTTAGGGTTAGTGGTTCACTTTTCTAAAAAAGAATTCCTTTTCTTAAAAATGTGGGTGAGTTTCCTTAGGGTCTTAGGGATGTCTTGACATCTTCTCAACATCCCCATTAATGGGAATGCCCCAAAAATTTCTCCTATTCGAGGGATTTGTCTTTAGAATGTCTCCTTGTTGGTGTTAGGGTGTAGGGTGCTAGGGGGATGTATTCCCAAAGTCTCCTAGTCTCAAGGACATCCACATCTTTAGAGATGACAATTTTCATGCAGGTTGCGTCCCTATGGAACATTGTTCAAATCAAAGCTAGGGATGAAACCCTCCCTAATATCTAGTAGAAATTTCTACAAGGTATCAATGATTCCAACTAGTGACATGAAATAGGGCTCCTATTCCCTAAAGGAAGTATTAGAAACCAACCTACAAAATTTTGAATTGCCACTAGCAAAGAGTGTGCATGATAGGCTTCAAAAATATTAAGAGAAAACACTAGGCCACCTCTAAATTTGTCATGGGCATAGACCTCTACCAATGCCTTCAACAAAGCTTTGTCCATCACAAAATCAAATAGATTTGAAATAAATAGGGAAGCAATGCCATAATTTACTTGACTCTTGATCTTGACCTCTAGGTAGTCTCTACCCCTCACCTCGTTCACAACATTCCCCATGAGAACTAGATGCAACACAAAAGTAATTGCCGACTTGTGATCTAAAACAAGGCCCCCTAAAGGAAATCTCCACTTTTTTGCATAAAGATGGGACTTTGGCTCCATAGCTGAGATTGAATGGATACAAACTAGAGAAGAGAAAACACTTGTAAATGGGTCAATGCTCAATATGGAAATGTGTGCCACTAGACCTTCATTGCCAAAGACAATAAAAAACACTAATATTTCCATCAATTCACTAGCTATTGCTCAAACTTAGATAATTGGGTAAACATACAATGCTGTGTAACACTTTTATAAAGGAAATAGCCAACACAAATCCAACTTTTTAATTTGAATCACTAAAAAGTGACATATATCTTTCGAATTTTGAAATGATTTAAACTAATAAATTGCATATTTTTAGTGTATTTCATGTTTCTATTTTTTTTTGAAAATATTAAAAATTTATTTGAATATAGTTTTTTGAAAATTGACACTAAAATTTAGTTGCTGATCAATTGCTGAAAAATGAAGTTAAATAGGACATCACTTTTTATATAGCAAATTTGAATATTATCCCATCATTTTTTTTGTGTATTTATAACTTGAAATTCTAGTGTATATATTTATTTTTTCCTAATTTCCAAAAATATATTTTTTTCAAAAAATAAATATTAGAATGTGTTTTTATTGAAAACACAATGGTTTCCATTTAAGTTACACCTTTGGGTTTAGGCTTGGGTTTGGGTTTGTAGGTCCAATCAATTTTTTTTTGGGGATAGGGTTAGTCCATACAAAAACACATAAAAATCAGAAATATATTCATATTTGCAACAATATTTAAGTTCAAAATACACCACCATATTGAAAGTCAAATATTAGTCAAACTCAAATGTTATGATATATATTAAATTTTTAAGTTAAAAAATTATAATGTTAAGTGTCAACAATCAGCCATCTTTGATCAAATAATGTATGCATAATCAAAAATATAATCATCATCTATATTAGATGAGCTATGTTGGGGTCAATTAGAAGAATCATAGTTTTAGGACTTGGACTCAGACTCGACTCAATAGCCCAAAATTTTGACTTAGACTTGAGACTCGGCAAAAACTTGGCAAAAAAAAAAAACCTTATAATTACAAAAAAAAAGAAATTAATGCATTTAGACAACACAAAAGCTTAATTTGACTATCAGTTTGTGATAATTTAAATATTATATGTCATATGATCCTCAAACTCTCAAAAATTGAAAAAAATTATAGTTTTTTGAATGATTTTATAAAATATCACCTTTTGAAGTAATTAAACCAAATTAATTATTTGAATATCACACAATTTTGTACACATTGCATACAGTAATAAATGATACATGTTTCTAAACTCTTGTACTTGAATTGTCATGTTTTGTTACTTTATATTCTGCAAATGATATCTTTGTTTACTTTGCATATTAATTAGTAAGTTCCCTACAGGAGTAAACTTTTTGGCATCGTTGCCGACATGAAGCCTGGAGATCTAAGCCACAGAGAGATGGTATGGCGATAGGTAATTTTGCGATGTAATGGGTTGACTGTTTGAACAAGAAGTATCAGAAATTGAAGTAGAGGAAGACAAAATTAAGGACATATTGATGCAAGATTTGGTATACTTGTGGGAAGTATATGTCAATTAGTATGTCAAGATCTGGTATGCAAGATTTATAATAAGATCGGGACTACGGATGGTTGGAGACACCGACATAGAGCACACATGGAAGATTATTGGACAAATGCCAGGGATGATTTTGAGATTAGAAAAAGAATGTTTTCCAGACTGCCATTGAAGCTAGTCCAGGCATGTGAACTCTTTCCAGTGCCTAATCACTTAGGAGAAGATGAAAATAGAGTGCACCTAGACTTTGAGATGGAAAAGAACAAGCCCATTTTTCCACCAAGTTGGTGTGATCGAGTGATATCCAATCTTGATGCCTTGACAAGACTAGTGACTAAAAGAAGCAAGATATGGATTGAAAGGTAGGTTAGCAGATTCTAGGCCCTAGGCATCCAATTGACATATGATTTGATGGGCAATCCTGAATCGCGATCCACTTTGGATGGGATTATTGACGAAACAAAGGATGATTCGGTTGAGCATGAACAAGGCCAACAGGAAAATAGTAGTCAAACGAAAGGTAAGGAGATTGCCGAAAGTTTGAGTTCAAGGAAGGCAAAAGAAGCAAAACACACCAAGTACAAGACCAAACTCAAAGAAGCAAAAGACACAGACACGTCAGTCATCAACAAACAGTTCTCCTAGCATAGAAGAGATGGACTTATTTACAGTAGAAAAGATATCTCGATCCAAGAATGAAAACCAAATGGAGATTGAGTCCAGTGTACTAGACAAGTAGAGTAGAAATGCTTCCATGGAACCTCTTTGCCAAGGAAACGTTGAACAGGAATCCTGTCAGGATGAAGGCTTCGACATCATGAATTTCTTTGACCAACATGATACGACAACAAAAGTGGGACGCTTGGAGAATCCTAATTTTCCCTTTTCTAGCAGAAATTCCCTTGATGATGAAACTTTGCCAAGACAACAGGGATAGATAGAAGTGTGTAGTCTACCGTCAGAAATACCAATGTGGCTAAAGGACTGAATGAGAGAAGATCCAACAAAAGATGGTGATCCAGCGGTAGGATTGGAAGAACTCCTCAGCCGGATAAACAATTCAGAAGAAAAGAAGGCAGCCAAGACTCCCGATGGACAAGAGGAGGATCAGGATTGAGAATTTTACATGTTGCATTTCCCAAAGTGGACAAGACAAGAGATGAAATCACTGCGGAGGAGTATGATGTGACAGAGATTGATTTAGGACCTTCTTAAAGAGCCCAAGCCATCGAGGATTTTGATGACTCCACTTAGGCACTGAAAAATCAAATCAGGAAATTGGAAGGAAAATACAAGAAGTTGAAGACTGACCATAAAGCCTTAGATGGATATGTGCAACGTATAGTGAGGCCAATTAGATAGGAAGATGAGACATTTGTTCCACCCACTACCCTTCCAAGGGAATTAGCTGAATGCCTTGAAGGAATGAAGGTAATTGCTCAAGAAACTAAAGACTAGTTGAAGAAAATTCACGAAGAGGCAAATATATTCATTGAAAGCTTAGTACAGATGTATAACAGTATTTTGGCCATCCTAAGTTTAACCCAAAATATTGATCATGCTTGGGAGGACACTCATGTCTACCAAGACCAGACTATCCCATGACTAGGAGCATTGATGGAGATTGCTCGAGACACATTGATGAAAGGAGGGGTAATCAGGGAAAAGGAAGTATATGACTTCTCCAGATGGTATTGTGCAGTAATATTAGGAAAAGAAGCTATTGAGAAGTCAAATGAAGAATCAACCCGACTAAGGAGGATACTTAAAATAAATTTAGATGGAAATCCTCTCCTCAATGGAGGAATTGTCTGCGCAAGAAATGGGAGATAAGGAAATGACCATAGATAATTTGAAGAGCAAGGTCAGGGAACACGTTTTCAAGGACATGAGTTCTTTCTCGGGGAGTTGCTTGGACGACATTTCCACATTCATCAGTTTCATGAACAAGATTCAGGAACTCAAGTTAGCTCGGGAGAAGACTCTCAGTTAATGTGAGAAGGATACTACAGTCGTGGAGTACAAGCATGAGATTACTTTGAGTGTCTCTTTAGATGAACTTGAGATTGTGATGTCCAGGTTCATTGAATTTGCCGACAAAGAGAGAGATAAGGGACGCTTACTTCTAGATGATGAGTTGTTTGATGCTTAGTTCACACTCAGTTATTGGCTTTTTACTCTAGTTCCTTTTGCATAAAAGGTGGTCATTTGCTTTGAAACCCTAATTAGGGTTTGCTCTCAATGCCTTTTGAAGGCCTATATAAAGGGATTTACCCCCCTCATTTGTAATAAGGAGAGATTATGAAATTGTTGCTGAAATATTGCCAAGATAATAATAATTCATTCATTGATTCTATGGTGAATATTTGTGTTGTCTTGAAGTTGCATGGTTTCCTATCCTCCAAAATAGCATAGAATTCGTTTCTTTCGAAGTTGTTTAGTGAATGAAAGATCTGATAGTGTTGATTAGTGGTGAAATCTTGTTGCTCATATCGTTGATGAATAGATGATTTCTTTTCATTGTGTAAGGTTAGTCTGAGCTTGTTTTTGTGGATGTTTAACTTCTATCCTTAGATAAATATTGTTCATTCTGATGGTAATTATTCAAGGTATGAAAATCATAAGCACAAACTTTGAAGATTGCACCCACTTTGTCTAGTTGTTTCTTTTGGTGAACCAAGTGTGGTTTGATTTCACCCAATCATTCACCATCTCTTGAATTTTTAGGAGTAGGGTAGAATTCCTAACCCAATCCTTTTTTCCAATTTTTTTTGAATTCCATGATCCAAAATCCCCCCAAAAAAAGAACCTTTATTTCTATATGTTCTGTACCATACATTCCTGGAGAGTGCATCGTTCCAAATCCTCATTGTGATCGAAGAACAACAAAAGTGTAAGTCCCCCCTGGATTACCAACATACATCAGCCAAATGAGCTATATCCATCATAAAGTTGCAAGTAGGAAGCTTGGAATCACTTTCATGAACTTTTGCAATCTTTGCATAAAAGGTGATTTTGCTCAAGAGAGGATAAAGTGTCTTTGGTATTTTTATTCTGTGTTGGTGTGGTCATAAAACACCCATCAACAATACCCATTACATAACTTCCGCCATACTGCCCCAACTTCCTCTACCCCACACATGAGATGAGTTTCCTCATTGAGAAGTCCGCCTGCGCCTAACTCCCAGTCCAAACACATTTTGACACAACATAAAATGCAATACAATTTGCAACACAAAATGCAGCACGAATAATATACAGTTTTAACCTAAGTCACCAGGTTCGAATTCGAATTCGAAGTTCAACAGCTTTGAAATTCGAATGAAGTTCGATGTGGAAAAAATTCGAAATGTATAAAATTCGAATTAAATTCGCCATATGTAATAAATTTATAAATAAACATTATAAATAAATAATATAAATAAATATTATAAATAAATAAATGTGTATTATGTGTATTTTGTAAAATCATATTGTATAAAATAATAATAATATTAATATATTATTAAACCTAAAAAAAATAAAAAAATATATAATATAAAATTAAAAACTATTAATATAAAATTATAAATTATATAATAATAATATTCAATAACAATACAAACATTATAAATAAATATTATAAATATATAAATTTGTATCATCAATTATGTGTATTTTATAATATTATATAATATAATAATAAACCTAAAAAATATTAATTATACTATTGTTTAATAGCAATGTTACCCCGAGTTTCCGGGACGGGGACGGCAGGGGACGGCGGGACGGGTTTCCGGGACGGCAAATTTTTTTGCCAAATTTGGGGACGGCGGGGGACAGCAAAGGGGACGGCTATTAAAATATAGGAAAAATTTAAAATATATAGGAAAATTTCAAAATTCTAAATGTTCATATGAAAACATGGATAAAGCATGCATACATACATTATATTCATATGAAAACAATAAAACATGGAAATAGCATGTGTATGATACTATGAAAAGTTGAAGACATTTTAGAATGTAAATTCTGAACATACAACATTGTTAATACTCAATAGACAATATGCAATTATGCATTCATAAATAAGAATTTCAATTCATTCACATTGTCAATATGCATATCATAATAGATATTAAAGAAATAACATACAAAATGTCAAAACAAAGAGGTTAAATTTTCCCTACTTCTATTGATGCAGTTTCCCCCCATATTTTTCAACGGGGGTTTGGGGGCAGTGCCCCCAAGGTGGGGTCAAGGGGCATCGCCGAGTTTGGGTGTTATTTTTCTATTAACTCGCTGAGTTTGGCGATTTTTGGGCGATTTTCTAATCTCTATGTCAAAATGCCCAAAGGCTACACTGCTGCCATATAGTTTCATTGTCAAAATTATGAATTAAATTAATGTTATCTTTTAATTTTTTTATTTTTAATAACAATTTGAATTAATAAGGGGCCTATATTAGAAAATTTAAAAAAAAAATTGAAAATACAACTTTTTTTATTTTTTTAATATTTTTTAATGGCCTTAGATAAGGGGGACGTCTAGCCGTCCCCGGGACGGATTGGGGACGTCCCAGCTGTCCCCAGCCATCCCCGGGATGTACGAACGTCCCCCAAGGCTAGGGTAGGCGTCCCCCCGTTTCGGGGACGTCCCCTAAAAATATAGGGCAATTTGCGGACGGGGGGAAACGTCCCCTGGCTGTCCCCGGGACGGGGACGGGGGTTTTCAGGTCGGGGACGCGTCCCCGGGTAACTCTGTTTAATAGTGTTTAATTATTAAACCTAAATTATTTTTTTAAAAAAAGAGGATAAGCGGAAGCCTACCCGTGCAGGTCGGGCGACTCCCGTGGGCCGTGACTGCAACTTCCATGGCAGTCGGCAACGTCAGGTAGCAATGGCGACTCCCGTGGGCCGCGACTGCCAACTCCCGCGACTGGCAATTACCGCGACTGGCAATTTCTGCGATTGGCAATTCCCGCGATTGGCAACTCCCGTGACTGCAATAGCAATGGAGACCCGTTCGATGAAACCCTAAAACGCAAGATAAAAAAACGGTTTTCGGTTACCCTAAATTTTTATTCGAATTTAATCGAATTTAATCGAATTTTTTAAGGTTTTTGTAGAATATTTCAAGTTCGGCGAATTTCGAACTTCAAGGTTGAAATTCGGCCGAACCTGGTGACTTAGGTTTTAACACAACGTTGTAACATTCACATAACCATGATTACAAACAATATGCAGTAATGGGAAAGGGAATTAGGTTGCCTACTTGGAATGTTCTTGTTCTCTTGTAGATGAGGTATGAAGCTCCACAAACCAGCTTCCTTCTAGCTTTACACCCTCCTTTCTCCTCCTAGTTTCTCACTCTGAATTTTTTTTTTCCAAGAACCACAATTTAGAACAGAAATCTTCTCCCCCTTTTTTTTCCTCCCCCCTCTTAAACTAAATAAATTCCCTCTTCTTTCTTCCTCCTTGCCTACACGTGTGAGCAACCTTCCACTAACTCACACCAACTACATGATACCCCCAAGAGCTCCCATGTGTCCCACTACTCCCATGCTTCCTCAACAAAATTTGACCACATAAACAAAATTCGTCACTTTTGAAAAAGAGGGTTGAAAAGGGGTTTAAACTCTCCTAAAACTAGGTTTAAGCTTTCCAAAAGACTCCCGACCCATAGTTTTAGGACTTGGGTCTTTAATTTATGCATTAAACGATAAAAATACTCCATTAAAGCCATTCCAACATTGGGGAAACATGAAACTTTAAAATCGAAAAATAATCGAATGAATTTTATTCTTGAATATACAACGTATATATAGAGAATTACATGATGGTGTTCTAAAAAGAACAAACCGTTTAACTAAAGCTAAAAATCTAAATACACTTAAAAAGCTAGAAAGCTAAAAGCCTAACTACACCTTCTAATAAAAGAAGCAGTAGTTACACTAAATGAACTAAAAAAAGGCAACTAAGACAACAACTAAGATGGCCATTAAAGAATAAATATAATATTATTTTTAATACCCTCCCTAATGGTCATCATACTCAATACCCTATAGAAGACACTGCAGGTCTTTTGATCACAAACGCAAAGAAGGCCGCCCCTTCTCTTTAGAACACTTTGCTGCTATGGAGACTCTCCTAGGATTTGTAGAATGTTAATGATCAAGAATACTAGAAGTCGTCCAACTTGAAGTAACCCTCACATGCAAATTATAGAACTGTCAGATGCGAATTATTGAGCTTGAAACCACAATTTTGAGGAAAAATCAGCAAACCCTCCAAAGAGCAACTTACACGATTTTGACAAAAATTGCAAAAACTTTTGTAGATGAGCACTGAGCATTGTTCGCTCTAGCAACACCAAAACAGTTTGCAAGATACCACGTTTGCAGTAGTTCGCCCCAACAACTCCAAGTGCGACCCAAAATAGAATGCAAGATACCACGTTTGCAAAAGTTTGCCTCGACAACTCCAAGTGCGACCCAAAATAAATTGCAAGATACCATGTTTGCAAAAGTTCACCCCAACAACTCTAGGTGCGACCTGTTGACATGTTTTTTATGACAGCGTCTAACACAGAATAAAGTTGCCTAACGGTCACTTAACTCTCTCTTGATCAAAGTATGATTGCATGCTGATATAGTAGGAGAATCAGACAACCGACTCCAAGGTTCCTTTATGCTACGGATGTGACTCAGTTAGCTGATGTGATTGCTGGTAATCGAAGGGGCCTTACGTATGTTGAAGAAATTTATGCAAGCTCGAGAATTTATTGACACGGATGATTTGCAATGAAGCTCTAAGTTTTAGATTTTTGGACTTTGAAATATGTAGAAAGTAAATAGGGATAGGGTAGAGGGAAACTAAACTAAAGGTAATCTAATCCTAGGAACAAGGAGACGTGATAACTTGTGCAAAATCCAACCGCGCTTCGCTTTGCCAGCAACGCACAACTACACGAAGGCGGTGCAATCTTCAGAGGGTGTGTTAAAGATTTTCAAATCATCAAAAGAAACCATCAATTCGAACAATCTCTTCTGACAATCGAAGTTGAACATACACATATAACGAGGCTCAGACTAACTTTGCACGGTATGCAACAATCAGCTGCACGCCAAAAGTATGAGCACGAATTTGGCAACAAGCGATCCTATCAAATCCAGTTCGTCTAATAGCATGAAAACAAATCTAATCTATGAAGAGAACGAGACCATGCGAGCTCCAAAACAACACAAGAACACACCAACAATTGAACAATGTATTAAGTGTTTGCTTCAAAACCTCTTAGCAACAATCTCTGACGATAGTCTCTCCCCCTTACAAATGAGGGGGTCACCCCCTTATATAGGCCTCAAGCCCAGATTACATGCAAAACCCTAATTAGGGTTTGCCCTAAAGATTCCCCAGTCAAGGTGCAACAACGTGGGAATTTGCATTAAATAACCCATTACGCCCACTTACAATAAATTTAAAAGGGCAAAAAATAGCGCCCATGGTGATGATCATGCCCAGAATATAACCGACGTCGTCATAAATGCCTACCACTCTCCGAGCGACGGCGACATGCAAGAAGAATCCGTCATAAAACCATAATGAGAGGACGACATGCAAGAAGAATCCGTCATAAAACCATAATGAGAGGACGACATGCAAGAAGATTCCTTATCTTGCGGTGGCATGCGTTGACCGGTCCCACACCTTAGCCAATGTTCCTTTAGCCATAAATACGCCATCACTATTCAGTCAAAAGACTTTTGTCCAAAAATGGACGACAATTATCTCGTTCATTAATGGCGTATGCGATGAACCTACCGATGACGGCCTCTAGTTCTCTGATGGAGACACTTGGCACATTCTCGATGTTGAATTCCATCAAGGCAATCTCCTCTTCGCTTCTGGAAAAGAAACCTTCCCACTCTGCCATGGCTTCCTGTGTTTTCTTCATCATACCGGAGAATGAAGAAACGTTTGCAAAGTGTTCCTTAGGAAACGTACCGACGAAGAAGAAATCATGCAACTGGGATTTCAAGGAATTCACTGTTATTCCTCCGTCGCTGAGTTTCCTTGAAAATAAAGCTTCCATGGCACTGAGGATTTCTTCCTGTATCCCTCTGATAGACTCCTTCAAGGTGACAGGATCAATGCTGAATTTATCAAGGGTGTTCTTCCTTGAACAGATGGCGTAGAACCATCGGGGAAAGTCATAGGCTTCATTCTCTTGGATTACTTTCCCGTCTACTAGTGTTTGCCTTGGAGTCCTTGTCAGGGCCCTGAGTCGGGAAATGGTTAAGTCTTGGTAGACATCAACATCTTCCCATAGTCCTTCCGCCATTTCCAACCTACTTAGGAGGGCCACGAACCTCGAATGGAGCTGAGCTAGATCTTCTACAAATTTCCCTGCCTCAGCATAAACATCTTCTACCCATTCTCGGGAATTCTGTGCCATTGCCTTTGTAAGTTCTGCATCATCAATTACTTCCTTGGGAAGGAAGGGAGGGGGGGTGGATGAAGGACCCGCTTCCCTGAGGGGTTTCTTGAAACTCCTGACGTACTCGCATAGAAGTCCGTTTTCCTCCTTCAGCCGCTTGCATTTTGCCTTTGACTTCAGCAATTTCTCCTTCATGGCAAAGGAAGAATCGTCGAAATCTCCCATTACTTGACTGGTGGAAGCATGGCCAAGATCCACCTGTCTGATGACGTAATCTTCCTGCCTAATCTCACTCCTATCCTTATCCACCGCAAGTTCAACAATGTGCAAGGTCCGGGCTCCGGATTCTTCCCCGACTACCTTGGAAAATTTCCGGGGGGCTTTTTTTTCCGGTGGCTGATCCATCCTCATCAATAATTCTTCTAATTCTTGAGCAGGATTGGTCCCTCCTTCTGCTTCATTTCCCAATCTGCCTACCAACCAATCTGGCGTGGGAATGGAATGGCTGTAATCCTCTGCATGCTCCCGTTCTTGAGATTCCTCTTCCATTTCGCCAAGGATAGTCTCTACGAAATTATCCTGGCGAACTTCTTCCAGGTGCGGGGAAACTTCTTGTCTTTGACTTCTTGGCTGATGACGGCCCTGTGAAGCATTGATGCTAAGTATATCAGGTGCTGGAACGTTCCCTGGAAGTGGGCTTGTGGGATGTGGGAACATTTCTACTTCTTGTACGCTTGCGGAGCTGACTGGTGAATGTTCCCTTCCTGTCCTCATTCTCTTTTGTGGAGGCTCCTCCTGCTGGGCTTCCTGCTGAACCTCGCGGGATTTCCTGTTGGGCATCCTTTGTCTTTGTTACCCTTGGCCTCTTTGGGGCACTTTTTCCTTTGTCCACCCGGGCCTCTCTTCCTGCTTGACCCTGTGAAGAGCCTTCAGGTGCCTCGTTGTGAGAATCCAGATTTCCCATCAGCCGGTATGTCAGATGGACATGGTTTTCCACCAACTTTCTTGTCTGCCTGTCAATCCAGTGCTTAGTGAATTTTAGCACTGGCCTAGCCAAAATGTTCAAATCATCTACCTCAAGCTTCGACCAATCTGGCAACAGGATAGGTTGATCCTTTATCCTCTCGAATTCGGGTTGCATCAAATCTGAGTCTTCCTTCACCTGGTCTGGCACCTGATGAATCTCACTTATTCTGATGGTGTCGAGGGGCAGTCTGGAGTGCATTCTTCTCCGGACCTCAAAGTCATCCTCGGCACTTGCCCAGTAATCCTCTAAGTGAAATCTATGCATGAATTTGACACCGGCAACCTTTCGGATCTGGCTGTAAGGATCATATTGGGCCCTGGAAGTGTAAAATGGTAGGCGGTAGAATGCCAATTCGCTTGCTGCACTTTCAGCGGCCTTCAATCCTGGGCATATCTCCATGAAATTCCCCAAGACAATTGGAAATTCAATAGATTGCTTCTTCTTCTTCTTCTGCAGCTGATCGTAGGCAGTCAATTGCCTCATGAGCTCGAGCAATATAAGCTTATCTGACGGATATCTAGGCAATTTGTAAGACTGGAAGGAGAAGCCCTGCATCCTGATGTAGGTGAACTGCAGGAACGCGGCGCCATACTTCTGGACCAAAGCACTTTCTTGCGGAGACAACCTCATGTGCAACTTATTTTGCATAAGTCGTGTCAGGTACATGGTGAAGGTGTCATTCGCCAACTTGTAAGAATTCACGTTGTGGAGATGTAGCTGAGGATAACATTCATGCACCTTCAGTTGAGCTGGCCCGCAGCCCATGGTTCCTCTTGCTGGCAGCCCATTGAATCCTCCCCTTCATTCAAGCATATAGAATAGGTAGGAACTCATGGAAAAGGACTAAGACCTTTTCTCCTGCAAGTTCTTCGATTGTTCGTGCAAGTAGTGGCTGATCAATCTAGCCCAGTCGATCAGTGTATTAGAATTCATGATCTCGCCAATGTAGAAGAACATCCAAGGCTCGAAGTTCACCGAGTGTGAGCATCCCATTACTCTGCTCAACATTTTTATCATGTCCACATATTCTTGCTTGAACTCGAAGATTGTGAGAGTTTTGGGCATCTTGGAAACGTGTACTCTAGGCTTCAGCAACCACTGCTTGTTGATCAAATCAGCACACCTGGCGGGGCCTGCTTCATAGACTGCTTGAGCTCCACTGCTGGTCCTGTACGTCATGGAGTAATGTGAAGGGATTCCAAAGGCTTCACCAATTGCCTCTGGAGTCAATGTTGCCAGTAATTTGCCGTCTGGCGTTGAGATTGTCTTCTGCTCCAGATTGTAATGTGCTGCACATTCCAAGACTAGATCTGGGCATTGAATGGTGGGAGGAAAGCCAGCTGCTGCAACTATTCCGCTTCTCACAATTTTGACAGCTGTCGGAGATGGATTGTGCCCTGCAGTTCCGAACATTCTAATCTTGAATGCAGCCCAGTTGAACGTGCCAAAGTTGGTATCACTGATCTCTTCCCATCTTGAATTCAACCGAGAATGGGGAAGAAAACCCTTCATCTCTGCTTTGATCAATGCCTGCCTAGAGATAGTAGCTATCTTGCTAGGTTACACCATCTTGGGAATACTTCAAAATGATGAAAAATAGAGGCTAAGTATGAAAACTCTTCACTTCTTCACTCTTCCTTTCTTGAATCTTGCACGTGAAAAAATGAAATGTTTTTCCCAACTTATATAGAATTCCAAAGAGGCATCAAATTAGTAATTGCATTTATGGTGCGTCATACTCTCCTTAATTACTATGACATGCAAGGCAGTTTCCCATGCGTATGAGCTCAAATTTAGAACATTCCTTAAATGCTCCTAGTCATGCGTCATACTTGGAAGATTCCTCCTGCCAACTCGTTGATTTCATACTTTCCAATTTTGGAGGGAGATTGCAGGATCTTTCTCGGGATTTGCTCAATTCCACTCCGACTTGTCATCTCTTGCTGTCGAAGGAACTTTCCTGGCCTTTCTCCATATCCCTATTTTTTAGGGATCTTCCTAAATTTTAGGAGTCAGGTTCATTGGATGGGGAATTTCGTCCTGATTCGGAATCTATAAAAATTTCCATATTTGGCTGGGATTTGATGTCTAAAAATAGCATAACTGAAAATTCGCTCGAGGGGAATTTCTGCTTTTTATTCCTCCTTCACTCCTTGGATTCCATGCCTTAGGCAAAATTTCAAATTTTCTGCTTGGGTGAAATTTTACCGCGCCAAGGATTCATGAATTTTCCCTCTGTGAATGACTTCTTGGATTCAACGCCCTAGCCCAGACCTGGGCGCATTTTGAACATGTCCATGGAGAGGTGGATTATTGCACTTGTGAATTCATTCTTGGTTTCAGCGCCCCAACCCTTACCTGGGCGCATTTTCTACATGTCCATGGAGAGGCGGAATTTTGCACTTGTGAATGCCTCCTTGGTTTCAGTGCCCCAGACCAGACCTGGGCGCATTTTGGCTCTGTCCATGGAGAGGCGGAATTTTGCACTTGTGAATGCCTCCTTGATTTTAGCGCCCCAACCCTGATTTGGGCGCATTTTCCACATCCATGGAGAGGTGGATTTTTCCACTTGTGGATGACTTCCAGACTTAGAATATTTTGACCTTCTGTGCTTTTGGAGTGCTTTCCTGAGCTTTCCATTTTAGGCATGGATTTCCAACACTTGACCCATTTCTGGCCACCTTTGTCTGTTGTCTGACTTTCTGGAATTAGAAATGCCTGATCCTTGCCGCCTTGGTTGACTAACCCTGCCTGTAATAACTTTCCAAAAATAGAAACTCTCCAAGTGTCAGTGTTAGATCCCCGAACCGGGTGCAATAATGACTTACTATAAATAGAAACTTACTAAAAATAGAAATGACTAAAAATAGTAAGTTTGATTTTTGGCAAAATGGCAACATTCGGGGATTCGAAAAAATCCCTAAAAAATAGGGACTTTCTAAAAATAGAAAGTTGTTCCGTTTGGGCTCAAATTTTGCTGGGAGGTGCCCTAAAGGGTCCCGACTCCAGTCGTATGCTCAGTTTCCCCGAAACCCTAACAAGAACCCCTAAAATCTAGGACAGAAGGCAAAACCCTAGAAAAAGGACAAAACAGGCTTTAGACTTCACAAAATTTGCTTGACAGAGAAGCAAATTAACCCCAACTGACTCCCAAACACCCGTAACGCGGAGAGATTGAAGAGATTGCCACTAACACACACAAAAACGAAAGCCAAATGACCAAAAGGGCCTAAAAGCTAAGGGGGTCCCCATCTGGGATGGGGTGATGTGTGATTAGGTCACAACATCTGGTGACTCCACAGGTGAAGTGTTGAAAAACACTCCGAGTGTTGAGAAACACTTCAGGGTTTGAACCCAGAGTAAAATTCAAGTACGCAGGTATCAACCTTGTTCCAGGAGATCATCGAGAGCTTGTAGAATTAGTTATGGCAGGCTAGTGGTATCTGTACTTCAAAAGCATCCGGGACATTGCCTCGCTGCCAGTCAGGCCTCCATAGCCCCGACGAGGTCGTCTCTAGAATTCCATGAACATAGCTCCACTGCCGGCCAGGCGTCCATAGCCCCGGTGTAGTTACCCGCATATTCCCATAGCCAATATTTCGATATTTTTTTTACTTTTCATCTTTCTTTTCTTTTCTTTTGGTATTTCATTTTGCTCCTATCAATTTCTTTGGCTTGTAAGCGGTGAAGCCTACTATGGGTTTGGAGATTCCTGTGGCGCTGAAGCAAGATGTAAAATTTTCACCAACCATAACTTCTCCTGAAAGATCTGAATGACCCAGGACAGAGGTCTGGGTACCATGGAAAAGATAGGCCAAATAACACACCACCCCACCAACAGACAGAGACTCCAATACTTTAAGGCCACTCAAAACCCTAAACTTAAACAAAACCACACGAGCGGACAAGCTCGAGGGAGACCGATAGCGAAGGCCGAAAACCAAAACCAAAGCAAAGCAAGCAAAACACACCAAAAGAAAGAATCCAAAACCCTAAATTAATATGATACAAAGAAGGCCACACAAAAAGGCCTATGATTGGAAATAATGCTTAAGGAACTGTCCATTGACGGGCAATGGGATGTCCTCTCCGGTCAAAGCCTTTAATCTGAATGCATTATCCTCGAGGATCTCGGAAATCTGATAAGGAACCATCCACAGCTTGTCGAATTTGTCACGATCACCTCTTCTCTCATGAGCCTTATCCCAGTACAAAACCAAGTCGGAGATCCAGAAGCATTTGACCTTGGCTTGTTTGTCAAACCATCGTTTGACCACCCCCTGATGCTTTGCGAAGTTGTCTAATGCTTGGTCTCTCTTCTCCTCCAGGTGCAGCAACTGTGAGAGGCGTGTCTGAATCCCATCTTCACCATCTAGATATTCTTGCAAAAATTGTAGAGCTGGGATTCTTAGCTGGATGGGAAACACTGGGTCTTGCTCGTAGACTAGATGATAGGGAGATGTTCCCAAGGAGTTCTTCATTCGCGTTCTGTCCGCCCAAAGAGAAAACCTTAGCTGTGTATGCCAGTCCTTGGGATTTTTGTCTAACAGCTTCTTGATAACACTCAGCAGATTTTTATTTGTTGACTTAGCCAGCCCATTTCCGTGGGGATAGTAACTCGAGGAGAATTTCAGTGTGATTCCGTATTCGAAGGCCCAGTAAGAAAACTTTAATGAGGAGAAAGCGGGGCCATTGTTGCACACTAAGGTGCGTGGACATCCAAATCTTGTGATAATGTTCTCTTCAAGGAATTTGATTATCACATTAGAGGTGCATAGTTTCAGGGCCTGGGCCTCGGACCCCCTGGTACAATAGTCTGTGGTAGTAAGGATGTCCTTGTGCTGGGCTGAAGAAGGGGGGTTGATTGCTCCAATAAAATCCAATCCCCATTGAGCAAATGGCCTTTCTTCAATAACTGGCTGGAGTAGCATAGCAGGATTCTTTTCCCGAACAGCAGCCGTTTGACATGTATGACATGCCCTCACATGTTGGTATGCATCTTTGAACAGTGTGGGCCAATAATATCCTGCCCGGGCAATTTGATGTGCTGTAGCCAAACTACCTCTGTGGCTGGTTTTAAATCTACCATGAAATTGTTCCATAATTTGCTTGGCCTCTTCCATGCCTACACATCTCAAGTATATTCCTTCGTGGTTCTTCCTGTATAGGACAGCTCCTTGCAACATGTATTTCTGGCTCTTCATTTTCAATGCCCTCTTCTGGACAGGGTTCAACCGCGGAGGGCATTTGTGGTCAAGTAGATAGAAAACGACTTCATCGTACCACTCTCCGGGAGACACCTCCTCCAGAATATAAGTCTGTTGTATAAGTCTAGGCCCAGTTGTGGCAATTGTCTATGCTAGTGCTTGTCCTCGGACTATCTTCATTGGTTGTATCTCGATATCATATTCTTGGATCGTGGCGACCCACTTGCCTCTTCGTTTACCCATTATATTCTGCATTAATAGAGTCTTTACAGCCGCATCAAGAACAATGGCAAACACCTTGCATCTGAATAAATAATGTCTGAACTTCTTAATACTCTTGACCAGTGCTTAGGCCTGTTTCTCCACATTTGGGTACCTCAACTCTGCGTCTTTCAGTGGAGAACTCATAAAAGCAATCGGATGTTCATCTTTCTCTTCATTCCTCTGGGTGAGGACTGTCGCGCAGGTATGTTCCGAGGCAAAGGAATACAAATAGAAAGGTCTGGTATAATCGAGGCTGACCAGGAACGGGGCATTGACAATTGCTCGTTTTATCTCTTCGAATGCCTGCTTTGTTGGAGCTGTCCACTCGATCTTTGCCCCTTTCTTCAGCATGTCATTTAATGGCTTCACGATTTCAGCGAATCCAGTAATAAACTTCCTGACGAAGTTAATCTTACCAAAGAATGATTTCAATTCTCTTTGGCTGGCGGGTAGGCCGATCCTTGAAATGGCTTCAATGTGCTCTAGATCAATAGAGATCCCTTTCTCGGAGACAACATGTCCAAGAAGTTTCCCCTCAGTAACGCCAAACATACATTTTTGGGGATTCAAAGATATCCCGTACCTTCTGTAGCATTGAAAGATTTTCCTGAGATCATCAACATGATCCTCCCTCCTTTTGGAAAATACCGTGAGGTCATCCATGTAAATTATTATGCATTATCCCACTAAGTCACGGCATGCTATGTCCATTGCCCTCTGGAAGGTGGCTCCTACATTGATCAAGCCAAATGGCATTCTTCTGTAGGCGAAGGTGCCCCACTTGGTGGTAAAAGCTGTCTTCAGTCTGTCTTCTTCCTCCACCAGAACTTGGTTGTATCCGGAGTACCCGCCCAGGAACGACATCATTTGAGATCCACTGATGATTTGTAATACCTCGTCCAGAGATGGTAGGGGGGTAATTATCCTTCTTAAAAGCCCTATTTAGATTCCAGAAGTCTATACATAACCTTATTTCTCCATTTTTCTTCCTTACCGGAACCAGATTGGCGACCCACGTTGAGTGCCTGACAGGAAATATAATCCTTGCTGAGAGCAATTTCTTAACTTCTTGGTAAATCAGTGGCTCCAACAATGGATTCACAAGCCTTTGTCTTTGCCGAAAGGGCTTGCTTCCTGGCTTTAATGGAATTGTGTGGGTAAAAAGGGAAGTATCATAAGTTTTCAAATCTTCATATCCCCATGCAATAACATCAGAGAATTCTTTCAGGTTCTTTAAAACTCCTTCCTTTTCTTGTGGGGTGCAGACTTTCCCAATAAACACATTCCTTGTTTGTCTATCTTCTCCCAGGTTCACGGCTTCACATTCGCTTCCTTCTGTAGTCTGATTCCTGCTCAACCTATCAGGATCGAAGAGTCTTTCCAACTCAATCATTCCACGAGGGATAGTATTTGTCCTCAAGTTCATTATCCCGTCGGCATCAAATTCTGCTTCCTCAAGCTCTTCTTCATCAATGATTTGTGGCATAAACACATCTGAGTTTGTAAGAAAATCCAAGATGTGTTTATCATCTTCGAAGACTTGGAAGTTCGTAACATTATCTGGCACAGAGGGGACCGAAGTTAATTCTACCGTAAACTTCTTCAAACCTCCATGGCGAGGGGCTCCAGGGAACTGGCTGCTTGAGCCAATGCATTAGAGGCCTCATTGTCACCTCTGTGTATCGTCTTGATGTTGAACGCATCAAAACTCTCAATCAGGTCCCATAATCTGTTACGGTAGCGGCACAACCTTTTGTCATGACAAGCATATAACTTTCTTATTTGCCGCACCACAATCTGTGAATCTCCAAGTACGTGCAAGGATTTTGCGCCCTTCTGGATTGCAAGGAGCAATCCATGGACCAATGATTCGTACTCGGCTACATTGTTAGTGCAAGGGAATTGTAGCCTATATGCTGCCAGGTAAGCTTCTCCGATTGGACTAATCAATTCAATTCCAGCGCCACTCCCATTCTTGGATTTGGACCCATCAAACCTTAAGAGTCCATATTTGATCAGCATTTTGAATTTGGGGTGGCTGGATGGCTTGTTTCTTCTTTTCCCCCTTTTGAGAATCCTTGTGATCCGGAATTGCTTTGGAAGGGGCTTCAGGATTAGTGGTTTCCACAAAATTTGCTATTGCTAGGTCTGAGGGAACCACCTTTACTACTTGCTCAATAGCAAGTTTACACATTTCGCAGGTGAGCTCTGAATGGAAGGCATTATGGATTCTACACCAATTGGGAAGCAACAGATCTCGAGTGCCAATGCCTTTGCCCAACTGGGCTTCTTGCTCCATACTCCTCATGACGAATTCTCTGAAACTGTCAAACATATCCTTACCTCCACCTGGTTGTTCTTCAGGGTCATCTTCAATAAGAATTTCCGTGGAGTCAAGCATTTCTTCTCTCCGTTCTGTCTTAGTTGAGCCATGCAGCATCGAAACTTCCTCAACCTTGGGCCTGTAGGTACCCAAGTCGGTTTCTAGAAACAGGATCTCATTGCCTTCTCTCCATATTCAGTGATTGTCAGGCGCAATTTGGGCGTGCTATCAATTCTGATTTGGTTGGGAACGCCCTTCCATGGAAGCCACATGTGGGAAAAGTTGGTAGAGATATATCCATTTAACTTCCTTGACCAATCTCTACTTAGCAACATGCCATATCCGTCTGGGATGTCCACCACTAAAATATCAATACAGCTTTGCACCCTAGGGTCGGTGGCCAATTGCATGTGGATGTTGTTAAGCTCTCCAACAACGGGTACTTCAGTCTTGTCCAGTTGTGTGAACTTCTTGTTTGTATGTAAATCCCATGCTAACATCGCGAAATACAGATGATACATGATTTTTGAGGAGAAAAATCGATCAAAACCCAACAAACAATTTTTGAGGAAAAAATCGTGAAAACCCACAAACAATTTTTTAGGAAAAAATCGTGAAAACCTAGACAGATAATTTTTGAGGAAAAATTATAAAAACCCAACAAATAACTTTTGAGGAAAAAATTATTAAAACCCTCCCATGATTTTTTTGTGGCAAAAAAATCAGAAAACCCATACAAATAATTTTTTGTGGAGAAAAATTTTAAAACCCATAAATTTTTTTGGAGGAAAAAAATTAGAAAAACCCGAAAATAATTTTTTTTGAAGAAAAAAAATTCTAAAAAACCTATGAATAATTTTTTAAGGACAAATTATTAAAAACCCAATTTTTTTTTTTAAAAAGAAAAAATTATAAAACCCGAAATAATTTTTTTAGGAGAAAATAAATATAAAAAACCGGAAATAAGTTTTTTATGGGAAAAAAATTATAAAACCTTAATAGACACGGCCATGATCTTAACCCATCACAAAAAATGCAAAAAAATTGTGAAACTCGAGTCGGCAAAGTCGCGAACTAAAACTCATGACAAAATATCGTCATGATGTGATCGGAAAAAATTGTGATGCAACGTGAAAAAAAGTTAGAAGTCCGACGCAAAATAAGAACCCAAAAATCCAAAAAAAATTTGTAGATCGGATGTTGCAAAAAAATCGCCAAAAACGAACACTGATTCGTTGCGTTGCCGAAAAAGAAAAAATGCATCTGTTGTAGGAAAAAAATGTAGAGAACTCACAAAAATGTGCTGCAAAAAATGCGCGAGCACGCTAGTTGCAAAGTAGAAGTCACGAATCCACAAAAACTATAGTTACTCTGCCCAGAAACCAGTCATGGGGTTGTAAATCCGCGTGGGAGATACGCAGGTCGGCCAAAAAAAATCCATGATCAGAAACAAGCCTGCAAAAAACAAATCTGCAAAATAAAACTTAGGAAAATCTTCAAAAGATAAAAACCCTCGCAAGATTTCACCATATTTGAAAAAATTTCCAAGTAGCGGCTTACGAATTTTTTATTAAAAATTCACCAAATCCTAAAAAGTCCCATCGACCTGCTCTAATACCATGAAAAATAATCGAATCAATTTTATTCATGAATATACAACGTATATATAGAGAATTACATGGCAATGTTCTAAAAAGAACAAACCGGTTAACTAAAGCTTCAAATTGAAGCTAAAAAGCTAAATGCGCTTAAAAATCTAAAAAGTTAACTATGCCTTCTAATAAAAGAAGCAGTAGTTACACTAAATGAACTAAAGAAACAACTAAAATGACCATTATAGAATAAATAGAATATTATTTTAATAAAAATGACACTTAAATTGACACATTAGGAACTTGACTTATCCATTGTTAAAATAACAACATGATTGCATATAAAATTCATGTCACAACACAATGACACAGGTCACTTTACATAACAATTCCACATTACAACAATTTACATTGAACAAAGGATCTTAGCCTTTTCAATTTGACTAGATCGGCTCCTTGGTAAAATACATTAGGCCATCCCACTAATTCCTCGCTCCATTGGTCATGGAAATACCTGCACACTGGATACAATGTTAGCCGAACATGATACTCATATAATCAAAGTGATCAAGTAATACAACTGAAAATCACATAATCATATACATCTAATATTGGCATACACTTTCATCTAAAATTGAACTTCATCAGAGATTATTGATAGCATAAGACTTACATTCACAACTATCCACATGTGATCATAATAAGTACTCATATAGGCAAAATGAATATAATAATAACCGAGTCATATGCACTATAATAAGTCTCTTATCAAAACAAGTAAACAGTGTCATCCATAAATCAAATATCAATTATGAGTAAGCATAGCAACAATGTCTAACTAGATATTATATCAAAGTCGAATCACACGAACTAGTAGCATCATAAAAGGAAGAGTCCTAGTGTCATGTCACAATGATCAAAACATCAGTAAGAGTAGTCTCCCTCTACTCTAGGGGTGGGCACCGTAGATTGTTTGTAGGGTTGTAAACAAAAAGGAAATCAAGTCACCCACTTCAAAAGACCTCTCTAAGCTATGTTTGTTTAAATACATTTGCAAATGGCTTTGAGTCTAATGGATATTTTCCTTGACGGACTTAAGTCCACAAAAGATGTGACATCATATCCATACAAGGCTTTGAATGGAATCATTCCGATAGACATGTGATATGTGGTATTATAGCAATGCTCACCCAAATATAACCACCTGATCCAAGATTTTTGCTACCCTGCGACATATTTCCTCAAATACCCTTCTATCCACTTACTGACAATATTTGTTTGTGCAATTTTGTGGGTTATAACTGATGCTTGGAGTTTAACTCAGTATCCATCAACTTGAAAAGTTCCTACCACAACATACTAAGAAAATTTCTATATTGATCACTAACAATGTACTTAGGTAGGCCATGAATTCCAAACACGTCTTTGGAAAAAAACTCGAAAGATATGACATAGAAATGAGCATACTTTGTCAATTTGTTCATCACAACAAAGACGCATTCCTTAGCTTGTAGTTGTGGAAGGCCAGTGATGAATCCATGGATATTCTGTCCCATTTTTGCTTTGGAAAGAGTATGGGCTCCAACAGTCATGCTAGAAAGTATGTTTTGGCTTATTTTGTTGGTAAGTTGGACATTCCTTAACATGTCTCAATGCATCATAGATGCTCCTTAACATTTCTTGATGCAACATTTTTGAGTCCCCTCCATGTGAACCTCTCCTCGATATGCTTGTATGTTTTAAACTTGCTAATGGCATGCCATTGAAACTCTCAATACCTTCTCTGTTGTCTTGGATTCTGGAAAAAGGTAGATGCTGTCCTTGTATAAAATGAGAGCATCCATTGCCCTATACCTATCATTTGGTATCTTCATACGATGCCATCACAAGTGAATGTATTCTTGGAATATTCAATCAAGACATTTGCCTTCGAATCTGCTCGTATCTTTGTCATTGAACATAAGCTAGGTGTTGATGGTGAAAACTGCTCTGCTTTCGGTCAACACATAATAGAATGCCGACTGTATCCTATTCTCTCTTTAATAAGGAAATCCCTAATGCTGTTCAGACTGATCAAAGGGGATAACCTCAAGGTTCCAACTGTCGGGTCTTGACTTGCTCAGGGTAACTCAACAGTTGATGTGTTTTGCGAGTAAACATGAGGGGACTTATGCATTTTACAAGTTGGCTTGCATCTGATGATGCTTTGATCCTCAAACTTGGGGAAATAAATAACAAAATGATTAGGGTTTAGGGATCCTAGGGACAATGATAGTAATAGTTGGTGCTATGGGTAGACATATTTCACATAAACTAGTTCTTGCTTAGCCAGAGATATGCTCACAACTCAACAGGAATAGTGCAAGCTCCAAGGGAATCAAAGGATTTTCAGACTATTGATATTCATACAGACACCCAATTCTGGCGCAGCCTGAGACAAACACTCATAGTTGAACTAAGATCAACAATACAGTCAACAGGCCTCCAATGGTATTAACCTAAAATCAAATCAAATACCCTCACACTTCACCATTAAGATCACTGAACTCTAATTAGCTATTTTGATGAAAAGAAACCATGTCAGAAGAAAACAAATGACAAACACCATGCTTCAATGTTTATTTACTTGCTTCAACTACCATTACAACAATTTCTGTCCAACAATTTCTACTCTATTCTACTTCTACTCCTAATTACAACTACTTCTAACCTGCTAGCTATCTAAATATCTAACTATTCTAAACTTAAAATTCTAACCCCTTACAATGAGAGAGGCACTGGCCTTTTATAAATTTTGCATTCTGGATTAATGGCCAGGATTTAACCCATCCAATGGCTGTGATCTGCCTTCTAGAAGCTTTGACAACATTCTGGTTAATGATTTCAACCATCTCCAACTACCTTTTTAGCTACCTGCAACTGTTTTCCAGTAATCTTACTAGAAGACAAAGTTTCAGTGGGTTTGAGGCACAAAAAGGGTAGATCTGATAGCTAGGAAATAACTGACTTGTGTCCCCATTTTGAATTACACTAACGGGGCCCACAAGTAGTCATCCTACAATAAAGCAACTGCTTTTATAAGTGAATTCACTTTTTTTTGTTTCCAGCTGTTGAGTTTTTGTTTTTGCATGTCCTATAGCATTTTGTGTGTTCTGCTAATGCCTTCCAAAATTCTGGAAACAACACCAATCAACACCTTGCTCTGTGACTCTTCCTTCAATCCTTCGCCTTGGCTTTCAACTTGTAGCCGGTGGTGGTGGCGAGGATCCTTGCTCATCCAACCCTTCTATTTTGTCCGTGGGCTCAATTCGCGGGCACCTTCAGGATGTTGGCTATGGAATTCTTTCTTTGGCTTTGTCTTGGTAATCCTTCGACTCAATCGGTGTTTTGGATGGTAGTGCTTAATCCCAAGTATCTCCTCATGCTCCCCTTCATGTCCTCCATCCTGCATGAACACATAGGTCAGGGATTAATCATAATCTCACACTTCATTTATTCTCCAAAGTATGTGAACACTACTGTACCCGAGAAGGTCTTAGAGCTTTGAGGAAGTGATGAGTTGCATTGGTTTGGGATGAACACCTTGGAGGGCGAAGGCCTCTCTAAATTTCAAGTCTTTAATAAGCACTAGAAAGGCCATTGATTCCTTCAACTTCACCCTTGTGATTGCAAACCCTCCTTGAGACACCCTAGGAAGCAACTTCGGGAGTAAGGCCTTTGGCATTAGAAGGGGAGATAACATCATCATTGAATGTTAGTATGGGATGAGGAAGCTCACACTCCATCTTGGCATTGGAAGGGCTGATTGGCCTAGACCTTGGCTTAGGAGTGATCATAAGGATCACTAGAAACCATGTTTACTTTCACCACCTAAACGAACACCTAAACCTGAAAGATATGTACAAAACTCACCACAAAGTTGGGCATTAACCACAGGATTGAAGACTAAAACATCAAAATTTTATGTCTTGGGAAAAACTTCGGCGTTATCTTCGGTATTTTTAAGGGGATCAGCAAGTTGGAGGCTCTGTTTCTGCCAAGTTTTGCACAAATTTGATCAATCTTCGGTATTTTCTTCGGGGTTAGCAAGTTGATCATCTTAAAAATACCGAACTTTCTTCCAGTTAGGTGAATTTCTATATAATTCTCAGGTTTGGCAGGGGCACTAGCAGGTTGTTTTGGACTGTTTTTTGGCCTACAAAAGTCCGAACTTTGCCCAAGAAAGGGCATGAACTTTGCTTGGCCTTGCTCTCCTTTCACTCTCTCAGTCCTATTCTCCTCAAACAAACTGATTTAATGGTGCCACTCTTTGACCATGCTTATGAGAGGCCTTTTGATCCCTTTGCTTGGTGTTTGGTGGCCCCTCTTGAGGGAGACTCATCCCTCATCACTACAATCCCATGAATTTTGAGAAACCTTGTCATAATCCTCGGACATTTCAAGCCCGAAACACCTGCAAACACTGAAGTTTATGGATAAACAGTGAACTTCGGTATACTTTTCGGACATTTCAAGGGGATTAGCAAGTTGGTTGGACTGCTAATGCCAAACTTTTTGTAGATAAAAAAACCAAACTTCATTTTGAAAGGTTATAAACTTGACTTGTCAGGGCCTGTTTTGGATTTTGTTTATGCCTCGATTCCTCTTTTCAAACACATAGATATAAAACGCATGCTTTGGAGAGTTGTGCTCTGAGCTGGCCCCAACTTCGGACTTTAATCTTGGACTTCTCAAACCCAAGACCTTGCAAACATAGAGGCTCTTCAGGTTTAGTGAACTTAGGTAAAAAGTTCAGCAAAAACAAGGGGATTGGCACGTAGTAAAATCTACTAATGCTGAACTTTTGGAGATAAAAACTCCAAACTTCCCTCCAACCCTGGCATACACTTAGGCATATTTTGGCGTTCTCTTTAGGGACTTCCAGGCAATAAGATCAGACCTCATCTTCACTCATTTAGTCTCTTACATGCTCATGGCTCATCCTTACTTTGGCATACCAAACATTTCACTCTTCTCTCTCACACGCTAGCGGGGAAAACAAGGAAGGGGGATCCCTGTCAGAGACGGGGAATGGTGGGCAGTGCACAACGCTAGGCTTCTTGGATAGGGCATCTGCAATTACATTCCTTTTTGCCTTAACATATTCGATATCAAAATCATATGCTTGCAATTTGCTTACCCTCTTTTGTTGTCTTGTTCAAATCTTTCTAATTGAGGAAGTATTTCAAACTTTTGTGATCTATCCTTACCACAAACTTCCCCCTACCAGATATTGTCTGAATTTAGCCACTGTATACATAATGACTTACATCTCCTTATCTTAAATGAAAAATCTTCTTTCTATCTCTTTGACATTCTTCTTTGTGTCCATAGTGGTATAAGAAGTAGTCTTATGAATGTCTTCTTCTCTAACTCTGATTTGATGATACCTTGACCTTAAGTCAATCTTTGAAATATAAATTTCTGCATGCAACTTGTCAATGAATTCATCAATCTTCGAAATGGGTACATGTTCTTAATTGTTCTCTTGTTGAGAAATCTGTCATTGATACACATCCTCATGGTTCCATCCTTCTTAACGAAAACTACTAAAGTAGTCAAGGGATTGTAGCTGGGTTTTATATGCCCCATATCAAGTAGCTCTCTGATTGCTTTCTCTATATTTTCCTCATGCCTTTTTGAGTTGCAATAAGGAGTAGTTATGATGAGCTTGGCCCCCTCTAACTCAATCACATGCTCAAACTTCCTGTGTGGTGGTCTACCTAGAGGAATATCACCAAATACTATACCGCGTTTGTTTAGTAATGATTGAATATCAACACAATAAGCTCTCTCACCCTCTGAAGAGATTTTTAATGAGGCAAAGCATTGTGCTGCTCCTACAAACTCGTCATGTTGAAAAATAGCCTCCTTTTTCTTTGACGTAACTATCTTGGGGGCTCCTTTAGACATACCTTAGAGACTACCTTTTTTTCCATCTACCTTGAACTTCAATTCAATTGTATCAAATTTTTGAGAATACTTCCCAAGAGAGTGCAGCCATTGTACTTCCAAAACTACACCTATTTTTCTGATCTCAACCATATAGAAATCATTTGTCAGCTAATGGTTGTCTAGCATACTCAATTGTGATATCTTTTTGGTGCATGCTATAATAAAAATATCTGCAACCATCACATTAAATCCTTTGAAATCCTCCACCTCAAGTCCTCTCTCGGCTGCAAAACCCCATACTCCAACTATGAATAGGCTGTAGCTGGGTGTACCTAATAGAGTAAAAAAAGCCCCTTTTGTAGTTCCTCCAACAATTTGGTCTCCTGGTTCAGCATCTTCTTCATGTTTATTTCCTAGATCAATTTCCTCCTTTTCCTCTGTTATTGGACAGAACATTGATATAGTGAACCTTACCTTGACCAAGCTCCTATGACTTGGTTCCCTTGACTCCTTACATGAAAAACATAGTTTCTTTATTAAGATATATAAATACTTGGTGCTTCATTAAATGTGGACAAATGTCAATATGATAGTTAAGACTTAAGTTGGTCTTTTTATTAATTTTCTAGGAAGAAGATAGTTAACCAAGTTATGTGATGTGTTATGCTTTGGTAATGAAACTATAATTGGCAAAAGAAATTTTGTTTAGAAGTTATTAGTAACCTAGGGTGATTATTGCATATTTTTGCAGGGCTGCACTATTATAATATTTAATTATATTTTAGTCACCTATATTTAGTTCCTTGTATAATGGTCATTTAGCTTTTTAGTTAATTAGCTTTTAAGCTTTATTTAGCATTTAGCTTTTTCTTTTTAGTTAATTAGCTTTAAGCTCTATTTAGCGTTTAGCTTTTTAGTAGTTCACTTTAAACGACTTGTTCTTAATTTAGAACATCGTCCTTGTAATCTCTTTATATACGCTTGTATATTGTTGAATAGATTATCCGATTATTGAATCATTCATTCAATTTATTTTTCATGCACTAATATTGTTGTTTGAAATTTATAGCTTTCTGCATGGCTTTGCTTTTCTCCTAGTTGAAGTTGGATTACTTGGAAATTAAATATAAATTCAGCATAAATAACCGCAAAACTTAACTCTTGGCCCTTGGGGTTTTGGCAGATTGTGAAAAAGAGGAAAAAGGCACTTAAAGATAAACAGCTTGGAATAAAAAGGTTGAAGTTGGCACCAGTTACGAAACCAAAGCCAGTGATCCTGTGCAAATTCTTCATGAAAGGACGATGTGCTCAGGTTTTCTTTTCTGTGTTAACAATTAACCGCCCCATTCATGTTTTTTCAAATAAAAGGAAACTAGTATTTTATGTTTTAATGAACATTTTTATCAAGGAAAAACGTTTTTCTAGTCAGAAGGTTCTATAAATACAGATGATGAGTCTGCTTTTAATAGATTATATAGTATACGTGTTTTGCATTATTTCATAATGTTTCTCTAGGCAAAGCTGAATAAAATGCATTTTATTGATATTTGTTATATGCTTCATTAATTTTCCCTTTAGTGTTCATGGTTATCAGGCTAGTCTGAAGCAGACGGTCCTTATTTTATTCCAAACAGTTCCATTATCCCGACCAGACTTGGACATTCAACATTTTCTGTGCTCAATCATCTCTTTGTTATGGTCTCGAATGACTTTTCATCATTGTACTACTCAGTTGTTTTTATCTGACTTCCAACTGTTACTCCTGTTTTTCTTTTAGCAAAGTTTCAATGAAGTCTCCTGATCTGCCTTAGATTATGATTTATCTTATTTTATTTGGCCAACATACTCTCATTCTCCACTTTCCACTATTTTCATGTATCTATCTGGTGACTTTGAATTCTTGTTTATATCAATTTGCAGATCAGATTCCTGAATCAACAAACATCTTGATGAGCAAACCATCAATTTCACCGATTTCTTGGCTCAAATTCTCCCTCATAGCATTGTAGGGAATTCTGTGAACTCAAATTATCTTAAACAATGCAAATCTTAAAGTGTTAATTTCTATGTTCCACTGTGTTTCCAGCATGGGAATGGCAGGCAATGCTGGAACACATTTTTGGGACAGCAGAGGATGGCAGGCCTTTTTTGGGGGGATGACAGGAGACGACAGTTATTAAAAAGGGAAATTTAAGCAGTTTATAGTATAAGGCATTCATTAGAGCAACATAAAACATAGCATGAGTTGAATTGAGACTTTATATGAGAGTTGATGCACATATTAGGAAAATTTTATTGTTTTCTTTGTTAGTGTGCATACGTAGCAGGCACAACAAATGCATAAAGGCTACAACTACAAAATGAAAAAAAATGTAGAAAACAACATAGTAACTACCTCTGTGGCCCTTGACCTTCATTTGGAAATTCTGCATCAAAAACAAACAACTCTCAAAGGTACTCTATATTGATTTAATGAGAACATGATTCATGAAATAATCTTGTTAACTCGGGAGATTTAATGACAATAAAAAAAGGCTGTGGTTACTGAAAGCCACTAGGAAGGGAATTAATGCAGTAATGGACAAAGGGTTCTATTAAGAACTATCCGACCACAGAACCTACAAGTCACAAACAAGCATCATAAAATGGAATTCAAATACCTGCATCATATCCCTGTCATTGAATAAATGAAACACAGTTTTATTACATTAATAGTTTTGCCACTTGGGATTACATGTAGGATAAGACCTCATTTTTGAATTACAATGAAATAAAAGCACAAATAGAGTGTGGTTCCTCAAAACAGAACATTTTGAGGTGATCTACAATATGGTGCTCTTCAACCTTCTAAACTCTTGATCTGCTACCGAACTTGGATGCTGCTAATTCCTCCCTCCTCCTTCGCAATGTAGAATGTATAATCTTAAATAGCAAGCAAGGATGTACTACGTTGGTGCCAACTAGAAATGTGTTACATTGACCTATGCACTTGTGATAAGGACTATGGGTCTAATATTGAATGATTTCACCTTGGATTTGCTTAAGGAACATGTAGATGGCCCCTCTTTTGATGAGTGTGGTAAGATTTATGCTTTAGAACTCAGTGAGAGCTTAATCGCAAACCTCCTTATGACCAATAATCTCATAAATGACATTATTAGTTGGCACGATATTTCAAATGTGTGGTGCTCAAGTCAAATAGGCCTTCTTTAGGTGTATTTGGCAAGTCACATCATATTGATTTATGATTTAACACATAGAAATGATGAAACTTTGTAGAATATACCTTCACAAAGCTTTGAGATCAATTTCAAGGCTTTGTGATGAAAATACATCAATGCGCAGTAGAAAGAGTGTTTGTATATATTCTCTAGTGCGCTGAAAATGGTTATTGCAACAATAAATAACCTTTGTGGTAAGAACAAGATAGCCATGATACTTAAAGAAACTTACAAAAGACAAACAAACATGAAAACAATATTTTAGGTTGATGCAAGATTGTACATTTTAGATGCTTTTCTATTAGATACCCAAGTTATTGAAAAGTGAGCCTCTCACTTGCACTCAAGGTTGTTAGCTAAAGAAAAACCAAAATGATTCATCTCGTTTAGGGATATCCATGTAAAATCTTCAATAGGTCTTGTTTTGCATTTTACCAAGTAGTCTTCGTACTTTTTTGAACTCCATTCTCTTGTATCTCTTCAATTTCTTCACCTTTCTATTTTTGACATTTGTTTTTTTAGATTAAGCTGGGTTTTAAGGACCATAAAGCTTGTACAATCAAAAGTTACAACATATCAGTCACCTTGTAGTGAAATTACAGCAAAATGATAGCTACTAGATAGCTAAAATGAACCAAAAGCCTAAAAGATTACCAACAAACCACTAATACTAAACCATAAAAAGAAGCAAATCCACCCTCACAGAAGGATAATTGAGCTGAAATATAAAAAAAAATTACGACTTTTTCAAGCTGGTTCATCCAATTCTTTTCTCCATTTTATTTTTCCAACTCTCCTTCATGATACTCATACAAGCCAACAATATTAAACATTGACAACATGTCAACAGTCAAATACTTCAAGCAATTCAACTTTCTTCTTTAGTTTATTGTATGTACTACATGAAAATCTTTCTTTTCTTATATATGCCATCACTTCATCTATACCTTGATATTCCATATGTCTCCTTGTCATGTCATCTTTTTCCTTATATTTACCATTTTTCTTCTTCAATTTTTTCCTGACCTCATGCAATTCTTTCACATGTTCCCCAAAATTTTCAGTTTCAACACCTGTCTGCTCTTCTTTTTAGATCTCTTGACTTTGATACATCAGTTGGATTTTGACCATACACTATCTTAAATGGTGCTTTCCTTGTACTCATATTCACTAAATTATTGTATACAAACTTTGCTTGTGTTAACACATTCCAATTCTTTGCCTTTTCTTTTGCTAAACTATGTATAAGCACATGTGTACATCTTTTGTTTGTCCATTTGTCTGTGGGTGATATGTTGAACACAATTTCAACTCCATCTTTCTCTCCTTCCACATTGTCTTAAAGAAATAAACAAAAAAAAATTGTATCTTTATCAGAAACTAACAATCTAGGCAATTTAGACAGTCCATGCAATCTAACAATCTCCTTGAAAAATAAGTGAGCTGTATGTACTACATCATTAGTATTTTTGTATGCTATGAAATCTGCCATTTTTGAGATTTTATCAACTACAACAAAAATTGAATTATATTGTCTTTGTGTTATCGAATAAAATGCTTATATCATCTCAAGGTTTCTTTGGAATGGGCAATGACCTATGCAATCCAACATTTTGACTCCACTTTGTGCTATTTGGCAAATTCTACAATTCTGAAGATGCTTTTCATATTTTTTTGCATCTGTATTCAATATTAATTTCACTCACCAACACTATTGTCTTATCAGCTCCAAAAGAATCAGCTAATCCTTCAATATACTTCTCTTTTATTAACATTTTTCCTCATTGAACTTTTGGGAGTATACAACTGATTTCCCTTGAACAACATATCATTTTCCACTAGATAATTCAGCCAATTGGTTCTATGCACACTTAAAGGTTCCTTATATGCCTTCCATGCTCAAACAAAATCATTCATTCTCAAATTAAATTACTGAAATTCTCATTTCAATTAGTAAATTTTGTTTCCTATTAAATATCACAACTGCTCTATTTGACCTTCCACATTTATGCTTTAATAAAAAAGAATAACTTGGAAAAATCTCAAATTATCTTATATGTCTGTGATTTAACTTACCTTAACTATTCAAGTACTATAATGCTTGGTGATCTCTATACACCATAATTCCTTTAGACAACAAATAATATCTCCACCTTTTCAATGCTTGAATTATGATGTAAAATTCTTGATCATACAAAATACTTTCCTTTTGCATTATTCAACCTCTCATTGAAATATGCTATTTGTCTTCCTTCTTGTCTCAATACTATTTTAATTGCATTATTGTTTGTGCTCATCACCTGTTTGAAATGATCAAAACATTGTTGTGCTGCATCTGACCACATGAAAGATCTCTTTTTGGTCAGATCTATGAGTGGAGCTGCAATCTGTGAGAATCTCTTAACAAATCTTCCGTAGTATCCACACAAACCAAAGAATCCCTTAAGCTGAGAGAGATTCATAGGTGTAGGCCAATGTACAATTGCCTTAATCTTTTCAGGATCAACTCTCACACCTTCAGAATTGATGATATGGCCAAAGTACAGAAGTTATGTCATACCAAAATCACACTTAGACTCCTTGGCGTGCAATGATTCACTCTCTGATGTACTCAAAACCTTCTCAAGATTCTTCATGTGTTCTTCCCAAGGTCTGCTAAAAATCAAGATGTCATCAAAAAAATATTAAAACAAACTTCCTTAACTACTTTCAATAAACCTAATTCATACAAGATTGAAAAGTGGCCAATGCATTAGTCAAACCGAAAGCCATCACTAGGAACTCAAATTGACCAAAATGACAACTGAAAGTGTAATGACCCTTATATATATATATATGTTCATTTTATGGATTACTTTAATCATTTCAGTACATTATTATTATTAAAAAGATTATTATTATTCCCAAATTAATATTAAAGAATTATCCACAACTTATTATTAACTAAATATATATTATTCATTTACAAAGTTTATTATTAATATTATATTACTTACAAATTAATAAAATCATCCACAATTTATTATTAATATCTTTGTTTGTGCCTTACATATATTAAACTTTGTTTATATACCAAAGGCACCAGTATGTATTTAAGGGTCATACGTTGAATCAAAAAGGCATAGCCCAAGGGATCATGTCCCCTTGGAAGGTCATAGCCAATCGGGGTTTTTTAAATACTAGCAACCTCCCTCTCCAGCAACACACGGATAGGAAAAAAGGAGGAAAATACGGAAGAAAAAGGAGACACCAGCCGTAATAGTGGCTGGGAAAAAACTCTTCAGTATGATTAAGTGGGTTGTTAGTGAATTCGTATGATGCTGTCTAACATTGTTAATACAGTTGTGTTTTGATTAACACTACTAATACAATCTAATCTTGTTAATGCAATCCAATATTAATACTACCAAGATAAGTAATATTACAATCAATATCAATTCAATTCAATATTGTTAACCCAACTTAATTCTAATTGTACATAATAATACTATTAATATAATGTAACATAATGGTGCCACTATGGCGTAATGATCTAAAGCTAATACTGTTAATACAAACCGATATGGTATTGCTAAAATAGTACAATACTGTTAATTATGAATATTGTTAATACAAGGCAAAGCTGATAACATTAAAACACTACCAATATTGATAACATTCATTGCATAAATGATAATACAACATAATGCTGCTAAGAAATAATATTAGCAATCAGTATTATAGTGAACATAAATATTTATTACAATATTTCTAAACATGGTAAGGGGAAGGGTGAAAGCATTGTGAGAGGGGTATAGTGTATGAGCATCTTTCTAGATATGCCACTTCAAAGTGGGACAGGATGAGCCCATAGAGGCTAGAGGAGTACAAAGGGTATGGTCTTTGGGTCTAAGAAGAGAGGGTTTCTAGAGCACTTTCCGCAATCTTTCCCCTCTTCTCCACCATGGCTCACAAATACAAGAAGTGAAACCATTAAGGTATTAGGATGATGACTAGATGAGGGTCAAAGGCACTTATTGTAGCTTCCCTACTATCTCCACATGGATCGATTGTTGAAGTGAATCAATCATAAGAGGTGAGAGGTTGATATGATGGAGAGGAACGGTGTAAAGCCCTCATTAGGTACACCACCTCATGATGATGGTTAAGGACCATCGGTTAAGGACCACATGAAGCCACAGAGGATAAGGTCTTGCTGTTGGGCCTAGGGTAGAGGATACTTGGGGCACCTCGTCATGTTTTCCAACTCAATCCTCGTTATGGTTGAGTTTCCATGTAATTGTTGTTATTGGTTGTGTAGATCAAACCTAGAATTGGATGTATTTCATGAGTTATATCTACATTGTTGTTTAATCTCATTGCGGGTTTCAAAAAATAGGCTTATCTCATCTTGTTCTTAAATAATGATTATATCCCTAACTATGTTTGCCCTTGTTTCATTTTGGATTTGTGATTTTTGGGCAAAAACGAGAGCATTTACAAAAAGGGACATTATAGAAAGCTGTCTTTTTGATGCAGGAGCATCCCCAGTTGATGAACAATCTTGCATCAACCAAAAGAATATTTGTTTTAGTTTTGTTTTTGTTCAATTTGGTGTTGCAACTTCTGTGTTTCTTCCGGCATTCTCTGGTAGCTGTTTATTTTTCGTTGCGTATCAGGTTCATGGCTTCCAGACATGTTCTTATTCCTTATCCCATATTTTCAGTTCATGTGGATCTTTTTCCGGCAAGTTGTCACTTTTGGATTGTCTATTTCTTGGTTCTTGGAGCAGTTTTGAGCTTAATGGCTAGTTGGACCTTTCTTCTCTTGTGAAGCGGTTTCTTGGCTTGTGGATCTAATTGGCACTTCATTCGATGTTCCTGAGCCTTTGGCCGACCTTCCTTGGTGGTCCGCATTTCATTCTTGTCTTTGGCGAAGGAGATCTTCACGTTTTGGGTCCGAACTATCTTACATGTTTCATTTTTCTGTCTTGGAGAATGCGATCTTTTGTGGCCGACCCGGATGTGTTCCGGATGCTATATATATTGTTGTAATTGATCCTTGGGAGAAAAGAGAAGATAGATGAGGATTTAGATTCATGTTTTGTAATTTGAACTCCTCTGAAGATCTGGATGGATTGTATTCTGGAATGTAAGCTGTAACGAGGCCTGTAAGCCTGCATGTTTGCCCGCATGTTGTTGGCTAGTTTTGATGAATCTATGATATTGCAGATGTCTGATTTTCCATTTTCTACATTCTGTGTTGTTGCTTGCATTGTGTTACTCGTGCTGCATAATCTGGATTGTTCTCTTTGAGGGCCCTCCGGATTATGGCCGCGTCAAGTGGTATTAGAGCTGGTTGCGAACCTTGAGGCATTCCTTTGGTTGAACAGATCGCTGATTTGAGGTAGGCTGCGAGTGTGTTCAATAGATCGCCGATGGAGAGGCAATTGGAACTTTGTAGTCAGATCGCCGAGTTGAGGCAGTTGCACTGGACTAAAGGAGGAGGTGCCGCCGAGAAGGATGAACCCTAGAAGGGTAGAGCAGATGATGGAGGATTTCAAGAATGAGATGAGGAATGAGATCCGAAACGCGCTGGTTGGTTTGTGGAGGAATCTAGAATCAAAGGATGAGTATGAAGAGGTAGGGGAGGAGCTAGAGGCCGAAGAGGTGGAAGGACCGGCTGATGAAGGAGAAGAAAGATTTCTTAGAGCAGTGGTGCAAGTAAGTAAAATTCATAAAGTTGAGGTTTCTAACTTTTTAGGTATGTTGAATCCGGAAGATCTGATAGTTTGGATCAGAGAGTTGGAGGACTACTTTGAGTTTGAAGATATTAAAGACTCACAGAGGGTCCGGTTTGCACAAACTAAGTTGAAAGGGCATGCTGCCTTATGGTGGAAAGAGTTGCAGAGGGATAGAGTGGAGAATAGTGAGATGAAAATCACCCGGTAGAGACAGATGGTTGCGAGATTGAAGGCTAAATTCATTCCGGGAGACTATCAACTAGAGTTGTTCAAGAAGTTGCAGAACTTGAAACAAAAGGACATGAGTGTGAAAGAGTATACTAAGGAATTCTACAAAGTGATGATCTGATCCTAACATTGAGAGATGGATAGGGAGAAGGTGGCTAGATACATAAATGGACTCCGATTTAACATTCAGGATGAGATGAGTATGCTGAAAATTTCTACAGTTGAGGAGGCTTACCAATATGCTTTGAAGGCTAAAGATAAAGTGAAAAGAAGACAACAGAATAACCCTAGAGGAAAAGAGAGATACGTGGCACGTAGAGGGCAGATGAGTGGCAGTGTGGAGAAGCAGACTACTGAAGAATCAAAATCTAAATGGAGTAAAGAATTGGAGAAGAAGATTCAAAGAAAAGGAAATGGCAGTAGCAACAGGGAGTTTTTGGGGAAATGTTTCAAGTGTGGTGAAACCGGACATAGATCTTATGAGTGTTCTAAGGGAATTGGTAATAAAGGAATGGCAAGGAATTTCATGGCACGTGCGGAACCAGATGTTGGAGTTGCAGATGAGAGTGTGATAGCACCAGAGCAGGGAGAATCCGTTATGTTTAGAAGAGTCTTGATGGAGCAGAGCGAAGAAGAAACCGGACCTACTCAAAGGAAGAATCTATTCTAGACTGTATGCAAATCAGGTGGTAAATGTTGTAAAGTTATTGTGGATAGTGGTAGTACTAAAAATGTGGTATCAAAGGAGATGGTAGAGAAGCTTGGTTTGAAGAGGCTTGAGAACCCTTGTCCTTACAAGGTGAGTTGGCTGCAAGATGATCATGTGGTAGAGGTGAGAGAGCAGTGCTTGGTGAATTTTAATATTGGTCCTTATGAAGATGAAGTCCTGTGTGATGTTTTGCCTATGAGTGCTTGTCATGTTTTGCTGGGTAGACCTTGGCAGTATGATAGAGGAGCTATCTATGATTGTAGAAGAAACATGATCACTATTGAGAAGGATGGACAAAAGTTTACTTTGGCTTCTTTGAAGAAGGAGAAGGAAGTGAAGAATTTGAGACTTGTGAAGAGTTGCAGTGCTAAGAAGTAGGTTGTAGAGGTTATACCGGATGATGGTATGGACTTGAGGAAGGGTGTTGTGGATGAGTCTGTTAGCAAGATGGGGTACCGAATGACAACAAAGTTAGAGTCATGGTGGCAGACAAGATGGATCCCGGGGGAAGGACTAAATCGGATTTGCAGAAGAGGGGGAGTGGTGGTAAGAGACAGTGTGCAAATATGAAGCAAGGAAAACGAGAAGTGGAAAATAAATTGGGGAATTCAACTGAGTTACCGGAAGGGGCAAGGAGGAAGAACTTTGCAGAAAAAGAGGACATTTGGATAAAAAAATGAGCATGGGGTCTACATCCTGAATCCTTTCCGATGTTCATGAGTTGCTTCTCATGGAACATCTTTTTTTGCTACCTGGGGTGCTTGATGCAGGAGCATCCCCGGTCGATGAGCAATTTTGCATTAACCAAAAAAATATTTCTTTTAGTTTTGTTTCTGTTCAGTTCTGTCTTGCAACTTCTGTGTTTCTTCCGACATTCTCCGGTAGCTATTTATTTTTCATTGTGGCTTCCAGACGTGTTCTTATTCCTTATTCCAGATTTTCAGTTCATGTGGATCTTTTTCCGGCAAGTTGTTGCTTCCAGATTGTCTATTTCTTGGTTCCCGGAGCAGTTGTGAGCTTAATGACTAGTTGGAGATTTCTTGGCCTGCGGATCTAATTGGCACTTCATTCGATGTTCCTGAGCCTTTGGCCGACCTTCCTTGGTGATCCGCATTTCATTCTTGTCTTTGGTGGAGGAGATCTTCACGTTTTGGGTCCGATCTATCTTACACATTTCATTTTCCTGTTGTGGAGAATGCGATCTTTTGTGGCCGACCCGGATGTGTTCCAGATGCTATATATTGTTGTAATCGGTCCTTTGGGAGGAAAGAGAATATAGATGAGGATTTAGATTCATAATTTGTAAATTGAACTCCTTTGGAGATCTGGGTGGATTGTATTTTGGAATGTAAGCTGTAACGAGGCCTTTAAGCCTGCATGTTTGCTCGCATGTTGCCGACTAGTTTTTGATGAATCTATGATATTGTGGATGTCTGATTTTGCATTTTCTACATTTTGTGTTGTTGCTTCCATTGTGTTAGTCATGCTGCATAATCCGGATTGTTCTCTTTGAGGGCCCTACGGATTATGGCCGCGTCACTTTTCTATATCCTCTTTCCTCATTTTGATCTGGTGGTATCCTGATCTCAAATCAATATTAGAAAAATAGCAAGCATCATCCAACTCATCGATCAACTCATCAATGCGAGGAATAAGGTACTTGTTCTTGATTGTCTTCTTGTTTAGAGCTCTATAATCAATGTACATTCACATTGTGCCATCTTGCTTCTTAACCAACACCATTGCAAAAGCAAAAGGGCTCTTGCTAGGTCTAATGTGACCCATCTCTTGTAACTCTTTTATGGCCTTTTCAATTTCATCCTTATGCCTCTTTGGATGTTTGTAGGGTGTAATAATTATTGGTTTAGATCCCTCCTCTAACTCTATGAAATGCTCTATGCCCCTCTTTGGTGGTACTCTAGGTGGCATACTATTGAACACCTCGGTATGCCAGGATAGCAGTTTCTACATGGATAGATTTGTAATATCCCGGATAATTTTTTTTTGTTTTAATGCAATAAGGATTACAACAAACACCATAAACCGTTAAGGTTAGAAAATATACTGCTGAAAGTAACCCTTCCACTTTCTGATCACCAAGAGCCCAATGTGGGAAGGTGAGAGGATACGGTGATAAGGGGTTCGTTAGCTCACTGATCTGCTGGAAATTATAATGCAAGTACAATACTGGGCGGCAAGCCAACCCCTTCCACTTTTCAGCGGGATGAAGATCAAGAACTTGGCGGTAAACCAGCCAAGGGAACAAAAGCATAACCAGAACCAAATCACTCTACTGCTTATGCAGCGGGAGGACTTATGCATAAAAACTATCACTCAACCGCATATTTCGGCGGGAGGACAATACCACTCCACTTATTCAATGGGAGGACAAAAGTACAAAGAAATTACAAACACTAAGGCGGCCCAGCCAGCCTCTTCCACTTATGCAGTGGGGATTACAATGAGCACTTCAAGTTCAATAAGAGGTTAGTACTAATAACCAATGATACAAGATGATTACAATGAAGTACTTTAAACATTCAATCAAAGACTAAAATTGATTTCAGGCTAAAACATAAAATAACAAGTTCTGATATAAAATACCAACCTCTCCAGAAATGGGCCAGCAACACAACAATGCACACAACTCTTCCGAATCTGCTCCAAAATGCTCACGAACTTAGGTGAACAATTGCTATGACCAAGGTGAACCAACCAAGAGCTCAAACCAGCACCAAAATCACCACACACAAATGGCACGCAAACCGAGGCACTCCAGGAAAGGTACGACCAGCTGAGAATTTCGATTTGCTCTCAAAAAATCCAATCAACACCAAATCCAACACCCTTCTAGAGGAATGATTGCCTCTCCAGTATGCTTCCGACGAGCCCCTACCCAAAAGAAACAGACACTTAGGCAGAGATCTATGAACAAAAATCCGCTTCAGCCACTCAAAACCAGCAACATAGAAAACTCACCAAAACTCTACTGAAAATCTTCACACCAAAATCCACTCTCAACACACCCACCAGCTAGGTACTATATTGCAAGTACAAAACTGTGCTAGCTAGGAAGCCTCAACTCCGAAGCCCAGTTTTGCTCTCCATTTCGGCAACATAACAATGCAAATTCTTTAGATGATTGAAATGAGAGCCCAAGGCTCTTATTTATAACTTTTCTGCTCCGTAAATTCAAATGCAAATGCGCCCAAATACATCCAAATTACATGCCACTTCATTACACCCCAAGGGTGCCCCGACACATTTGAAAAAATATTAAATAAGTCTCCTCAAGGATGACATCCCCTTCCCTTAGGCAAGTTCGAACTTTGCCTAGGACAACAACTTGCAAACAAAACATAGAATGATGCTCATGAAATAAGTTTGATTTCCCTTATGCCATTGACTTAGGAAAAATTGATAAAATCACTTGAATAAAATAAACTTCTATTTCCCAAAGTCGTCCAAAATAATATAATTAAATATGAACCTTAGAATGCATTGTTAATATTTAATAAATCATCTTGCAAGCCAAATATTGCTCAAAACCCAAATGAATTGAGGACCGAAGTGCCAAACCATCCAGTGGACTGAACTGAATCCCCGAACTGCCCTGCCATAAATAGAACCACCTGAACTGATACTTACCAAAAATTGTAAGTCAAGCAATATAGCTCCGAAAAACATAATCTTCGCACCTAGTGACAGAACATGGAAAACTCAGTAAGATAGCACCATCCAAACAGTCAACCCCTAACTTACTAAAAATAGTAAGTTCATGCTGCACCAACGTTTGAAACCCTAATTCACATCCTTAATAAAGTTGCTTATTCGATTTGCCTTATAAATGCCACCTTTCCAATAAATGAAATTGCTGTTGATAACTACAAATTTTAATCAACTTCAGTCGCTATTGTTTCACAGATGAATTTCTATGATGTTAATCAATCAAAAAGTGAAGTTGGCTATATTGATCATGAAGTCACCATCTTCCATTTATGAAACCGCTACCTTTGCTTGTCAGTTTTAGTTGACTTTGTCAAACATAGAACATGGATGAAGTCGTTCTCATCGCTACTCCTTAATTTATATTGCTTATGTCTTTAACCTTTGTTTTATTGTAACAGGTAGTAACAAGGTTAGATCATAAAATAGAAGGCTATGAATTATGAAATGTGGAACTAATTGTAAAAATGCATAGTAACATGGTAATGCATTCAGTAATTTATAATAATAGTTGGAAATATGACAACTTCCAAGTAGGGGACATCACAATTGGTATCAGAGCTTTATCCTGCCATCCTGTAAAAATATAAGTTAATGCAACATAGCCAAAAAGCACAAAGACCCTTAGAGAGGGAAAGAAAAAACCTAGCAATAAACTCTAACCCAAATCAAAACAATAATATGGGTGAACCAACAAGAGATGAGATGAGAACATTTATGGAGCTAACAACCAAAGCATTAATGGATCAAAATGAAAGAACCCAAGTCTTCATGCAAGCCTTGCAAAACATGAATACTTCAATTAATAGTACTAGGACAAATTCCTCTAATGGGAGGGACATTAGTACAAATCATTCAGAAGACAATAGTGGATCATCTACACCTAAGGTGCCAAAACCTTCCTCCCTAGGAAGAAATAATATACTAAGGGAGGAAGAAGAAATTAATCCTCTCAATAACAACACTGAGGAAATAGCAGAAGCATACACAAACTTAAAACCTGAGGTGAGAAGAATCATATCATTGAGGGAATTCTGTGAAGCAAAAAAACATGAGACCCCTGGGAGAGAAAAGGTAACTCTTCCAAACTATGATGGGTCTGATAAAATCATAGCCCATGATTGGTTGCAGAAACTAAACACTTATTTTGCCCTTAGCCCCATGACATAAGAGGTTGCAGTCCAATTTACTATCCTACACTTAGAAGGCTTAGCCCACGTAGTAGTGGCACCATGGGATTTGTTGACGTGTTTTTATGACTATGTCTAACACAGAATAAAGTTACCAACGGTCACCTTACTCTCTCTTGATCAAGATTAGTTCGTATGCTAAGATTGCACAAAAAGATCAAACGGCTAACTCCAAGGTTCCTTCAATGCGTGGACGTGACTCAGTTGGTTGATGGGTTTTTTGTTAACCCAAGGGGCCTTACGTATTCTCACAATTTTCTCTAACTCGCGGGTTCAAGGATTTTCACGCGAATGATTTGCAATAAAAGCTCTATTTTTTAGATTTTTGGATTTGGAATATGCAGAAAAGTAAATGGGTTAGGGTTTAGAAAACTAGGCTAAGACTAATCTAATCCTACGAATAAGGAGACAAGATCACTTATGCAAAGTCTAACCACGCTTCGCTTTGGCAACACGACACAACTATACGAAGGCGGTGCAATCTTTAGAGGGTGTGAAGGATTTTCAAATCACCAATAGAAATCATCAAATCGAACAATCTCCACTGATAATTGAAGTTAAACATACACATATAACAAAGGCTCAGGCTAACTTTGCACAGTATGCAACAATCAGCTGCACACCAAAAGTGTGAGCACGAACTTCACAACAAGTAATCCTATCAAATCCAGTTCATCTAACAACATGAAAGCAAATCTAATCTATGAAGAGAGTGAGACCATGCGAGCTTAAAAAACAACACAAGAACACACCAACAATGGAACAATGTATTAAGTGTTTGCTTCAAAAACTCTTAGCAACAATCTCAGACAATAATCTCTCCTCCTTTACAAATTCAGGGGGTCACCCCTTTATATAGGCTTTTGGCTTTGGCTACATGCAAACCCTAATTAGGGTTTTCCCAAAAAGATTCCCCACACATGATGCAACAAAGTGGGAATCAACAATAAATGGCCATTATGGCCATATACAATTAATTACATTTTGTCAAAAATGGATTCACTGTGCATTGAATGCACCGTTATCCACCAAGTTTGCCCAACATGCAGTAAATGTTCCTCCATGCAAAATCACCCATCATGTCATAAATGTGCCATCATCTCCACGTGCGATGGCTACATGCAAAAAGAATCTGTCATAATGCCTTAAATGTGATGGCTACATGCAAAAGATGCTCCATTAATTCATCATGCGTTGACTTGGCCGCCACTTGGTGAGAAACCCTTGGAAAGAGAAAATCCCTAGAGAGAGAAAACTTTATTTGCGAAGAATTTTCCTAAGATTTTGTATTTTCCTTGCCTTGGAGAAGATTTTTCATCAATTTTGCATATTTCCTATTTTTTAGGAATTTTTTCAGATTAGGGTTCCAAGGTCCAGAAGAGAGAAATTTCTCTCACGAATCCAAATCTGATTTTTTTTTGAAATTTGGATGAATTTTGATGCCTGAAATGGGATTTTAAAATTTTTTTCCCAAGGGGAATTTTCTCGTTTTGTTCATCTTTGATTCCTTCCTTGCCTTGGAATTTTCATCTTCAATTCATCCTAGCATAGAGTTGACCAAAGCAGTGATAAGTATATGTTTGAAAGGAATTAACGTATGAAGTGATATGCAGCGATTATGTCTTACGGAGATAATATTGTCATCACTAAATGTCAGCAATAATGTCTTGAGAGCAATGCTCAGTGACTACTCCACTTGGCAGCATGATTTGGTAAGGATCTCTAACAACAACATCATTAAAGAAAATTGATTATATTGATTGATATGTTCACATGCAATATCAAGAGTTGATGTCTATATTAATAAAACAACCCGGTTATGAGCAGCAATCAGATTAAGAAATGTATTTAATAAACTTACGTCTGTTGAGAACAAAGATAAAACAGGTCAAATTTACTTATTATCAAGATGGTTGATTGGGTCAACTATATGAGAGACGATTAAATTATAATGATCGATCTGTTTAAGAATCATCAATGATCAGCAAAATCATTAAGGAAAACAAGATTCTGATTTGTTAAGTAACCGATCAAAGTATAACCAAAAGGTGCGATTTAGGATAAATTAAGAATACGTGTCTATTCAAACATCGTTTCCCATCATATATTAAGACCATCGAATTCACCTGAGATGGGGGTAATTAGGCCAGGGAAGGATCGGGCTATATGACAATTGATGTACAGCAGCGAATAGAAGAGTATTCACGGAGGAATATATGAAGCCACGGGAAGGCAATCTCAGTCCACGTCCACCTTCTATCCAACATGGTACGCGTATACAATAATCGTAGAAAGTCAGGAGGAGTCGTCCAGCATTAGCCTATTACGACAATCACTAGATCACTGCCAGTACAAGCCTCGTATCAAATAAGAGGATCAGGTTTGGGCGATCAGCAACAATCAAACTTACATATACACTAAAGGAAAATATCGGCAACATCATACACTCTCAGTTAGTAGCAAATATCATGTGAATATACATGAAGTAATATTAGGAACAACAGTCAATACATATACATACTGTAAAGGTTAAGATTATCTTCATGATAAGAAGATCATAAATGGGTCTTCAATGGGGAGATTTCTGAGTATAGGAAAGTCAATATATATTAAAGCAGGAGATAGTGAAGAGTTTTATGAAGACATATAAGGAGTGTTAGACTTTGGAAAGAGGCTATTATAGTTATTACAATAAAGCAAGATAAGTTCTATATTTCACATTATTCTTAAGGTTTTGAGTTAAAGATTATAATAAAATATATTCAGTTTTGATAAGATTATACTTATTAATATATTATAGATATAATTTAAAATTAAAATTATTGTTTCATGACTAAAATATGGAAAATCTCAAACAGGGACATTACATACATGTATGAAGTAGCATGTCCATTCTCCACAATTGCAAGTCAATGCTCTTGTTTTTCTACACATGTAATGCACTCCGAAATTCACTTGTGAGCCCATTTTTGCATCAATTTATGCCTTCCCTTGTCAATCTTGTTTGCACACATGATCTATCAAACCAACAAATCAAGGCATGGTAATTGTTTTATAACAATCTCATCTTGAATAAGGTGTGATGGGTTCTTCATCAGTGAACAAAAGAAGAGATACAATAGTAATTCTGGGGCAGCCCAAGGGTCAATAATCCTCATGAAGTTATCTAGTGACAAAGTGAATCAAGGATGGAGAAAGAACACAATGAAGAGAAGGATTTCCCTCCTGAAGAAATGGTACTACCCCAAGCAAGAATATAAGGTTAAAGTTCGTTGGCCAAGGACACAAAGATCATTAAGGATGCAAATTCCCTTTCCGGTTCGAGATGTCTTCACCAATCTTGAATGCTTCAAGTTCTAAAATCTTGAAGTAGCATGAAGATCATCATAGACAAAGGATGATGTAGTTAGAGTCGTCTTTTCGGACACATGGAATGGTTTCAATTGTGCATTTGTAATTTTATTTTGACAAGTTACATGTAAAAACAAGTTTTGTAATTGCAAGTGTCACTTTTACTTGCATTTTTTTTGTAAAATGTAATTACATGTAAAACAACTACAAGTTGAGTTAAATTATGACTGTAGTTGGAATAAGTCATGGTGGTCGAGAGAATTTCTCAAGTTAGTTGGGATCCTCCCACCTTTTTTTCAAGGCGCCTCTCCTATAAATACTTGAGGGGGTCTATTGTAATCGATATCTTTTGGCAATGCAACAAAATTCTGCCAGTTTGTATGTAAAGACTTTGAGCTTAGTTGTAAATCAGATTGCAGTCAATTAAAAGAGGCAAATTGCTTTTAAACTTTGTGTTGATTCAAGGTGTATGTGACGACATTTTCTAGAGATTGATTGTGAGTTTTGAGGTGTTATACAAGAGGGATTCAAGCTCAACCTTGCAGACTTTGAGTTGTTTATTGCGTTTGGAGTTTTAGATTGGTTTTTTAGATTTGATACTGCAGACTTTAAGCTGCTTGTCACGTTTGAAACTATTGTAGGATGCTCAAGCAAAGGGGGTAACTTGCAATCTTTGTGCTTCTTTTATTTTCTATGTATGTGCATAAGAGGTGCATCATGTAGTTAGACTTTGAGCTGCTACATACTGTGCTTGGTTAACAAAAAATCATTTAAAAAGGTTGATAGGAGAGTAGATAGTTGAAGACTTTGAGCTTTCTTTTTGTTTTCCCGTCCCAGAGAAGCAACAGAGGACTTTGTGCCTTAATGGAAACTTTGCTTCTTTATTTAGTTTATTTCATTAATCATTTGTGCTTTCAGCTGTGATTCTTTTCTGAAAAAAGAGAAAAGAATAAGTGTCTTTTCTGGAAAAAGAGAACAAGATAGAGTTTCACCCAGATTTAGAATAGATTTAGAGTTAGAGTTTGTTTTTGAATTGTTGAAGTAGAAAGCAAAGGGGAGCCTTCCCTTTGAAATTAGGAGAGTATTTCTTACACACTGTGGCTGGAACCACAATTTTGTATGCCTTCCCAGGTGTACAAAATTTTCAACCAACACAATATTAAATCAGCTTAATAGTATTAAAAATATCATTAATATACTCATTAAAATGATGGCAATTTACAAATGACTGACTATGTGCTAACAGTCGTTACTGGTCTTACACAATTATGCATTAGGGTAGCAGACATTTCCAAAATGGTAACCGAGGGTGTGAAACAAGTGTAATTAAGAAAATCGTCCAAATTAGGAATGATGGTTAGGGATGGGTGACATAAATGGCTTGTGTGCTATCTCCTGTAATCACTGTCGGTGATATGGGCACACTCAAACCTATGGAGCTAGGCGGAGTCGATGCCTTGTACTTGCATCAACCAAACACAACAAATACTTGTGCATATACAGATATTTATAATACCATATAACTAAAATGCATATAAAATCTTTCCTTAATTGGGGTCACATTACAACATGGACAATAACATAGTATCTCATCAAATCAATTATAATAGCATCAACACACCATCATGCAACCACATCATCATTAGTATATACTATAATCAAAGTACCATATAGTATAATCCATATGTCATCATATAACATCATGTCATATCTTCATAACATCATGCATATATGATCATGGCTAAATCTACGAGTACAACCAACTATCAACATCAACGATGATATCTATACTAACAAAAGAATATAACTATAATTAGGATGCCCCACATGGATACCAATACAAAAGAATAACATACACATAGTCAAAGTACATCATATATAGAGTCAAACTTGGATCAAAATAAAGCAATGGTAGAATACAAACACAAGAGGCATTGCACAGCAACACAACGGGAAATACATGCTCGACCTTGTTTTGTTGACACTCCATACGCTCTCTTACATGTTACACCGCATCACTCTTAAGCCCTTTCCATGAAAAGTGCTCCATCAATTACTTGTATGTCTTGTAAAAGCTCGAATAACCAACATGTCATGACCCGACCATAAGAGAAGATGTCAGCAACAAGACCATACAATTTTCATGTATGAGAGTCACAAACCCACAATTTGGTCAGAACCTACTACAGTGAACAAGTAGAGATCTGTTGTGACCTTTTCACACATCGCCCCATCGCTAATGGGGACCCCATCTTCTCCCGCTTTCTGCGTTGTTAGGTTAGGGTTTTGGTTGCTTAGTGGGCAATTTTGTGTTTCTCGTGCCCGAGTCTCGGAGTTTTGATCATGCCTAGTGCCGTCTAGGGATTTTTGAAGATTAGGATCAAGTTGCAAACGTTGATATTTTAATGATCCTAAGTTTTGTCTGAGTGATTGACCTTTTGAGCATTAACATGTTTTTAAACACGCGCATCAATGATTTTAAAGTGCCAAGGTATTCCAAGACCTTATGGAGTTGTTTTTCTCGCTCCTAAGGTATTATTTAAGTTGATTTCGCACTTTATCCCAATAATTTCCTAGCGTTCGCTCATTTTTTTGGAAAATTTGCCTAAGTCTAGTTTAATTTTGAAGTTTCTAAGCGATTTTGAGTGGTTAAAATGCCAAATTCCTAAGGGAAATCCATATTGCAAGGGTTAGAAGGTCAAATTCCATGCTAGAGGTGCTTTTCCCCTCATATTCCAGACTACTCACCCTTTTCCCCCACTCAAAATCCACACTACACATGGGTTTCCCCTGAAATCCATACTGGCTATGATTTTCCACCACTGTTTATCTATACCTGGATCGATTTTCCCTTGGAAGTGCTAAAATTTGGCTAAATGTTAGGATTTTTCCAGACTGCCATCGATTTTCCACCAGGAGTGCGCACTGGAGTGCGGACTATAGTGTGGACAACGTTGAGGATGATTCCATGCCTGGGTCAATTTTCCACAAGGATATTTTGTGACGAGTTAGTGTGGATTTTGTGCAGACTCTCAGTCTAGACCCAAGTTGATTTTCCACTGAGAGCATTTTGATGAGTTTTAAGTCTGGATTTTCATCCAGACTAAGGTCGAATTCCCACCTGGGAGTAATTTTTGCAAGTAAAGTGAATTTGGAGTGTGGATTTTCAGTCCAAACTGCCATCGATTTTCCCTTGGAGTGTTTTATGTGCATTTTGATGAAATTTTGCATGGATTTTTATCCAAGCTAGGATCGATTTTCCCTTATGGGGAAATTTTTGACACTTCAATGATTTTTAAAGGGATTTTTTAATCCCAACTAAAGTCGATTTTCCCCTGGAGGCTCAATTTGGACTTAAATCGAAATATTTAATAAGTGAGTCCCATTTTATTGTTTTTTACCAAACAAGTATTTAAGCAAGTGTTTTATCACACATTGCTTGTGTGGTGAAAGTGTGAGGTAAAAGCAAGTATAAGAGAGGAGTTTTCCAGCATTATTTTATTATTAAATCTGCCAGGTGTCTCCATGAAAGGCGATTTTTCTCCCTTATTGGCGAATTTTGGCAAAGTGCTGAAGTGAAGTGTTGGGTTGAGGATTCTTTCCTCCTCCATTTTTTCTAGCTTGCTGTTCTATTCCCATTGCTGCCATTAAAGACCATTTCCAGATTTAGCGATTTTCCAAGTTTGGCGATTTTTCCAAGCTTGGCGATTTTTGGTGAAAGGTAGCGATTTTGTGTTGGGAAAATTTTGCGATTTTCTCCTCCATTTTTTGCTTGCTATTCGACCTCCATTGTTGCAGATCCGAGCTGCCATTGATGACATTTTTAGAATTTAAAAAATGGCGCTATAGTTGGAGAAATTTCGATTTTGGTTTTGGAGGGGTTTGGTGCCACATTTTGGTGATTTTCCATGCATGCTTGGTGGCTGCCATCATTCCCAACTTGCTGATTCGCTTCAGATCTGAGGTCTGAAAACTCCATTGTTAGGCGGCTGTCCTCGGAAATTTTCATTTCCAACCCACCTAACCACTTTGGCGATTTTGTTTGGAGCTGATTCTTTAGCTATTTTCCATCATTTTTCAGGGATTTTTAACTACTTTGCAAGGTGCTGGTAAGTTTGAAGTAATTGATTTTCAGACTTGTCCTCAAAAATTTATTTTTTACTAGCCACACTTACATTCCTGAATATGATTGTTGTCATCATTAAAACTGATTTTTATCGAGTTAATGCACATTTTTGAAGATTACATGTTTTAAAAGTCTGATTTTCAGGTTGTCTTCAGAATTGTTGACCTCCATTGTTGACTGCGGAAGGTGTCTTCAAACATACTTTGTGTGAAAACACAACCTTTCACACCTTTCCTTAGTCATCATTGATCCGGTATACTCCTTTGCATTTTAGCTTGCATATTTTCTAAGCATAAGGAGGTATTAGTGAATTTTATAGAGGGTTTCCATGCCCTAGTGTTGTCACACTTTGAATCTAATTGTCAAAATTTACCAAGTGTATGGATTATTTTCCTGACTCCATGCTCTAATTGGCTAAAATCTTTAGAAAGTTAGGAATTTTATGAAGAGCATTATTTATTTTCCTGTCTAACTTCAAGCTTCGTACAGGTGCGGTGTCGAAGTCTGGATATAAGGAAAGGAAAGAACTATTGAAGATGCTGGAGACTGGATTTTATCCAAAACTTAAGATTTCATCCAGATGGAAGGAGATCACAGATACAAACACGCATTTCCTAGACTTCGACCAGATGCAACGACGTATGTTCGGAGTCGGAGATCAAGTTCCTTCCCCAATATATGCGAACATTATGAAGAGTGGTATTTTTCATGCCACTGGATTTCCACAGTCCATACAGTGCAGTGAGCTTATCCTGGAGTGTGCACGGTGTTACGATCCGCTTACGCGAATGATTAAAACTCCTAAGGGCATTGTTATTGCCTACCTTGCTGAGGATGCTGTTGCAGAGGTGTTTGGAATTCCACGTGGAATGGACATGAAGGATGTGACCAAGGATGAATATGAAGAAAGATACACGAAGAAGATGGGTGTATGCAAGAATTTGATAAACAAAGAGTGGATGATTAAGCCTAGGTCTCATCATTCCAAGGCTCCCAAGACGCTCATGTGCATAGACTTCAAAGAGGAGTATAGCGACTTAATATTCCTACTCAACAGAGTGATGGGGATGTCGTAGGGAGCAATATTCGATGGATGAATGTTCTACTTTATCCAGGATTGTCTTAGAGGAACATTAGTAAATTGGTCTAAGATTATAAGTGATAATTTGGACTTTCAATTGAGAAATGTAGAGCGGTCCAAGTCATTCGCCATGACTTCTTACCTAGTATACCTACTTGCACGGTTTGTTTCATACAGAGGATTAATATGCAAAGGTGAAGTCGGGAATGGGCAAGGACAATTCAGGAGTCATGAGTGCTACCCTCAGTTGAGCATGTATAGAATTGAAGAGTATAAGAGAGTGAATGATGCATTCACTATGTATATCACACGGATGCTGCATGGCGGAATCCACAGAAGATTGTCCAAGGAGGCAACAGAGTTAATAGAAAAATATGGATCGTGGTATATTCAGTTTCCCACTTTCACATACTTTAGGATTCATGGGTTTCAATTTGAACTCTACAGACTTCCTAGGTATCCGACCGACAAAATGGTCTTGTTGGAAGTGGTGAGACAACTTCTAGAGTTCGATGTCATCCAAAGAGAGAAGCACAAAACGGGCATGACATTCCCTATTTCTGTTGGGAAGACGTCAGAGGTTTGCCAATCTGCCATAGCCGCCAGCATTGCCAGTGAGGAGCTTGCATTCTATCGATTTGCTACATACAAGAAAAGAGAAAGATTCGATCCAGACAAGAAAGTAGGAAGGATCAGGGGAGAGAAGTTCATTCACAAAGTTGACATAGAAGATTATTGGGCCAACCTGATGGATGAGCAAGCAGTGAAGAGAAGAATGTGGTCCAGAATGTCAGTGGATTTTATGAGGAAGTGTGGACTTTTCCTCATTCCTGATCAAGTGTTAGATGACAGAGATCATACGCATCCACAGTATGAGAGTGAAATGAAGAAGGCAATCCTATTACCTAATTCGTCAAAGTTAGAAGAGATTGACCTGAATATATTGATGAGAGAGGTCTTGAGTTTCTCTCGTGCATTGGTAGATATACAGATGAATAAGTTAGTTGATATGGGCGTTCCCTTCACTTATGAAAGGATGAAGCCAGAAGAGTCTACTTCCGAGGAAGATCAGAGGACTATTAGTGATGTCAGGATTCATGCAGATGAAGAGAGTCAGGCTCCCAAGAGAAGGAAGAACACGCTAGGAGAAGTCAAGGCCAGAGGGAAGACGATTGAGGAGGTGAAGAAGAAACAAAAGATTGTCATTCCTCCACTTATCATTCCTTCACCCCCTCCCAGTGTCTCATCAATCGAAGTGATTGAAGTAACAGAGCAGAACAAGGAGACCCAACAGTGTTCCAACACAGTGATACTACCAGGGAATACTCAGGAATTTCATGCCACAATGACATCTGCACCTCCGAATGAGAATGATGATCAGCCGGGATCCCCTACTGTCCTTTTGGAAGTTAGTTTGGGAAATGAGGTATATCATTGGACCAGGAATAATCCTGATGATAATGATGATGTTATCTCGGCATTGAGAGGACTTGATCGAGAATTATGTCTCGATGATGTTATGGAGATGGCCGCTATTCCTGAATGGCTGATGAAAAGTATGGAGAAAAGTAAACAAATGATAGAGGTACAACCTATTGACGACATTGATGACTACCTAGCTAGGAGTGCTAAGGAGAAAGATCCCAAGAGAGCGGAGATTTTGTTGCACATAGCTAGAGATGAGACAGGAATGCAGATTGCACAGATTGCTGTTCCTATTGCAGGTGTGACAGCAGACATTGCTACTCCTATGGATTTTCAGATCACTTCAGTTGCCCTTGGTCGTACATCTAGAAAGCAAGAATTTCAGGAGGTTGGTGAAAACCTCAAGGCAATCGATGCAAGGTTAGACAGAGAGATTGCGGAGAAAGAAAGGTACAAAGAAGAGAATATCAGACTTAGAGAGTATATTGCAGGGATAAGGCGTGAAGATCTCACCCTTATTTCCCCTATTGCAGTTGACCATGGAATGCATTCACACTATGAGGCAGTGAGAGGTACACTCTCGGAGGTGGAAAAGTGGATTGAGAATACAAGAAAGTAGGCAGATGATTTCCTTACTCAGTTCGTCCATGCATATGATAGGACAATAGGGCTCGCATTCAGAATCCAGTATTTGGAGGGAGTTTGGGAAGAATTCTGGCCTATTCAAGACAAGACTATTCCACGCCTCCAGGCTTTGAAGAAGATTCCTAATTCCACCTTGGTTAGCGAGAACATTGTGCACAGTGGAGATAGATACGATTTCCATGGCTGGTATTGTTCATTAGCCATGAAGAAATCAACTTATGAGAATGCCCAGTCGAGTTGTATGGAGATGGAGGGATTGATTCAAGACACATTCAGATGAAGATCCTTGCCTCGATTGGGGAATTATTGGGTGTTGTTGTTAGTGATGCTAGTGGTTTACACTTAGCCGAATTAAGAGACAAGATGAAATTTATGTATTTTTGCCACTTGGACTCTTTGAAGAAGAGTCAAATAGATGACTTGGTCTCTTTGTTGATTCATGTTCATAGTTCACAGAAGCTCATGGCAAAATGGGAGAACACTTTGGATGCTTGCTCGGATTAACTGAACGTGATTGATTTACAACAGGATACCTTGCCTAGCATTTCTATGGAGAAGTTAGATTCAGTATTGGCTAGATTCTTGGAGTATGCTAGGAGAGAGAGAGATGCAGGGAGGAATTTTCTAGAAGATTCCCTATTTGATGACTAGGTATCTTTTCATTGGGCCATATGTAGGTGGAACCATTTTTGATGTAAACCCTAATTAGGGCAATTCTAGGGTTTTGTTGGCATGATCTTGGCCGTTGATCTTGGATCAATCTTGGCCATCCATTTTGTAAGAGACTCTATATATGCCTCCTTGTCTCTCATTTGTAAGAGAGAGTTTTTGTAGAATTGTTGGTATATGCTGCAGCTATTTGAATCATAATCATTGTTCAATTGTTGGTGATTTTCCTCTTCAAGTGTTGTATTTGCATTCATGGTTCTCAATTCTTCCAAGTTAGATTAGAATTTTAGTTTAGAATTTATTTTCATGTATGTTAGATTGAGTGGAAGATTTGTTGAACTCATTTGTGTGGAATCCTTAATCCATACCACTAGCCTCTTGCCGCTCGTAAGTGCGCCTTGCGTGGGCAATTGGAAATTTAAGTAAGCTTAACTTCAACTATTACTCGTCCCTTGACAAACATCAACTTGGATGGTGTCAACATTTGATTGTGATAGCCTGAAAATCTATAAGTATACCTTAGACGATTGCACTAAGCTTGTGTCAATACCTGATTGTGAGACCTCGCCTAGTTTGATTCCACTTAATCCATTCATCATTTCCTACATTCCTAGGCTTAGAATAGATTTCCTGAACCCTATTTCTTTTGCCCATTTTTTTTAGTAAGAAGTAAATCCAGAGCCATATTGATAAATCTTAAGTTGTCAGCACACCTATTCCGCATCATTCATGATAATCCAAACATTTGCGTAAGTCCCCAAGTGAACACAACAATTCACATCGACCATTGAGTTACCCACTCGTGAAGATCTGACATGTAGAAACCTTGGAATCATTTTAGTTGATCTCATTCTTAGCATCTGAGGTGATTTTGTTCAAGAGAGGGTAAATTATCTTGGTAATTTATTTTGTAATGTTATGTGCCTAAAACACACATCAACAAGATCCAAACACAAATTGAAGGAATTAAAGAGATAGCAAAGGGATCACATGAGCAATAAGTAGTAATTAATTTCCAAGTGGTGCAATCACCCCTAGATTAGTTAAGGCCAAGAGGCATGTAGCCGAGAGACACTCTTTGTAAAGAGATACCAAAGGAAAAGACATAACTCTCCAACGTCAAGAAGGTATAAGTATCCATTCCCAGCATCCAAGAAGACCATCAAAGAAGGAAGAAAGAGAGTTAGATACGAGTACAACAATCAACAAAAGCAGATCGATATTCATAACAATAGGATCAGTTCATAAATCAGCGTAAGGATTCATCCAAAGAACAAATAATAAGTAGCATCGAAGAGAAGAAGAAAAGCATTTGAGCAACGAAGAGATTGACAATCTAACAATAAATTTATACAGCAGATTTGTATTTTGTTCAAGCATTTGGTTCTTAATCAAGATATTAAACTGGCAATGTACATTCTTAAGCATACTTTATACCTATTTGGGAATTCTAGGACAAAATTAAAGTCCTAATAGGGGACATTACAATTGGTATCAAAGCAATCCTTCTTGCCACCCTATGAAAGGTAGTTAATGCAACCTAGCCAAAGGGCTCAAAAGGCTTTAGGGTTTTTTCTTTTTGGCAAAAGGCCATATATTTTGCCTTCAAATTAGGAAAGGATTCGTCTTTCAAAATTCTGACTAGTTCATGGTCTCTTTTTGGCACGAGGTTTGAAGATTTGTTTCAAATGGATAGTGTTTTTTAGCAATTTGATTTGCCATCATTCTTTTTGTTTTGCGGAGGCGATCTCTAATTGATTGGAGGTCTTCACTCTATTTGTAGACCAATCCACAGAGGATAATTGTTTGCATCTGCGGGGTAGCATATATTTAAAAGTGTGAGAACATCACAGGGCCGCACCATAGCAGCAGAGAATGGACAATTTTCTCCTGTCTTTGTCTGGCTTCTGCATGATTTTTATTTGAACCTGGCTGAAGATGGTTGGATGTTCACACCATATTCAGTTCCCAATTGCACATTGGCAGCTTTGTTTCCATGCATACGGTTTGTGGTAGATACGTGGAGGTGGTTCGATTGAACCAGTGTGATTGGTTGAGACCTTCCTGGGCATGCCATGATTTGGATCAACTAATCATACTGGAGATCATGACTGGAGCATTTTACTGAAGGCTTCAAGTTACTTGGGCCTGTAATACACTTTGGATCGACTTCTTTACTCTAAACAAGATGTGTTCTTTCTTTTTCTTCGGGTGTGGTAGAGCATTGGTTGTCATTGTTCTCAGGCCGACGGGAGTACCTCTTGTCTACGTGCTCATTGACATCTGTCATTGAAGTCCTATTTCTGAAGGCCATTACCCTATGCACCAATATCTCTCCCACGTTGAGAAATATCAAATCCATGATGAAGCCGCAGTGTACCTGATTCGATTTGTTTGACGATCCATTGGTGTAGCAGAGCCACGACACAGTAGCAGCCTGTACTGGACATGAGAGAAAGCCCGCGTGAAGACTCTCCATTTATTGTAAGTTTCATTTCTAAAATTTTGACATGCAAATAAGGAGAGGTTCATAACCCCCCATAGTGAACTGTTAACAAGTACTAGAACAAAAGGTCGATAGATGAAATGTCAAAAGCATGTTGACCCAATTAGCTAAGAAAAGAGATGGACGTGTCTAAATACACTTCAAAGTTTTTTTTTTAATATCCATAATAATACTCCCAGAATGTTGAATCATTGATTTGATTGACAAGAAATAAAACAAAATAGCTTCTATCTCTCGCTCTCAGAATGGCAAGTTCTCCAAAGTTTCTGCTCCTAGATTCTCAACTACTGCGCAGAAATAATTATTCTGCATGGAAGACCAAACTCAAAACTCAACTCGAGTTTGAGGAAGTTTGGGATGCGGTCAGTGGAACCACCACACGCCACAAAACACATGCTAATGAGCAAAAGAAGTTTGATCAAGCCGATTGAAAGGCGAAATTGATCATTCTGTTCAGTGTATCTGATGATGTTCATCCCTTTATGCGCGACTTGTCCACAACCAAAGATGCATGAGACAAGCTCAAGACGGTGTATGAGGTGAAGAATCAAAATTAGATCCTAAATTTGCAGAGTTAGCTACACAATCTGAAGATGAAGAACGAAGAACAATTAGAATCCTTTCTCAAAAGGATTGCAGAGTTGAGAGCTCCCTTACAAGCATTGGGAGAAAAGATTGAAGATGCCATTTTGGTGCCTATTGTTCTACGGGCACTACCTTCCAGATATAAAGTTTTTGTGACAACTTTGAATGTCACAGAGACGACACCCTCCTTTGAGAAGTTAGTGAATCTACTTCAAAAAGAAGAATCTCTAAGGCATGCACATGAGGAGGAGGATCATGCCATGACCACTCATCATAAAGGTAAGAAGCCTATGAAGCAATCTGGTGGACCATCCAAATTTGGTAATTCATCTAGACCTTAGAAGCAATGTCCAATTTGTGACAAAGTTGGACATGATGGGAAGCATTGTTGGCACAACTCCTTTAACAGAGGATCTTCCAACAAATCACATCCAAAGAAGCCCTTTCAAAGTGGCAAACCGCAATGGGAGCAAAAGAACAAACAAAAGAAACAAAGCAATGTTGCTGAAGCAGATGATTCTCCAAACGAGGAATACGTGCTATCAACCCAAACTCCAGATGATGGTTCACAATCCACCTCTATATGGTATGTGGTCTCTGGTGCTGCAAAGCACATGATTGGACAGGAGGAGTGGTTTCTCACATTGAAACGCCATCATGGTACAGTCACTCTTGGAGATGATACCACCCATCAAATCCAAGTTATTGGTGACATCTCTTTGCAGTTTGCCATACCTCGTTGTAGGATTACTAATGTTTTGTACGTGCCAGACTTACCAAAAATCTTCTTTTTGTTAATCTGTTTCTTGATCATAATCTTAGGATTGAATTTGACTCAACTAAGGATAGAAAGGTCCGTCGTATCAAAGATAAGCTTAAAAACGCAAAGATTGTTGCTAGTGCTATTGAGGTTGGTAGAATGTTTAAGCTTGATACAATTGCTAATAATCAAGCCCTGGTGACTAAGGACAATGATCTTTCATTGCTTTCAGATCGTAGATTCAGTCACTTAAGCACTAGTTATTTGCTCAAACTTTGTAAGAATAACATGGTCAAAGGGCTTCCTTCACTTGAGAAGTCAAGTGTTGTTTGTTCTAGCTGTATTGTTGGAAAACAACATAGAGCACCCTTCTATCCCAATGAGCATCGTGCAAGCCAACCTTTGCAGTTGGTGCATACCAATCTATGCGGGCCGATGCCACCTAGTCACAATGGATACATGTATTTTCAGCTTTTTGTTGATGATCATACATGGAAAATGTGGGTATATTGCTTGTTGCATAAAGATGAAGCTTTTTCCTATTTCAAAGAGTTTTGCACTCAGGTGGAGAAAGATACGAATCATTGTGTTCATGCCCTCCACTCAGATCGAGGGGGGGTGTACACTAGCACATAATTCTCCACGTATCTAAAGGAAAATGGCATTCGGCGTCAACTAACTTTTGCATACACACCTCAACAAAATGGTGTTGCAGAACGGAGAAATCGTATCATTGTGGAGATGGTCCGTAGTATGTTGAAAGATTCTCAACTAGAGCATGCATATTGGGCTGAAGTTGTACACACTGCAATTTATCTTCTAAATCGTGCTCCAACCAAAGCCCTTGATGGCATCACTCCAGAAGAAGCATGGATAGGGGTGAAGCCTTCTATCTCACATCTTCATGTCTTTGGATGCACTGCATATATGCACATTCCTAAACATAAGAGAAAGAAGCTTGATGAAAAATCCATGAAATGTATTCTTCTTGGTCATAGTAGCGAGTCTAAGGCATATCGCCTTATGGATCCTGACACAAAGAAAATATATATTAGTAGGGATGTCATTTTTGATGAGAAGAGTGAGTCAAGTTCTCTTTCCAAATCATCACCTACTTTAGATAGTGCTCCTATATTCAACATGGATGGTAAAAATGATGGAAATGTTAACAGTCAATCAACACCCACCAGTGTCACAAAACCCTCACCGAAGTGGTATACTAGTACCATTTGAGATGCAAAGTTGGATGGAGTCCTAGACACTTCAACATCAGGTCCAAGGACTCGCAGCATGGATCGTAATGAGGTAAGCTTAGCTCTAATGACTATAGTTGTTGAAAATTTTGAGCCATCTAATGTTCAAGAAGCACTTGAATCAAAGCCTTGGAAAAAGGCTATGGAAGCAGAGTATCAATCTTTGATGAAAAACAACACTTGGGAGCTTGTTGATCTACCACCTGTTAAGAAAGCAATTGGTTGTAAATGGATTTTAAAAACTAAGTATAAAGTAGATGGTAGTATAGATAAACATAAGGCTAGACTTGTAACCAAAGGTTATGCCCAGAAAGAAGGGATAGACTATGAGGAAACATTTGCTCCCATTGTAAAGATAAAAACCATTAGGATGATTTTTGCTTTAGCTGCTCAATTTGGATGGGAATTATACCAAATGGATGTAAAAATTGCTTTTCTTAATGGAGACCTTAAGGAAGAGGTCTATATGACCCAACTAGAAGGATATGTTGCACCTGGTAAAGAAGAAAATGTGTGCAAGCTAATGAAGTCCCTATATGGTCTCAAACAGGCTCCAAGAGCCTGGTATATCAAAATTGATGATCATTTGTTAAAACATGTTTCCACTAGGCATCCATATGATCCAAATCTCTACCTCAAGGATCAAGGGGGGGATATTGTGATCATTAATGTATATGTTGATGACTTGGTTATCATAGGTAGCTCAGATGAAATGGTTGAGTCAACCAAGAATGATCTCTAGAAGGTTTTTGATATGACAGATCTCGGGCTACTGCATTATTGTCTAGGCTTAGAGGTATGGCAAACAAATCACCATATCTTTGTGTCACAAAGTGTAATGTCCCCTTCTCAGGCGTAATGTTTCAGTTGACTGATGGCCTATTTCGGAAACCCGTAGGCTACTCAATGGGTGAAATTAGGGTTTCCAATTTTGGAGTTTGTTGTTGCTCGTGAATTAGAGTTTGGATCGCGGATTCTTTTTGCGTTTTCAAAGGGCTTCGCAGTGGTATGTCCGGCTTTGCGTTCCGAGCACTTTTTGGAATTTACTATTTTTAGTAAATTCTATTTCTGGCAGTGGTCCTGATTATTTTGGCACAGTTGGTTCTCTTCTTCAGTTGGTTCAGTTGGCTTCGTCACTTTTGGCCTTGGGATGTTTTTGGAGAGATAAGTTCATTTCTTTTAAATAATGTTATGTTTTAATGTTATATTTTAAAGTTGACCCCTTTTCCTAGTGTCATCACTTCAAGTTGTTTTAAAAGGTGGTCTTCAAGGGTGGATGCATCATGGAAGGGATTTAATATTTCCTAAGGTCTAAAATCTTGCTTATGAAAAGGGGTGCCAACTTTATGAAGAGAAGTGAATTAAAATAAAGGTTAATTAAGCTTTTAAAAGTGGCGCCATCTCTTGGAGGAAAATTCAAATGTGAAATTAGGGCGCACTTTCTAGAAGCCTCTAGAGATTTCTTGTTAAGCTTATAAATGGAGGCCTCTTCCCTTCATTTGTGATCTTATGTCTATTGTAATGTTACTCTGCCGGAAAGGTATTGGGGTTGCTTCGAGGAATGAATGCCTCCTAGCCTTGGCATTGCTTCTTGCTTGAAAGATAGCAACTAGTGGTGATTTAGTGTAGTTGTGAGAGTTTGTAGTGGGGATTGCATTGTAGCTTGAGTTGTGCTTGAAGTTTAGTTATTTGCATTTCATTTCATTTTCGGGAGTCACGGTTAGCAGGGCAGATATGTAGTTTCACTCATATATTTCACTCATATGAAGTGTTTTATTTTATAGAGAAAAATCGCCATTCTTGCCTGGTGTCACTGCTGGGAATTGCCTTGGGGTTCGTGATAAATAATCTGTTGGGTTAATGTCTGATTTCTTGGTATTGGTTGGGTCACCTCCTTCATAGGAAGCCATTGCTTTTGGTTTTGGGTCATTCGGACTAGTATTGAGAGAGTAATGAGCATTTTAGTGATTCCATGTGTTGCTGATTAAGCATTTCACGTGCAGGTCTGTCATAAATCAGAATATTTCTTGGACTTATCATTTTTGTTAAGCCCAGGAGAGCCTTCTATATTGTTACAGCATTGTATAGTCTTAATCCTATGATCTTGGCAAGCATTTACTATCATATTGTAAGCTGAACAGTAGTACTGGCAGCATTTCTTCTCATTTTCATTTCACGCTTGTTATTTACATTTAATTCCATTTCTAAGTTCTTAGCATCTCTGCCATATGGTAGCTCCATTCCCACCCTGGGTTTGAAAGCACATTGTTGGTGTTGATTTTTCCTTCAGCAGTTGTAATTGCAAAGATCCTCTGACCATATGTTAGTCCATCTTGCGCACATTCTTGGTTAGAGTTACTTTCAGAATGCTTTAAGAGCCTCTGAACATATGCTCACGCCTTGCCCAACTCGGGATCCTGGTGTACATTCTTGGTTAGAGTTGTTTTCCGCATCGTTTTGGTTTAAGTGCTAACCCTAACGGATGTGTGTTGCATTACTCTTTGTAATTGAAAAATTGAAAAAAAATTGGTCTGGGATATTTCAGTGGTATCAAAGCCTCACATCCTGCCATCCTGTGAAACACACCTTCTATGAGTGACAGAGAAAGAAGATACTTAGCAAGGGAAGATAAAAAGGCTGCAAGTCAGTTTCAGTTTCAGTGGTATCAGGTTCCTGAAGGTCAGACAACATCAGAGGTTTTGAGGGCTCATTGGGAGTCTTCTCCGGAAACAGAAATGGGGGACAGTGAAAGGCTAGTAGGTGGTACTGAGAGGTTTACAAGCAGTCAGGATGAAAGTGGAAAAGGAAGGGAAAGAACACCAAGTCCTGGAAAGAGGTTCGAGAGGAAGATGGATGCCTTATTGGATATGATATCTCTCATGATGGGGAAAATGGGTCAGAGTTCTAATTCACAGAACAATCAAGGGCACACCAGAGAACACAGCAAGTGCAGCAGAATATCGTGCAGCAAGTGCAGCAGTTTGTGAAGCAATTTGGCTACGTCGCATATTAGAAGGATTGGGCATACCTCAAAATGAACCTACGTAATCAGAGTGTTCTCAAGCTTGTTCATAATCCAGTGTTTTATGAACGAAGAAAGCATATTGAAGTTGATTGTCACTTCATGCGAGAACATGTTCAACAAAACAACATTCAGCTTCGATTCTGCTCTACACAGGAACAATGTGCTAACGTCTTCACCAAGCCTCTTGCATGCATGAAATTTGAATTTTTTTAGGATTCTCTTGTTAGTACTTTAAAGAAATGATGTAATAAGGGGGGAATGTTGGGTATTCCATCATTTACTCAACATAGATAGATAGTTTTATTTGTTTTTGTCTTTTTGTAAACGTATGTTGTTTGTTAGAACAACTTAGGATATTATTTATTATTTATTGAACTTGAGTACTATTTTTAAGGCACACAATTCACTACATTTTTTGCCTATATATGTGCAGGATGTATTGAATAGAGGATGTGCAAATATTATATTCATTCTGTTCTCTGATAAGAAAAAGAAGGAAAATTGCATCCATCAATATTCTTACACCCAACAACACCATGAGGGGTGTATCATGACATGCCCTCAATATCTTCTTCTTCATCTTAGATTTAGGAATGATATACACTCGGTCTTTGTAAAATATGAGCTCATTCATTACTTTGAACCTGTCATCTTGCACTTTCTCTTCCGAAAGGTCATTAGCAAATGAATCCTTAACATACTAAACTATTATCAAAGCCCTCCAATCAGCAGATATATCTGTTATAGAATGAAGATGAGGCTTCCTAGAATGAGCTAGAGCATGCATTATGACCAGCATTTCTTTATCATAAATTGAGAAATTCTGCTCAGCATCCCTGAGTTTTTTGCTCTCATATGTGACAAAATGTTTATCTTGTGTCAAGACAACCTCTATGCTCTCACCTGAAGCATCACATTCTAGGACAAAGGAAGTGAAAAATATGGAATTGCTAAGACTGGGCATGAGCTCATTACCTCCTTAAGTTTGTCAAAAGCTTGTTGGGTTGTTGGACACTGTTGGCATTTTGATGATATTTTGATTGTCATTGGACACACACTTTCTTGATGTATGAGTTATGCTCAACCGGTAATTGCTCCAACCGGTATTGTGTATTATTGAATTTATAGTCTTTAGACTATCGATATTTTCCAGAAGATGGTTTACCGGTCACAGATTAACTGAAGATCCCAAGCGGTTCGAGGAGCTCAAGCGGTACGAAGGAACCAAGCGGTAGTTAACTTTTGATCGGAACACTACGATCTACCAGTCTTCATTTTTGACAACCGGTAATCGGTATATTGTATTAACCGGTATTACTCTGTGATGAGTTACCAACCGGTATTACTGTAATGTGTGATGAGTTATCATCCACCGACACTTTGGTGGTGTTTTTGTGCCGTGTTACCAAATGTGTCTAGATACACTGAACCTAGGAACTTGTAGTCTAATCCTATTGGGCCGACATGGAATCAGTTTCCTTTATAAGGACATCATGTCTAGGGTTTGCATGTGTGAGACATAGAAGAGAAAATGTTATGTGCGATCATCATAGAGAAGATTAGGTCTGTGTGAAAAGACAAAATGTGGAGATATTGAAGACTGAAGTAATGCTGAAATGCATTAACAATGAGCTGTCAAGGATCTAACTAAGCATGCTGTGCTATTATCTAGATCATTCACTTGTTGATTACTAATTTCTTCGACAAGTCTGAAACCCTTAACCGGGTAGGCCCAGCAAAGCCTTTGTAAATCCTCCAACAAGGTGGTTCACAACAATGGATTTGAAATCCTTTAACAAGGTAGTCTTTACCAGGACTTATCTCCTAACAAAGATCTAGATTCCTAACAGGATTTGTTCTGGTGAAGAACATTGTATGACCTTAACCGGTCTGGTTTCTATTCTGCAGATAGTTACTTGTGAGTTTCTGCTCACCGTGGTTTTTCCCATTTGGGTTTTGTTGTGACATATTCACACATAGCCCCATTGCAAATGGGGACCCCTACTTTTTTTGCTATCTGGGGTTCGCTTTCTAGGTGTTTAGGGTTTGTTTGTTAACCTTTACATTTTGAGTGTCGCCAGGGGATCAATAGGATGGTAGGCTTTGCTTGAGCGAGGTGAGTCTTCGGGGCCCCAGAATTAGGGTTTCCTTGAGAGTCTTCCTTAGGGCCTGGTTTTGCTCTTGTTGCTAATTGTGTCTTGCTTGGTGAGTGAGTATCATCCTTGAAGATCTGAGTTAGGTCGAGTTGGTGAGTGATGAAGTCTGGAATGCCATCCTGATCTTCAAATGCCCTGAAATTTGGCTAAGTCTGGAATGCCTTGATCCTGAAATTTGGCAAAGTCTGGAATGTCTTGATCCTGAAATTTGACTAAGTCTGGAAAACTGAAGAATCCTCCAAAAACTAGATTTTGCAATATAACTCCTGGAGGTCCGAAACCACTCTCAAACATCCTGAAAGTATATATGGAATATAACTTAAAGTATAAGAAAGAAGAAAGATATAAGGAGAAAGATATAAGTGACAAAGATATAAGGAGAAAGATATAAGGAAATGTCACTTAAATGTTATATTCCATAAAATGATCCTGACAGAGAGTCCAAAATGTCAAATTTCGCTCCTGACCCTTCCAAAGGGTCTAGAGCGAAATTCTTATTTCCTCTATTTTTCTCCTTAGCTTGACCAAGTTTGTAGACTTTTGAGGCATAATTGAGAAGGTTTGATGCAACTTTGCCTTGGAAAGGAGATTTTTGACCTTGGGATGATGGATTCTAGCCTGGGAGAGGAATTTCGCTCCTGACCCTTCCAAAGGGTCTAGAGCGAAAATCCTTATAACTCTCATTTTCCTTCCTTGTTTTGGATGGGCGTTGGTTTATTAGGCTTTGCGTGTGAGTCTTGATGTGTTCTTGCCTTGAGAAGTGTTTTGAAAAGTGAGGATCTTGTCCAAAAATAGGAATTTCGCTCCTGACCCTTCCAAAGGGTCCAGAGCGAAATTCTTCATAAGCCTCATTTGCTCCCTTGTTTTGGATACCAACCTTGTTCCATGGGCGAATTTGGGAAGGAAATAACATGTCTCTGCCTTTTGAGGTGATGGAACGTAGTAATGTGAAGGATTTTGGCCAAGATTAGGAATTTCGCTTCTGACCCTTCCAAAGGGTCCAGAGCGAAATTCACCATAATCCTCATTTGCTACCTTGAATGGGCTTAAAACCTGGTTCCTCAAGTGGAAAAAAATCTATATTTGCCTCCAGGAGAAGATTGAAGTTTGAAAAATGAGCAATTAAAGCCTAAATCAAGATTTTCGCTCATAACCCTTCCAAAGGGTCCAGAGTGAAAATCAACCTAAGACTCATTTCTCGCCTTATTTGACCAAATTTTGATTTGCAAGGCACCTTGAAAGGAAGGATGGACATCTTTTGCCATTGGAAATGTTTGAAAGCATTGAGAAGTGAAGGATTTTGAGCCAAATAGTGAATTTCGCTCCTGACCCTTCCAAAGGGTCCAGAGCGAAATTCCTAGAAACACCTATTTTCCATTGGAGGAGGTCAAGTACTTAGTTATTTATGGCGTAGATGGAAGTGGGATAGCATGTTTTTGCCTCTTGAGGTGGTTTGGAGTTGGAGAATCAAGCTCAAATCATGAAAATCGCTCCTGACCCTTCCAAAGGGTCCAGAGCGAAAATCTTCATGGACCTCATTGTCTCCCTTGTTAGGCCAAGTCCTTAGTGTCCAAGGCATGTTGGAGGAAGGATAAACATATTCTTGCCTTGAGGAATGATGGAAAGCAACAAAAGATGAAATTTCAAGCCTAGAAAGGAAATTTCATTCCTGACCCTTCCAAAGGGTCTAGGGCGAAATTCCTTACAAACCTACCTTTTGACATTTCTTAGGCTTAAAACCTTGTTCCTAGGGTGAATAGAGATGAGATTTTACCTTGCAATGAAGTTTCAAGTTGAAAGAATGACGATTTTTGTTCAAGAATGAGATTTTCGCTCCTGACCCTTCCAAAGGGTCCAGAGCGAATTTTCTGAAAACCTATCTTTTCCCTCAAATTTATGCCAAGTCTATAGTGGGTCAAGATTAGAGGTGTCTTTAGGCATGTCCTTGAATGGTCAATAATTATCAAGTTTGAAGGAATTAAGCCAAATGATGAAAATCGCTCCTGACCCTTCCAAAGGGTCTAGGGCGAAAATTCTTCAAACACCTATTTTCCCTTGCAAAATCAAGTGAAACTTGGGTTGGATGTGAGAGGAGAAGTGTTTTCTAGCCTTTTGAGGTGAATGCAACTTGAAATGATGGAGGAATAAGCCTAAATGATGAAAATCGCTCGTGACCCTTCCAAAGGGTCCAGAGCGAATTTTCTCTAAATCACATTTTTTCCCTATTTTGTGCCAAGCCAAGTGCTGACTAAGGCGAGTTTTGATGGGAGAGGTCCTCAGGAATGACTTTGACTTAGCAATGATTATCAAACTTGAAGGAATTGAGCCAAAAAGTGATTTTCGCTCCTGACCCTTCCAAAGGGTCCAAGAGCGAAAATCTTAAAACCACCTATTTTCCTTGCAAGTCTAGTCAAATGTTAGGTTTTCATGGCTTGGATTGGTGCGAGGAGACATGTTCTTGCCTTTTGAAGTTAATTGGTGTTGAAAAATGATGGAAATTAGCCCAAACCAAGGATTTCGCTCCTGACCCTTCCAAAGGGTCCAGAGCAAAAATCCTAGGATCACCTACTTTCTCTGCAAGACAAGTTAAAATTTTATGGTCTAGATAGGAGTGAGGCAATGTGTCCTTAGCCTTGGAGGTGAATTGAAGTTGGAAGGATGGAGGAACATGCTCAAAACTTGAAAATCGCTCTTGACCCTTCCAAAGGGTCTAGAGCGAAAAACACTAAAACCATCCTTTTCTCCAAATTTTGTGCTACGTCAGGCCTAGACTAGGGTGAGAGAAGCTATTTGGAATGCCTTGGAAAGATGTTTGACCATCAAAAGTGTGAATTTTGAGCTAAAATTGCAAAATTCGCTCCTGACCCTTCCAGAGGGTCCAGGGAGAAATTCTTATAGGGCCTATCCCTGGAAAGAGTCCTAAACTAACTTCATGTTAATATCTTTTTGTTGATGATTTAAGTTGAAAATGCTATGTTGAAATGGATTTATCATGTGCTCTTAATCATCTTTTGGTTTGTTTTGGCAGATGGAAGAAGACCAGGGTAGGACAAGGACGACCTTCTCCAACCCAGCATCAACAAGGACGACTTTCTCCAGCCCAGCCTCATCAAGGACGATCTCTTCCAGTCCAACATTTGAAGGAAAGACAAGGTGGCATCCCGGTCATCACTCCTCCAGTCGAGTTGGTCCACTTCAGCATGTCCAGATTCAAATGTACCTGACTCATCAAAGATGGCACTAACTTCGATGTACCTACCCCGGCTATCCATTGGTTGAATATTCGAGAGAAGACATGTGTCCAAATAATGCAATTATTTCATTGGTCAGAATTAAGTTTGTTGTAACAAACCCTAATTAGGGTTTCATTGTAAAATCTTGGCCATTGATCTCAAATTGATCTAAGCCATTGAATTGTATTGTGGGTACTATATAAGGCCTGGCTCCTCATTTGTAAAGGCTAATAGTTATTCAATAATAGCTAATAGTTAATAGTTAGTAATAGAGGCCAGAATAGGATAATAGCAATTAGAGTAGATTAAGAAGAGAAGGCAAGACATTGTTGCCTTAATTGTAAAGACTTCTTTTCATTGAAGATATGGTGGAATATGTTGTTTCTTTGCAATGTGCATGATCTCTTGTTGAATCTTCTTTTTTGATGATAGATGATTAAATTGAGTGTAGAAAATTGTTGAATGCACCTGTGTGGAATCTATCTAGTCCATACCACTAGCCTCTTAAGTCGTTACACGTCAATTGTTCATGCATTATCTTGAATGGTGATCATTGTCAGATGGTGTACGATTTGAACGTATTGTAACCATCCCTTAGAAGATCGCACTGAGTTGGTGTTGAATTGTTCAATCTGATGCTAGGACCCAGCCTAGTAGGACTCCACCTAGTCATTCATCCATCTTCTCGCACCTAGATAGTAGAGTAGATTTCCTGAACCCTGCGTCTTTTGCCATTTGTTTGTCTTCCAGTTAGTGAATAGGACTTGTGATTCTAGCAAATTAGACGTTCAAGTCATCAAGTGTAAGTCCCCTTGTGATTCTTGGAAAATCACATCATACCACAGAGAGCTTATCCACGAGTAGAGAACCTACATACAAGAACCTTGGAGTTGCCTCGACTGATCCTTCGGCAAGATCTTTAGCAGTCGGGAAACTTTTCTCAAGAGAGGATAAGGTAGCTTTAGGTATTTTATTTTGTGTTTGGTCGTGTACAAAATACACATCAATAGAATTGGCGCTAGAGGGAGGGGCGAGCATTTGAAAGTTGGATCTTGTCAAGTCACATTGCATTTGAAGAAATCATCTTAAGGCTTTTTACCCTTCTCCCACGCTCAACAAAATTAGCAGTGCTTGACAGTGAATGCGAACTCTTGAATCTAAGGAAGATCAGTGGAAAGTCATCTTCAACACTCGACGGAGGTAGTCCGTAGAAAGGAGGTGATCGTTGGGTCGTCAGTTGGACTTACGAAAGAAGGAAGCAAGCTAGAACCAATTGAGCTTTTGAGTTGAATCTGAGATATTCAAGATCTCTCTTATTCCAGAAATTCCAAAAAAAAGTGAAAAATGGAAAATCCAAAAAAAAGAGTGAAAAATAGAAAATCCCCAAAAAAAAATCCAGAAAAATAAAAAATCAAAAAAGATTTCTCAATGGAGCAACAACAGTTTCACGATGAGCAACAAGTTGATTTTCCTGAACTTTGGTGGAGATTAGATACACAACTTTATCCACGCAGATTGTCTGAGTTTTCAAGACCAGGGCAGTGTCGAGTCCATGAGACAGAGGAACATGATGAAATGCATTGCTTGAAGTACTTATCAAGGATGGAATCGGTAGTGTAGGGAAAAATTTTCTTTTGGGATGTCCTCAGGCCAGAAACAGAAGAAGGCAGCTTCAGTGTCCCAGAGAGCAAGGATCCTCTTCTAAGCTTCTTGTGGATGATCGAGAGTCAGCTCATTTTGAATGGTGAAATGCGTTTAGAGAACACATTATTGCCATTGTGGTGTAGAATTCACAACTCACCTCACTCTGAATTTACTTGCTCAATATGTGAAATGGCTATCAATCATGTCAGAAACCAATTTGGAATGCCAACTTTGTCTGAGGAAGAATGTATTATTAACAGATCTTGGGGTGCTGTTGATGTGTTTTTTATGCACATGCGAACACAGAATAAAATACCTAAAGGTACCTTATCCTCTCTTGAATAAAGTATCTGAATGCTGAAGATATTGCGAAAAGGATCAATCAGGATGACTTCAAGGTTCTTCGTTGTAGGATCTCTACGTGTGGATAAGCTCTTTGTGGTATGATGTGATTTTGCTGGAATCACAAGGGGACTTACACTTGATGACTGAACGTCCGATTTGCTTTGAATATTGCTGGAACACAGGTTTTTACTAGCTTTGATTTGAAAAAAGGAAAAAAGATGAGGGTGAGGAAAGGATCTAATTCTGATACTAAGAATGTAGGAGCAATGAATTTCTTTGATGAAATTTCTAACTAAGTCTTGTTTTGACATCACAGGACCATCTCCACAAGGTTAGTGCGATCTTCGAAGGAAAGCTTTATGATGTTCAAATCATCACTACAGGCATAGACACCATCAGGCTGATGCATATCAATGAAGAAGCGACAATTGAAGTTAAGCTTAAGCTGAATGATTCTAGCTGACTACACAAGGCAAGTTTGCAATCAACAAACTGCTAGTAGTATGGATATACGAATTTCACCATCAATCAAGCACATTTCTTCCACTCATCTAATAACATGAAATCAAATATGAGAAATATAGAGACCATGCAAATTGTCGAATCGACCCATAAATTTCACCATTTCTTCAATGAAGTTTTACAAGTCTTTTACAACAACATCTTGGCAACAATCTTTGCCTTCTCTCTCTACTCTACTCTAATTGCTATTCTATCAACTGACTAATTCACTATTCTAACTATTCACTCCCTACCTTCTAACTGCTTTCTAACTCCCTTACAAAATGAAGAGTCGGAGCTTATATAGTGCCCACAATACAATTCGATGGCTAAGATCAATTTGAGATCAATGGCCAGGATTCAACAATGAAAACCCTAATTAGGGTTTGTTACAACCATTACATAACATTTAATGCTTGACCAATGATAAAATTGTATTAATTGGACACATGTCCTCTCTGGAAAATTCGACCAATGGATAGCTGGGGTAGGTACATCGAAGTTTGTGCCACCTTCCATGAGTTAGGTACATTGAATCTGGACATGCTGAGGTGGACCAATCCGACTGGAGAAGTGATGACTGGGATGCCACCTCATCTGACACTTGGTTGATGCCAACTTGATGTTGCTGAGAAGCTAGCTTTAATTACTCTTCTGAAACTATCTGCTTCTTCAACGAACCCTTGCTCTAACTTCTTTCGTCTTTGATGTGTAGGATGATGATGTATCTTGCCTTGAAATGCTGGATTGGAAGAAGTCATTCCTGATGATACTTGACCGAAGAAGGCCGTCCTTGTCCTTGCTAGATTGGAGGTCGCCCTTGTCCTTGCTTGATCGTCTTTGATGAGAACCTGCCGACTTCTAGATCCTCCGGGCTTTGGAGTCGCCATCTTGATACCTACACAACATTTCAAAATTAGTAATATATCTTGAAGTCTAGAAATTAAACTTAAAAGGAAGTTTTAAGATTTTAATTAGGAAACTTCATGATAAATCTTGAGTTATCATTTTTTAATTAACCATGCAACACTTAGATTTTTCCAAAACAAATGTCCAAAAATCAAACCTTAAACAAGGGTGTCAAGATGATTTTGTCATACCTCCTCTTGAGTATTAAACTCTAAGAACTGATGCAAAAAAATGGATTTTGCTAGGCAAAATTTAAATCAAAATTCTCCCTTGGATGAATTGCGCCTCCTCTAGCTTCAAAAAAAGAATAGACTCCACCCTCTTTGATCTTCAACACTTAGTAGAAATTCACTCCACTCTAGCTAGATTTCGCTCCTCCAAATTGCACTTCAACCTTTGGATTTCGCCCCTCAAATAGTTCTCCAATTTCGCACTTAGGAAAGGATGAATGAATGATTAAACTTGAACAAAGCATCACCCATATATAGAGCGCTCACCTTGATTCCCTCCAAGGCTGACTTGCCAAAAGGGAAATAAAAATGAAATAAAATCCCCCTCAAAAGAAGGCCGACTTGCTTGTAAAAGCAAATAAATGTATTTGAGCGCTCACCTTCATTTAAAATTTGAAAATTAATTTTAATGCCTCCAAAGTGGATTTTTGATTATTTCAAGGTCTAAAAATTAATTGATTACATTTAAATGCCTTTAATTTAATGTGAATTTGATTAAGCCTTTCCAAAGGCCTCAAAGTTAGCAACTTGGTGAATTTTAAGGAATATCAACGCTCAATAAAAAATGAAGGATATCACCAATTTCGCCCTAGACCTTCAGTGAAGGTCAGGAGTGATTTTTCAATCTTGCTCTTAATCCTTCATCTTTTGGATTCCAAATTGCTTCCAAGACATAAAATATCATCTCTTCTTCCTATCCACACAAGATTTGGTCTCAATTCCTCAAACAAAGGAGAGGATCCTGAAAAATTGATATGGGCCCTCTCTGAGGGTCAAGAGCGACTTTTTGATTTTAGGCTTGATTCTTCATCATTTTTCATAGAAACTTCATTCGTCATTAAGCAACATCCTTCCTTTATCCACTCCATCCAAATTCGCTTTGTTGTTGCAAGGTAAAATGAGGATTTTCAATAATTTCGCTCTGGGCCCTCTCTGAGGGTCAGGAGCGATTTTTTGCTATGGGCCCTCTCTGAGGGTCAGGAGCGATTTTTTATTTTCTGACAAAAATCATCAAGTTTCAAAGGCAAAACAATATTCATCATGTTTTTGGAGGTTTCTTCTCCTTATCCTAACCTTGCCTTAGCACCATTTTGAAGAAAACATGCATTTTTTGAAAATCTCGCTATGGACCTTCAGTGAGGGTCAGGAGCGACTTTTTGGTTTTAGGCAAATTCCTTTATCTTTTAATCTTCAAATCACCTCCAAGGCATAACAAATCACGTTTTCCTCCTGTCCAAGCAAGATTTTGTCTCAATTCTTCAAACAAAGGAGAGAAAACTGGAAAATCGCTATGGGCCCTCTCTGAGGGTCCGGAGCGATTTTTGTAATTGCCTTCATAATTTTGATTCTCAACGATTTCTTTTCACTTCAAGGCTTTTCAAACATCGTTTCAAACCCATGTCTAACCTTAGCCTTCCTCAAACTTGGATGAAAAATTCCCATTTTAGGTTTCTCGCTGTGGGCCCTCTCTGAGGGTCCGGAGCGATTTTTCGCTGTGGGCCTTCAGTGAGGGTCAGGAGCGATTTTTTCATTTTGGGTTGATTTCCTCTTGTGTTGATCCTCCAAATTATATTCAACGGATAGAACATGCTTTCCTTCATCCCTTCCAATCATATTTCACTTTGATCTTGCAAGAATAATGCATATTTGAAAATCTCGCTGTGGACCCTCTCTGAGGGTCAAGAGCGATTTTTGCTACCTGGACCAAAATGTTTCACTTTTCATCTAAAAATCACTTTGCCAAGGGAGATATCGTCTTGTTTTTTGCTATGAATAAAAATTCATGTCCGAGAAAGGTCTAAAAATGTGCACACAAAGAAAATCGCTCTGGACCCTCTCTGAGGGTCAGGAGCGATTTTAACTTTCCTGGGCAAAACTCCTTCAATTCATCATCTTTGATCAAGTCTGGATACTTTTATTATGCTTATTCTATCCCTCACCATGCCTTTGACATCTTAAGTCGACCAAATAAGGCTAGCAATGACCCTTATAAGATTTCTCGCAGTGGGCCGTCTCTGAGGGTTAGGAGCGATTTTTCTGTTTTCAACAAGGTCCTTCATCATTTCTAGCCAAAACTTCTTGAGGTGGGTGGAGAAAGTCATTCATTTCCTTTTCATGCTCAAAACTTAGTCTCTTTTCATTGCAAAACGAAGGAAATCAAAATCTCACTGTGGACCCTCTCTGAGGGTCAGGAGAGATTTTTCGCTGTGGGCCCTCTCTGAGGGTCAGGAGCGAAATTTGACTTTTTGAACTCTCTGTCAGGATAATTTTATGGAATATAACATTTAAGTATAAGTGACATTCTCACTTATACTTTAAGTTATATTCCATATATACTTTCAGGATGTTTGAGAGTGGTTTCAGACCTCCAGGAGTTATATTGCAAAATCTAGTTTTTGGAGGTTTTTCAGTTTCCAGACTTAGCCAAATTTCAGGATCAGGACTTTCAGACTTAGCCAAATTTCAGGATCAGGACTTTCAAACTTAGCCAAATTTCAGGATCAGGACTTCACTCCAGCAGGACCTGCTATCCTATTGATCTCCTTGGCGACACTCAAAATGCAAAGGCTAACTGACAAAAACCCTAAAAAACCTAAAAACAAACCCTAGAAAGAAAAAAAGCAGGGGTCCCCATTTGCAATGGGGCGATGTGTGAAATGGTCACAACAGGTGCACATCTTGCAGTTGAATTCAGGAGAACCTATGAACAGGACATTACTCCAGCATTTGATTGTGAGAAGGATCAGTTGTACGTTGACGATACAAATACACTTGATGATCAATGTATTACAGTGGATAGCCCACCATGCCTTGCACCTGAAAAGGAATATCAAGAAACAAAAGTTGAAGAATCAGTTGAAGATACTCCAGCAGTAATAAAGGAAGATCCAGGAGTTGAACAAGCAATTAAAGGAGAAGATGACTCATTCCTTGAAGAATTCTCGTTTATGCTACAAAAGGAGATCCTTGAGATTGAATTGCAGGAGGTTTCAAATGGCATTCTTAAAGAAGACAATCAAGTTGACATATTGAACAAAGAAATACAAAACATCATAAGTGAGACCAGGTATGAAGAACAATTCAAAGGGGCGCTTGAAGATTTCATCACCATTATGCTATTTGAGGAAGCATTGAAAGATCTTGTAGAGGAAGCACAAGTGGAATCACTGCCCAAATTTTTTCAAGATAAGCAAGTTACTGTGAGTGATATGATCCATCATCAACTCCAACCTCTCGAGACTATGCTTGAAGAAGAAAGGCCACCTGAGATTATCTTTGATCAACTAGAGGAAATGTTTGAAAATCAATCCCTCAAGGAGACTCTCATTTTTGAGGATATGCTAACAAAATTTCATGAAAACGCCTGGTTTATGCAAGATATCTCAGTGAAAACAGAGAATGTTGAGCTATTCAAAGGGGTGCTGAGCTTGTTGCAAGAGGAACTTCCAAATCAAGATCAACATACTACAAATGCTCGTGGAATGATTCATCACCAATGGCGACCTCCTGAAGTAGCTGGTGACCTCGCTTCCGACAATACAGTTCCGTCTAAGCCAAAAATGTGTCAGGTTGTCTCTTTCCTTAATCCTAGCCTTGAAAGTTATTATGATTTTGATTACGGGGATTTTGGGAAAACAACTTGCATCTGGATTGATCATGGCCCTAATGAGTTACCCCAGTTGATCATTTTGAGTGAAAACTTGCTTGAGTATGAAAAATGCATGGTGAGAGCTTGCTTTTCTGTGTTTAAGGATGAATTTGCTCGGTTGAAAACCATCATGTTTGCCATGCTCCTGTTGCACAACTTGAGAAGTCATGTAAAATCATGTACATATTTTGCTTCTTTGAGTCGTGTTGAGTTTGGGGGTCTCGTATATAGGTTTGGAGTAGGTTTTCTTTTCGTGTCTTTAGTTAGAAGTTTTTGAGCCTTGTTCTTAATTTGCCTTGAGTCATTTGACTCATGATCTAGTGTGGCTCAGGTAGTTTAGTTGTTTGCTTTTGGTGTGCGCTTTAGCTTAGTTTGCCTTGGGTCAGTCCGTCGGTCGTTTGCTTTAGTTAGGTGTCTTGAGTGGGAGCCTCCGTCTTGTGAGAAAGGCGTCTGTGTTGTTTCTCGCACACTGACAATATCTTGGATCTTTTGTTACACTCATTTCTTAGATATCTATTCATGAAGTGCTCGGAATCCGAGGTTGTTCCTCTCAAGCTTTATCATCTGATCAGGACCTGTATTTGACTTAGAAGGGAATCATTTTTTGTATCTTGATGCCGACATTGGTTGATTACTATATCTTCACAAATCAATAGACTCCGAGTCATTATGGTTTTCAGGCAAAGCTGTGATTGGTGAAAAATCTAAAATCCGACTTCAGCGCCACCGCATTCCTCAAACCCTAGTAAGCTTTACTGCTTACGAGCCAAAGGAATTGACGGAATGAAAAAGCAGTATCAAAAGGAAAAAATGAGAAAATGAAAGAGAAAAATCAAGAAAAAAAAAATGAAATGAAATGAGATATCAAAATTGGCTAATGGGAACATACGAGTACCTCCATCGGGGCTATGGACGCCTGGCTGGCAATGGAGCAATGTTCGTGAGATTGTGGTGATAACCTCGTCGGGACTATGGACGTCTGACTAGCGGCGAGGCTCTATCCAGGATGCTTATGAAGATTAGATATACTACATAGCTGATCACAGGGGAACCTGAAGTTCATAATTGTCTTGTCGAGAGGAATGAATACACTTGCACACACCTGGGTAATCAAAGACTAAGTGTCTAGATCTGGTTAAAGATTTTCCTTCTGCTTTGAGTGCATTTTCTAGTCTCTTGATAAGTTGGGTTGAATTTTCTGGAGGTTCTAAGTGTCAATTGAGTCTTTATCTCTGAAATGTCCGGAACATTTATTCAAGGTGGCGCTAGATGTTGTGACGTATTCACACATCGCCCCATTGCAAATGGGGACCCCTACTTTTTTTGCTTTTTGGGGTTCACTTTCTAGGTGTTTAGGGTTTGTCTGTTAGCCTTTGCATTTTGAGTGTCGCCAGGGGATCAATAGGATGGTAGGCTTTGCTTGAGTGAGGTGAGTCTTTGGGGCCCCAGAATTAGGGTTTCCTTGAGAGTCTTCCTTAGGGCCTGGTTTTGCTCTTGTTGCTAATTGTGTCTTGCTTGGTGAGTGAGTATCATCCTTGAAGGTCTGAGTTAGGTCGAGTTGGTGAGTGATGAAGTCTGGAATGTCATCCTGATCTTCAAATGCCTTGAAATTTGGCTAAGTTTGGAATGCTCTGATCCTGAAATTTGGCAAAGTCTGGAATGTCCTGATCCTGAAATTTGACTAAGTCTGGAAAACTGAAGAATCCTCCAAAAACTAGATTTTGCAATATAACTCCTGGAGGTATATATGGAATATAACTTAAAGTATAAGAAAGAAGAAAGATATAAGGAAATGTTATATTCCATAAAATGATCCTGACGGAGAGTCCAAAATGTCAAATTTCGCTCCTGACCCTTCAAAAGGGTCCAAAGTGAATTTCGCTCCTGACCCTTCCAAAGGGTCCAGAGCGAAATTCTTATTTCCTCTATTTTTCTCCTTAGCTTGACCAAGTTTGTAGACTTTTGAGGCATAATTGAGAAGGTTTGATGCAACTTTGCCTTGGAGAGGAGATTTTTGACCTTGGGATGATGGATTCTAGCCTGGGAGAGGAATTTCGCTCCTGACCCTTCCAAAGGGTCCAGAGCGAAAATCCTTGTAACTCTCATTTTCCTTCCTTGTTTTGGATGGGCGTTGGTTTATTAGGCTTTGTGTGTGAGTCTTGATGTGTTCTTGCCCTGAGAAGTGTTTTGAAAAGTCAGGATCTTGTCCAAAAATAGGAATTTCGCTCCTGACCCTTCCAAAGGGTCCAGAGCGAAATTCTTCATAAGCCTCATTTGCTCCCTTGTTTTGGATACCAACCTTGTTTCATGGGCGAGTTTGGGAAGGAAATAACATGTCTCTGCCTTTTGAGGTGATGGAACGTAGAAATGTGAAGGATTTTGGCCAAGATTAGGAATTTCGCTCCTGACCCTTCCAAAGGGTCCAGAGCGAAATTCACTATAATCCTCATTTGCTACCTTGAATGGGCTTAAAACCTGGTTCCTCAAGTGGAAAACAATCTATATTTGCCTCCAGGAGAAGATTGAGGTTTGAAAAATGAGCAATTAAAGCCTAAATAAAGATTTTTGCTCTTGACCCTTCCAAATGGTCTAGAGCGAAAATCAACCTAAGACTCATTTCTGGCCTTATTTGACCAAATTTTCATTTGCAAGGCACCTTGAAAGGAAGGATGGACATCTTTTGCAATTGGAAATGTTTGAAAGCATTGAGAAGTGAAGGATTTTGAGCCAAATAGTGAATTTCGCTCCTGACCCTTCCAAAGGGTCCAGAGCGAAATTCCTAGAAACACCTATTTTTCCATTGGAGGAGGTCAAGTACTTAGTTTTTTATGGCGTAGATGGAAGTGGGATAGCATGTTTTTGCCTCTTGAGGTGGTTTGGAGTTGGAGAATCAAGCTCAAATCATGAAAATCGCTCCTGACCCTTCCAAAGGGTCCATAGCAAAAATCTTCATGGACCTCATTGTCTCCCTTGTTAGGCCAAGTCCTTAGTGTCCAAGGCATGTTGGAGGAAGGATAAACATATTCTTGCCTTGAGGAATGATGGAAAGCAACAAAAGATGAAATTTCAAGCCTAGAAAGGAAATTTCGTTCCTGACCCTTCCAAAGGGTCTAGGGCGAAATTCCTTACAAGCCTACCTTTTGACCTTTCTTAGGCTTAAAACATTGTTCCTAGGGCGAATAGAGATGAGATTTTACCTTGCAATGAAGTTTCAAGTTGAAAGAATGATGATTTTTGGTCAAGAATGAGATTTTCGCTCCTGACCCTTCCAAAGGGTCCAGGTTGAATTTTCTGAAAACCTATCTTTTCCCTCAAATTTATGCCAAGTCTAGTGTGGGTCAAGATTAGAGGTGTCTTTAGGCATGTCCTTGGATGGTCGATAATTATCAAGTTTGAAGCAATTAAGCCAAATGATGAAAATCGCTCCTGACCCTTCCAAAGGGCCCAGGGCGAAAATTCTTCAAACACCTATTTTCCCTTGCAAAATCAAGTGAAACTTGGGTTGGACGTGAGAGGAGAAGTGTTTTCTAGGCTTTTGAGGTGAATGCAACTTGAAATGATGGAGGAATAAGCTCAAATGATGAAAATCGCTCGTGACCCTTCCAAAGGGTCCATAGCGAATTTTCTGTAAATCACATTTTTTCCCTATTTTGTGCCAAGCCAAGTGCTGACTAAGGCGAGTTTTGATGGGAGAGGTCCTCAGGAATGACTTTGACTTAGCAATGATTATCAAACTTGAAAGAATTGAGCCAAAAAGTGATTTTCGCTCCTGACCCTTCCAAAGGGTCCAAGAGTGAAAATCTTAAAACCACCTATTTTCCTTGCAAGTCTAGTCAAACGTTAGGTTTTCATGGCTTGGATTGGTGCGAGGAGACATGTTCTTGCCTTTTGAAGTTAATTGGTGTTGAAAAATGATGGAAATTAGCCCAAACCAAGGATTTTGCTCCTGACCCTTCCAAAGGGTCCAGAGCGAAAATCCTAGGATCACCTACTTTCTTTGCAAGATAAGTTAAAATTTTATGGCCTAGATAGGAGTGAGGCAATGTGTCCTTAGCCTTGGAGGTGAATTGACGTTGAAAGGATGGAGGAACATGCTCAAAACTTGAAAATCGCTCCTGACCCTTCCAAAGGGTCCAGAGCGAAAAACACTAAAACCATCCTTTTCTCCAATTTTGTGCTACGTCAGGCCTAGACTAGGTTGAGAGAAGCTATTTGGAATGCCTTGGAAAGATGTTTGACCATCAAAAGTGTGAATTTTGAGCTAAAATTGCAAAATTCGCTCTTGACCCTTCCAGAGGGTCCAGGGCGAAATTCTTATAGGGCCTATCCCTGGAAAGAGTCCTGAACTAACTTCATGTTAATATCTTTTTGTTGATGATTTAAGTTGAAAATGCTATGTTGAAATGGATTTATCATGTGCTCTTAATCATCTTTTGGTTTGTTTTGGCAGATGTAAGAAGACCAGGCTAGGACAAGGACGACCTTCTCCAGCCCAGCATCAACAAGGACGACTTTCTCTAGCCCAGCCTCATCAAGGACGATCTCTTCCAGTCCAACATTTGAAGGAAAGACAAGGTGGCATCCCAGTCATCACTCCTCCAGTCGGGTTGGTCCACTTCAGCATGTCCAGATTCAAATGTACCCGACTCATCAAAGATGGCACTAACTTCGATGTACCTACCCCGGCTATCCATTGGTCGAATATTCCGGAGAAGACATGTGTCCAAATAATGCAATTATTTCATTGGTCATAATTAAGTTTGTTGTAACAAACCCTAATGAGGGTTTCATTGTAAAATCTTGGCCATTGATCTCAAATTGATCTAAGCCATTGAATTGTATTGTGGGCACTATATAAGGCCTAGCTCCTCATTTGTAAAGGCTAATAGTTAGTCAATGATAGCTAATAGTTAATAGTTAGTAATAGAGGCCAGAATAGTAGAATAGCAATTAGAGTAGATTAAGAAGAGAAGGCAAGACATTGTTGCCTTAATTGTAAAGACTTCTTTTCATTGAAGATATGGTGGAATATGTTGTTTCTTTGCAATGTGCATGATCTCTTGTTGAGTCTTCATTTTTGATGATAGATGATTAAATTGAGTGAAGAAAATTGTTGAATGCACCTGTGTGGAATCTGTCTAGTCCATACCTCTAGCTTCTTACTGATGGTAAGTGCGCCCTGCATGGTGAACTGGCATAAAATGAGCTTAATCTTAAATCGTTACACGTCTGTTGTTCATGCATTATCTTGAATGGTGATCATTGTCAGATGGTGTACAATTTGAACGTATTGGAACTATCCCTTAGAAGATCGCACTAAGTTGGTGTTGAATTGTTCAACTTGATGGTGAGACTCAGCCCAGTAGGACTCGACCTAGTCATTCATCCATCTTCTCGCACCTAGATAGTAGAGTAGATTTCCTGAACCCTGCATCTTTTGCCATTTGTTTGTCTTCCAGTTAGTGAATAGGACTTGTGATTCCAGCAAATTAGACGTTCAGGTCATCAAGTGTAAGTCCCCTTGTGATTCCAGCAAAATCACATTATACCACATAGAGCTTATCCACGAGTAGAGAACCTACATACGAGAACCTTGGAGTTGCCTTGACTGATCCTTCGGCGAGATCTTCAGCAGTCGGGAAACTTTGCTCAAGATAGGATAAGGTACCTTTAGGTATTTTATTTTGTGTTTTTTCGTGTACAAAATACACATCAACAGGTTTCCACTTCAAATATCTTGTGTTATGGTGATTGTGCTCTTGTGGGTGAATGCTTTGTTTGCTATTTGGTTTGCACTTATCTTAACCGGTTTATTAGTGAATCTGTTGCACCGGTTATCTGCTAAACTGTTTAAAAGATTGATTATAGTATTTTTTGGTATACTAATTCACCCCCCCCTCTTAGTATTCATCAGACACCATGTGAAAGCCCCCTTGTTGGTTAAGTTTTTTAAAGTGGCAGCAAGTTGTGAAAAACCCTTCACAAACCTTCTATAGTAGTTGCATAAGCCTACAAATCCACTTAGCTGAGTCATTCATTGGTTTGGGCCAATCTTGGATTGTCTTTATTTTTTCGTCTTTTTTCATCCACACTAGCACCTTGTTCATTGATTTTGAACCCCAGATATAGAATTTCAGTCAACCCAAACTCACACTTTGAGACTTTGGCATAAAAAGATTGCTGCTCACGAATGTGCAGCACCTCATCCAAATGTTTCAATGATCTTCCCATGTCTTAATATAGATCAAGATGTCATAAAAAAGACCAAAACAAATTTCCTCAATTGAAGGATGAATACCTGGTTCATGCATGATTGAAAGGTTGTCTGGTGCATTGGTTTGGCCAAATGGCATGACCAAAAACTCATAATGTTGATTTTAGGCAATCAGATGTTAATCTAGTTACTTGAATTATAATCAGACTGAGAATAAGCAGAAATAATAATAAAAGCACACAACACAAGACACAAGTACCTTGGGAAAACCTCCCTCTTGGAGGAAAAACCCAGCATCAAAGATTCAGATCAGTTCCTTATTTATAAGCAGATTACATGAATCAGATTACTTATCTGATTGAGTGCCAATCTAGGGCAGACTGAACCTAGAATATGCAGTTGTAGTATGTCTTCAGAGAGAGCAGAATATCGACACCACTTGAAGAGGGAGATCACTGAAGTATAGTGCACCACCTTGCCCAGCAAGTCCAATGGATTCGCTCTCTAACATGCCAGATTCGCTGACTGTTCTTGCATAAGGCTGATCGCACTTGATAAGGATATAAGTTGTGTAGAATGAATCTTGTTTATATAAGAGTCATGCTCAAGTTTTCCCAAGTCGGCTTTTGCCAAATTCCCTTTATTTTACATATTTAATTTGCACTTTTGGCACCCAAATTTGGGGTCTACATAATTTGTAAGTTGAGGCACGTTTCCTTTTAGGGCCCAACCCTATTAGACATGAACCACACGTTACATTTGGGCCCAGCCCTATTAGATATAAACAACACGTTACTTTTAGGCCCAGGCCTATTAGACATAAATTGCTTTAACCTTATTACAATAAGATAATATTTTAATTGCCACACGGCATCATTAAAATATGGTCCGAACTAGCTAATCATTTCAACACATAATGCCCATAATAACATCTAAACGCTGTTTTGTTCAATCTCCATCTCTTGCCTTGATTTGGTGATACCTCAAATGCAAATTAATCTTATAAAAATACTTAGCTCCATCAAGCTCATTAATTAGCTCATCAATCCTCAGTATGGGTTAGCGATTCTTGATTGTCCTTTTATTAAGTGCTCTATAATTGATACACATCCTCATAGTTCCATCTTTTTTCTTAACCAGCACTATGGATGATGCAAAAGGGCTAGAGCTAGATCTTATGTGTCCCATATCCAAGAGTTCCTTTATTGCCTTTTTGATCTCTTTCTTATACACCTTAGGATGGTGGTATGGAGTGATCATGATTGGTTTTGCTCCTTCTTCAAGCTCATTTATATGCTGGAAAGTGGAAACAAAGGAAAGATACAGAAACAAAGCAAAACAAAAAGACACACAAAAGGGGTTAGTACTAAAAACAAAGGCTCCAAGTCAACTAGTTGAAGAGACCTCAAGAATCCAAATGTCTCAACCGCTAATATCATTCTCGGTATGTTATTGCAAGAGCACAAGCGGTCCTATAGAAAGAGCAAGAGCATACACCAAATTGATGAGACAAGAAATCATAACCCAACAACTAGCAAGGTATGTTATGCTATGAGTTCATGGGGAGAGAGAGAGAGAAAGTGAGAGAGAGAGAGAGATGGATTCCACCGGACAACGAGGTGTGTTATGTTGTGTGATCCATGTTAAATGCATGGATTCCATTGGCTAGCAAGTTGTGTTATGCTAGGTGATCCATGAAGAGGAGATAGAAGCACAAATTCCACTAGACAACAAAGTGCGTTATGTTGTGTGATCCACGTGAGAACAAGGAGAGTCAAATCGGGCTAGCAGGGTGTGTTATGCTAGTCGACTCATCTTGAGAAAGATTACAAAGCAAAATCTCCTATTTATTAAATAATTTGAAAAATTTATTGCAAAATGGGTGCTGCAATGTGTGCACACAAGGATTACCAAACAAAACCCTTTGTTTGCAAGGCAATCTGAAAACTCAACTGCAAAATGGGTGTTGCAGCATGCACCAACACAAGGATTACCGAACAAAACCCTTTGTTTGCAAGGCAATCCGAAAACTCAAGTGCAAAATGGGTGTTGCAGTGTGCACCAGCACAAGGATTACCAAACAAAATCCTCGGTTTGCAAGGCAATCCGAAAACTCAACTGCAAAATGGGTGCTGCAGTGACACCAAGTACCAACAACAAGGAGGCCACATCTATGCCCCCCTCTTAAGATGTTAACATAGCTACATGTTGATATCTTAAGGTAGAAAGAGAACCACACTAAGGATACACACCTTCACAACCAAGGAGATATCCTTAACAAAAATGCATTCAGTCCCAAGCTAGAAAGAGGACACAACTCTTTAAGCAAGGAGGAGATGGTTGTTAAAAAGATATCTTGCAACAAGTGTAAAGGGATCCTTTTCAAGGATGCATGACTATCGAAGAGGGAGGTAGAGATCTTTGCCTAAAGATATCTACCTCCAAGAGGAGATATTTAACAAAGATAACATCTTCAACTCTAAGAAAGGGGAAGGAGACTGAGGCTACACACCTTCCCTATTGCTAGGTTGGGGGATTCTTGATGAAAGATTGCATACTTTCAACATCAAGGAGAGATCATTTATAGCAAGAATACACTTTCAAGCAAGGAATAGGTCCTAATCAAGGATACACACCTCCAAGAAAGGCCAAAAATCCTCATGAAAGACAAACAATTCTATGCAAGAAAGGATATCCTTATAAAAGGCGCAACTCAACAAAGGAAAAGTGAATCCTTAGAAAGGAGGAAAAGACTGAAAAACTATCCTCACCCCCCAAGTTTGGAGACAAGAATAACTAGGCTATTATGTTCCTACCCAAGTATGATTGCACATGAAATTGTACCACCATGAATACAAAGAGCCCACAAGAAGGTAAGCTACTAATGTCACATAGTGAGGAGCAACATAATAGATCAATGAGTGCTAAGGCACTATATCTTCACTAAGAAAGATTTGCATATCTTTTGTTATAGGAACTGAAGCATCAAGTATTCTAACATATTATTTAAATGCATAATAGTCAGCAATAATATGACCATACACACGATGAAAAAGAATACTTTGGGCATTCTTTTGGTTTAGCTATACGTCTATTGGGAGGAAAGGTGATTCACTAGCCTATTTATGTAAACTAGGAATCAAACTCATTTACCACATCAATACATTCAAGAATAATTTATAGGCCCAACTTTACACCTATTGGGGGTGAGCTGGGCACTAATGATTGATTTATTCTTTTGCTTATGATTTTGATTTGGTAAGAGAATGTGAGAACTAGTGTTAATGATGCAAAATTGAGAGTAATCAACATAAATATTAAGCTATAGATCAGATATGCAGACTTTGAGTACAAATCTAGAAACAGGGATCATAAAGGAACCTATGTCTGCAATTTGAACTTGAAAGTGTTGGACTATGTCAATAGGCGTCACTGTACTCAAGGCGTCTGATGCAAATATTGGAAACAAATTTGGGATCACGATACCACTTAGAGTATCTCCCTGAAATTTTGTTGACAAATTGTCAGACACTATAGCACTACAATGTCCAGGGTTTTCAGCTTTTCCAAAATCTAGTTCTCTTTGTCTCAGTCCGCACTTCCTGAAGGCTGAATCCATATTCCTTCACTAACAAACTTGTAACCTGAACACACAAAAGAGGCAAATTGGTGTTCGATTGATAGGGGTTTGCCTTAGTCAAACCTCAAACCCCGAGTTTGGAATTAACCCTATAATGAAGAAGAGATAGAAAAGGAAAACTTGGAAATAAAATACTAGATCCACAGCATTATACCTCAAGCTTGATGTTGTTGCTGATGATGCAATGCTCTTTGAATAAGCCTTCAAGTGTTGATGCAATATGACATGACAAGGCATAAAAGGCTTAATCATAAAAACACGCTTGCATAAAGATTACTGCAACTTGTTGCTCCATAATGCTCAGATTTGTAGAAGTTCGCTCATAATACTTACTCTAGGATGTGCTTGAATACTTGGGATGCATGAGGATTAGGAAAGATATCTTTATCTAGGGTTCCCAATGTATTTCATAAATTAGGCTGACCTCTAACGATCATATTAAAATATCCGGATCGAGAATCAACTTGCAAGAACTGTTACATCGACATATTCCCTAGTGCTGTAGTCTACTAGGACAAGGGCACCTAGCGCCCTAGTCCACCTAGAGGGGTGAAACAAAGGTGGCACTAGTGTATGTACGTTCAAGATCGTCATATCATCATATGACATCAGTTTTGCAATACAAGGCCTAGAAATATGCTTGGAAAAGAGCTATAAGAGGAGACACACTAAGGCAAGGGCCCAAAAAGAGTGTGAAATTGTATGGGGTTAGAATTTACCACGCTACAGCCACAACTGGAAATAGTTTCAGATTTGATTTCAGAATTTGGTTTGCAATCTATCATCAAAATAAGCACTACGTAGATCATCAAAATACATTAAAATGTCATTTTCAACATACACATTAAATTTGAAATACATAGGTGTGTAAAATGCAAGTTGCAGCAGTCAACTGGAGACAATAAATGGGACGGCACACCTCAATCAATATTTTTTTGTGATGCCTTGCCTTGGATGCCTCCCAAGCAGCAAAGAGAATCCTAAAAAACGAGGCATTTTGACTCCACAAACCCCACGTCCCCCTTGGAGTGTATGACCAGCTGTGAGCAAATGGTACGGCCAGCTATGAGAAAATGGTACGACTAGCAAGGTAATAGAAAATGCATGCAGTCCTTCCCAAATCCCCTCTTCTTGCCTCCTCACAAATAATCTTCCAATATTCTCCATTTAAACTAGCTGAAGCAACTGAAATTAGAACAATGTAGCACAAATGTGATTTCTAGATAAAACCACCAGTCAATCTCCTAGGTTAGATCTTTCACCAAAAGAGATATTTTTTGCAAAGGTTTTTTGTGCTCACAAAGCCAAAGGAGGAACAATTTCAATCCAACAAAGTTTTGTTTTCAATATCGAATCCATACATAATGCAAAATGACCTCCAAAATGCCTTTTTAAAGGCCTTCAAGACCACACACCCTCATTTAGGGTTGTAAAATTTTAATTAAATAAAACATCATGTAATGACTCCCTTGTGGGTGCCCAAACCTAGGAAACATTTTATTAAATAAAAACAACTTTAATCCCCCTAGGTGCCCACTTAAGCATTTCACTAATCAAATAACATTAAAGTTATAATATTTAATTTAACAGTAATACTTTTTAACATTATTTAAAATAATTGCTCGGGACCGCATTAATTGCCAAAATTCATCATCAAATGCATTTACCAACATTCCCAAATAGAAATACTGCCAACTGACCAAGTTGGTGTCTAGACAATGACTTTATAAAAATAGTAAAAAGGAATCCAAAACCCCTCCAGAAAAGGTCATAATGCAAATCTCAATAGACTAAGATTAATGCATCACCTGACATTGCTAGTTTAGTTGGACTGAACAATCAACCAAACCCCAATGAGTTCGATAACCCTTAACTAATTACCTTGGGGTAACCCATTGAATAGGCTAATGGTCAACATGCCAAATGCTGATTTGTTTTAAAAAAAATTAGGTACCTTGGCCATATTGTGTCCTTAAAATGAGTTAGAGTCGACCAAAAGATAATTCATGTCATATACAATTGGCCAAAACCCAAGACATTTTGGAGCCTCCATGGACTTTTGGGACTCACTAGCTACTATCATAATTTTTTTGAGGACTGAAAAAATTGCTGCTCTATTGACTACCATGCTAAAAATTATGCCTTCTCATAGATTGAACTGATGCATTAGAACATTTCTTTGGGGTACCAAAATAGGTTATGTACTACATTTGTTTTAGCCATGCTATGTATCACGATAGGGAACGTGTTAGGGACGTTGCCCTTGGACCCTCCAAGGGGTGCTGCCCCTTGATCCTGTTAGGGACTCTACCTCCAAACCCTTGCAAGAGGCACTACCCCTTGATTCCGCTGGGAGCTTTGCTCCTAGATCCCCTTGATCCCATTGGGGTCTCTGCCCCCAAACCATCGCAAGGGGCACTACCTCTTGATGCCAAACCTCCACCCACCATTGGTAACGCTCAATGCAATCATTGCCATTCTTTTAATGTTTATTAGTTTAAACTTTACTTAGTATGGCAAAGTTCCTTTTTCAATTCTTATACTTCTTGATTTGCCCCCAAACCTTTACCCACCATTGTTAATGTTCAAAGCAATCATTGCGATCTTTTTAATGTTTATTAGTTTAAGCTTTACTTAGTATGCCAAAGTTTCATTTGTAAATCCTATACTTATTCCTTACACATCTTTTTATAACTGATTTTCCAAGTACTATATGTATTTGCACCACCCACCCACCATCCCCAATCTTAGGCCCTTGGTCCCCCCATCCCCGAAACCCATCTCCTCATTCATCTGCTTGCCTATCAAGAATCTCTATGGAAGTTATTTATCTTTGCAATTCGCAATATATTCTAATAAAACTAGGTGAAATTGCAACACAATCAATCAATTTGGCGTAAACTATTCAAAATATATGTTCATAATTATAGCTTTATTCATTTGTGAGGCATTTGTATGTGATTTATTTGTAGCAAGTTTACATTTGACACAATGACCATACATTGTAGGCTATGTTTGTCTTTCAACAACTGTTAAGTAACGTTTATTTTGTTTTACTGTTTTTTTTTTAATTATCTACTTATGACATTGAAGTCCTCAACATTTTGTTTTTGTGTCAAATGGTTCTCAATCTCTCTTTATAACTATGAATTTGATTTTAGCATTTTATATTATTTAATAAGAGTTGTTTTGATTGCAGGGTAAAGAATGCCCGTTCTCTCATGATGCAGTCCCCATTACTAAATCAGAGGTATGTCAGAATAAAATTAGTCTGTATAGCATCTTTCTATGATATGTATTATATTAGAAATTTGTGCCATTAAAATATACCACCATGGGTTTTCCTTGCTGCACCTATGCAGAAATGATGTGATTAGATTTTGTTTGTAAATATTGAGTGACAAGAAAAATTGAACTTATAATCTTTTATTATACTTGTGGCAATTTTTATGTAATAGACTTGCAAAAGGAATACAGCAATAAATTCAAAAATATGCTGATTAGAGAGAAACATAATATCCTTATTCTCTTCACAATGCCACTTTGAGAGAGCAACCTCCCAATAGAGCTTACACTCCAATTATAAATATCCATGGTACCTTCCACTTAAAAAGTCATTACGATATAGTCTTGCCAAAGACAACTACAACAATCCCATGCATGTGGGATAATTACTTTATTCTAACTGACTTGTGGGATGACCTACAAAGTATAAATATCCAATATACCTTACACTTAAATCATAAATATCCATGGTAGCTTCCACTTAAAAAGCTTACGATTTAGAGTCTTGCTAAAGACTACTACTTCCATTCCATGCATGTGGGATAATTACTTTATTCTAATTGACTAGTGGGATGACCTACAAAGTATATGTTGGCAATATGTGTTGTCATTGATGTCAACTTGATGTCTCAAAATATATGTTGTCTGTGATTGTTCTTCTCATTGGTGATATGGTGATTAGTTGGATAGAGAATTGCTGCAATTGTTGAAGTAGCAATGATGAAGTTGTATGTTCATGATTGTCAGTGTATGAGGAGATTGTTGGCAGCTGACTGTCAGTTGTCATTATGATTTGTATGACTCATATGAAGAGATTGATATAGAGAACAGATGAATATTGGTTGCAGATGGTCTATGGATGTCCACCTTCTTGGTGTTTGATGTCTATACTTAATATGATGACCTGCAAAGTATATGTTGGCAATATGTGTTGTCATTGATGACAACTTGATGTCTCAAAATATATGTTGTCTGTGATTGTTCTTCTCATTGGTGATATGGTGATTAGTTGGATAGAGAATTGCTACAATGCTGAAGTAGTAATGATGAAGTTGTATGTTCATGATTGTCAGTGTATGAGCCGATTGTTGGCAGCTGACTGTCAATTGTCATTATGATTTGTATGACTCTTATGAAGAGATTGATATAGAGAACAGATGAATATTGGTTGCAGATGGTCTATGGATGTCCACTTTCTTGGTGTCTGATGTCTACACTTAATATGATGTGTTGATACAATTGATGATGTTGACAATGTGTTTGATGGCAAAGATAGCATGATGAGGATTAGATGTTTGAGTGAGAAGTTGATGTTTCTAGGACATTCTAGTCCCTCGAAATTTGTTGAAGTATGTTGGCACAAAAATATATGCTGATGACTGTCTGGAAGCATTCCTCCACATTTGATGATGTGGACTTCTAGACTTGAACATAATGTTGTGCTTTGTGGACATTGCACTCATATCCTTTCAAGTCCCTAGTGTTGCAGCTGATATGGTTGGTGATTGTTGTTTGCTGACAATGTGGTTGTGTTAGAATCAGTCCGAAAAATATATAGTGAGTTAAAACATATCCTTTCAAGTCCTTTAGGGAGCAGTGTGCTTCCTTTGCGGTGAGGCTAAAACAACATTGTAATCTTATTCATATATAGTGAGTTGACTCTCACTATGGTTTTTCCTTGTTTGGATTTTTCACGTAAACCTAGTGTTCTATTGTGCATGGTGTTCATTGTTTTATCTTTCATTAGTGTTGATAGGTTTAAGGTTAGGTTGATATTGAATTGTGGTATAAAGTTCAAATGTTTGATCAAGATTGATTCACCCCTCTCCCCCCTCTTAGCCTTGGGGTGTGTTCAACAATTCGTATCAGAGCCAAATTCCTCTAGAAGAAATTTAATTGCTTGAGGAAGGTTCGGGATGGCACAAGATGGATCTTACAAGATTCCCAAATTTGATGGCATAAACTACTCTTTTTTGGAAGATGAGGATGGAATCATATTTGATTTCTATTTAGTTTTGTATCTAAAACTCTGTTGTATATGGTTATACTACTCCTCTGACTAGTCAAGAGGAGATCATAAGTCATAAGAAGAATGGAAAGGCAAGGATTGCAATCATAAGTGGTTTGTCTGATACAAAACTCTTGAAGGTGATGAGCTGCAAGTCTGCTAAGGATGTTTAGAAGAAACTCAGTAACATATATGAAGGAGATAAGAAGATAAAGCAAGTCAAGTTGCAAAACCTCAAAAGAAAATTTGGAAATCTAAGAATGTCAAAAGAGGAAAGTATTGATAGCTACATGCAACGGGTAACTAAAGTGGTAAGTGGAATCAAAGGCATTGATGGTAACTTGGAGGAAGATGAAGTGTTGAAGAAGGTTCTAATAACTCTCCCTAAATCCTATGTTCCCAAGGTGTTTGCTATTGAGGAAAGTAAGGATCTGGACACTTACACAATGGATCAACTTCATGGTGCACTTATGGCTTTTGAAAGGAGAGAATTTGAATTGGATAATCCCAAAAAGGAAGTTGCATTCAAAGCCAGTAAGATAGTGAAAGGCAATGTTGATCTTGATGAAGAATTTGACAATGCAGAAGCAAACTTTGTAAGAAGATTGAAGAAAGGTACCAACAAATATAAAGGTAAGTTACCCTTCAAATGCTTTAATTGTGGAAGAATTGGTCACTATGTATCTAAATGTACTTTCAGAGAAGATAACAATAGAAGAGATAGTAAAAACAAATGGGACAAACCTAAAGAATTTTTCATTCCAACGAATGTAGCTATTCATCTGAAGAAGAAAATAATGATTCAAATGATGAGACATTGTTCATGGCTGTAAAAGTTGATAGCGTTGGTAAATGTGAAGAGTTTGGTACTCTATTTAATAGTGAAAACAGTGAGAGATAATTGATTTTATGGGCTGCCCTTCATGCAAAAGAACAACCAAATGCATGGGTGATTGATAGTGGTTGCTCTAATCACATAACTGGAGATAGAAGAAAGTTAATCTTGAAATATGGAATGGTGGATCAGTAAAGTTTGGTGATGAAGAGGCTTCTCAGATTCTTGGCAAAGGAACCATAACCATTGATGGAAATAACAAGACAAAGGAACACTTTATGTTAAAGGACTGAGACATAATCTTCTCAGTGTCAGTTAGATATGCAACAAAGGATACAAGCTTACATTTTCATGAGAAAGGATGTGAAATCAGGAAAGGAAGCACAAGAAAACTAATTGCAAAAGGTACAATAACTAATGGAAATATCTATCATTTAAAAGAAGCCAAAGGAGGAAACTCTCTAATAGCCCATAGTAATGAATGCTGGCTTTGGCACAAACAAATGGAACACATCAATTTTGACAATATGGTGAAGATTAGCTCTACACAAGTGGTAAGAGATATGACCAAAATCATCAAACCTACCTATTCTGAAGTTTTCACACATCTCCCCATTGCAAATGGGGACCCCTACTTTTTGCTTTCTAGAGTAGTTGTCGTAGTTCAGTCGCCTAGATTAGTAGTAATTTTGGAGCTTTTAGCCTCTTACTTGAGAGAGGATGCAATGCAATTTCCAGGTCGTGTCCAAGTATGAATTCCATGATGAAGGTTCGGGGTGATTGTATAATCCTCAAGCAAATCTGTATTTCAATGGATAATGATAACTGATAGGTAAAGGATGTGTGAAAGAGTGAAACTTGGAATATCAATGGCTTTCCTTGGATTTTCGAAAGGAAATTCAAGGATAAAATTTCCATATGAGGGAGTCGGCCTCTCCATCCTTTTGTCCATCCACTTCCATTCTTCCATCCATCCCATATCCTCGATTTCATATCCATGTCTTTCCACCTTACCTAGCCGCGACATCCTTCTTTCCTTTCTCTACCCTCTTCCTTCCATCCTTCTCCATCCTTCCTCCTACCTTCATCATCCTTTTCTACCTTCCACTCCCCTTCACCTTCCTTCCATTTCCACTTCCCCTCACTTCTTTCCATTTCACTCCATATCCTTCACTTTCCACTTCCTTCCATCCTTCACAGCTTTCCTTATTACCCTCCAAAACCCGACACCTCCTTCACCCATCCTTCCCCACTACATACCACCTTAGCCTTCCACTTAGCGCTTTATCCTTCTTCCCTTCACCTTTTATCCCTTCCACCCAACCTACCTTCCATCCTCCTTTTCTCCTTCTTCATCCTCATGTCCTTCATCACCCTCCAAAACCCAATATCCTTCACCTCACCTTCTCTCTATCTACCTACCTTCCATCCTCCATCTTCCTTTCATCTTCCTTCTTACCTTCACCTACCTTCTCCAACACCTTCACCTCCTTCTTACCTTCCACATTCTTCATCACCTCCATCCTTCATATTCCTTATACCTCCCTCTCTACCTCACCTTCCTATCATTCCATCCCTACACCCTTCCTTCCTTTCATCTCTACCAACCTACCTTCCTATCCTCCATCTACCTTTCCACCTCCATCCTATAACCTACACCTCACTTCCTATCATTCTTACCTTCCATCTACCCTTCATATCCCCTCCCTTAACCTCCTTCACTTTCCTACATCCTATCCTAAATCTTCACCTCATACACCTCTATCCTTCACCCACATAACCCCCATTCCATCCTTGACTATCTTATACCACTACCCTTCCATCCCATCCTAACCTCCCTTCACTTACCTACATCCCATCCTAACCTACTCTTTCACCATTACATCCTTCATCACTTACCTTCCTATCCTTCTATCTTTCCCAACATATCCTAAAATTAATTTACTACCCCCTTTTTATATCTCACCTAACTATCCTCATCTCCCACCTCTATTCCCCAACTCCCTTTTTCCCAACCTACATCCTATCCTAAACCTCCCTCAACTTAACCTAAACTTATTCCATCATTATCCCTTATACCTCCCTTTATGCCCTTATATCCCCACTGACCTTCCTTACTTCTTACTTACCCCGACACCTTCCTTCCTTAACATCCCTCACACACCCTTCACCGTGGCATGTTTTCAAGCTCCACCTCTCTTTCTTCCCTCTCCATGCGGCATACTTTCCACCCACATCCTTCTCCAAGCCTTCATCGCGACACATCCTTCCTACCCCACATCCCTTACTTCCTCTTCCCTGCAGCATGTCTAAACCCCACATCCCTTACTCCTCACCGACCTTCCACAGACCCTTGCCACCGTGGCATGTGTTCCTTCAAACCCAAAGCACCCGATAAGCATAAAGGAGAAGTTAGCACCAGCTAGGATGAAGGGCCTCACTCATAAGAAGCATCTCATTTAAAAGATAAGGAGTGATCATACTTTGACTCTTGAAGACCACGATAAAAGCAAATAAAGAAAATTGTTAGCGCCCCACGTAATCTAACCAAAACCGTTGAAAACTTAAAAAGAAAATAAAAATATAAAACATTTTATCTGTTAAGTTTTGGATCAGATTTATATGAATAGGTAATTTTTAAATTTTTAAGTATTGAACACAATAGACTTCAGTTTCAGTCTGATTTATGTTCACTGCTAAGTATATATCAGAATTCAGTTTACACTTTCAATCTGATACAGTTTCAGATTACAATATATATAGTTTCAAATTGCAGTGTATATATATAGATTCACACACTGATTATTTGTAACTTCAACGGCTGTATTTCTTTTCCACCGATATTAGTATATTGATCTGCAATCTTATCTCCTTCACCATTCTAAGGAATTCATATTATCCATAAATATGATGTCCACGAACTTCCTTAAGGGCCGTGTCCCTTTAACACAAAATGGTGGCTTGTAAAACCGGTATCGATTCATTAATGAATCGGAATACTAACTAATCAATGCAATTACCATCAGTTAATCATAACCGATATTATCCTATCATCATCAGTCACAAACAATCAACTAATAAAGAAAAGAAATCGATTAGCAATTAATTCAATAATAGATGTAGACCGATAATGAGTGTAATTGATGACAAGTAGATAACAGTTATAATGGTTATGTATAATCTGAAGACTAAGTCTAAACTTAATAATGAGAATAGTTATTCAAATGTCTAAGGCCAATAGGTCAATTAGAAATTTGAATTGTATAGGCTTGATCAGAGAATTCCGACCGGAGCTATACATATTCAACACTCCCTCTTAGCTAGGTAGGAACCCTACTTAGTCTTGAATAAGTTACATCACCTCTTGTGATGATTTACCACAATAGCTACATCTATTTGTGGAAGAGAAAGACATCACCTCACAGTGATATCATGCATTATGGCATATCCACGGATATCACTTCTCATGATATCCACCATAGATATCTCCTTATGTAATATCCACCATTATGGCTTGTCCATGGATATCACTTCACAAGATATCCACCATTATGGCATATCCATAGATATTACCTCTCAAGATATCAACCATTATGGCATATCCACAGATATCACGTCACACAATATCCACCATAATGGTTTAATCAACCAATATTGTAAGATCGTCACCTTACAACAATGGTAAGATGTACAAGTGTTCATCATTGTGAATCGTCACCTCACAATGATATTCACCATGGCTCATCTAGAGGGTAAACACACAAGCACAAGAAGATCATCACAAATTTTCTCACGTGATGTTGTCATGGCATCACACACAACATCCACCATGAACCATATCAGAGGGTGTAGATAAGGGCTTTCACCTTAAGTCTCTCTCAAAGAGAAATGCATTAACAAGAGTTTACACTTTAAACATCTTTTAAAGATAAGAATACATTAGTATATACATAAACAAATATAAACAAATTAATGAAGCTAAGACTCAATCTTAGCTAGGGTTTCATTCTCCACCATACCAAGCTTACCTTGAAAGTACACAAACTTTTTTCAGGAGAGGGGCTTGGTGAGAATGTCTGCCGTTTGCTCATCAGTACTAATGTATCTCAATTGAATAGCATTCCTTTCCACCATGTCTCTAACATGGTCCACTTCCTCTGAACCAATATGACCAAGATCCTCAGATATCAATCGAAGCACATCCTCTTAGCCACTCCGTCTGTCACAGAAGCATCCCCTGCTCACATGATCCCAATCATGGAAAATATCTTGCTTCAGGAGACTCACATCATCTGGTATGATCCTCATACGAATGGAAGTGCTAGATCCAAAGCCACCATAGATCTACTGTCATAAGATCGAGCCCTAGGTAGGAATATGACCATCTTGAGATTTAGAACAAAATCTCCTTGTAGTACGCTCCCTTTCACTGGAAGAGCCTTCTTGTCTCAACTTGCTTCGTAACCCTAGATGCTATCATCACCTGCACAAATGCCTCTATGGCTTTCAGAAGTGAACTCTTGCACTTCTGTAGGTAAATATTTGTTTTATAACAAAATTGGAAATGCAAAATCTCAGAATCTCCACTAAAGTCCTCTACATATTCTTCCTGAATTTCAATCTCTTCATCTCAAATAGAACTTCAAAACTCGATAACCTAAAAAGCAACAGGCTGTGATTCTAAAGATGTCCTATATGTAAGGGACAAGTTTCTCATAGTAAATTGAAGAAATTTAAAAAAAACAAGATATCCAAATGCAGCTTGTCGTAAGTGGACAACAAATAACACGCATAATGTAATTGCATGAATTAATAACTACATATGAAATTCATGAACATTATTCAACCATAAAACTTATCTCTTTCAAATCAGAATATGAATCCATCTGAATCCTTTTGTGGAAGAGTCTCACCAGCATCCGCAATGGAAGCTTGAGGCATAGTCCTGGTTGGACATTTCATTGCATAGTGACCATATTTGTCACATCTAAAACATTGGATTTCTGAAATATCCTTCCTTCTTTTGAAGTGTCCTTTCTTACCTTTCTTCTTTGAGGAGTGAGAGGCAAGAACATGAATATCTTCATTTGTAGAGCTTTGATCAATGCCTCTTGTGACCAATCTTGACTCTTCTTGGATGCAGTCCGTCTTAATCAATCAAACTTAGGAAGTTTTGATCTTGTGCTTATCCCTTGAATGAATGATTCCCAAGATGAAGGGAGACCATTGAGTGCCAACATGGTTAACTCTTTGCACTCTATAGTGTGTCCAATGGTAGAGAGTTGATCTCTCAATTCAGTAATCCTCATGAAGTATGAGGTGATGGATTCTTCTCTCGTCATTTTGATGTGATGAAGTTGTTGCTTTAATGCAAGAGCTCGGCTTGTGTTGTTTATCTCATACATCTCCTCTAATGCTTTGAACATGCCATATGCTGTCTCCAACTTGGAGATAATTGGCACGATGTGATCTTTCACCGAGTCAACCAACATCTTCATTGCTTTATGGTTCTTTCTCTTCCATTGAAGCTTCTCAGCCTCTTCGGTTGGTTCAGGTATGGCTTTCTTCACGAATTTGTCGAATTCATTTTCCCCCAAGGCAAGCGTAATTCTAAACTTCTAGGATACGAAGTTTGATGCTCCTTCAGGTCTGTCTTCAACTCTAATTCCATTCACCATCTTGATGTTGATAGAAGTAAATGAACTTGAAGATAATAATAGAAGATAATCTTGCTTATATAAATCTGATCTGATCTTTGCTCAAGCCTGCTCTAATACCATGTTAAGTTTTGGATCAGATTTATATGAATAGGTAATTTTTAAATTACAATAGACTTCAGTTTCAGTCTGATTTATGTTCACTGCTGAGTATATATCAGAATTCAGTTTACACTTTCAATCTGATATAGTTTCAGATTACAATATATATAGTTTCAAATTGCAGTATATATATATAGATTCACACACTGATTATTTGTAACTTCAACGGTTGTATTTCTTTTCCACCGATATTAGTATATCGATCTGCAATCTTATCTCCTTCACCGTTCTAAGGAAATCATATTATCCATAAATATGATGTCCACGAACTTCCTTAAGGGTTGTGTCCCTTTAACACGAAATGGTGGCTTGTAAAACCCGTATCGATTCATTAATGAATCGGAATGCTAACTAATCAATGCAATTACCATCAGTTAATCATAACCGATATTATCCTATCATCACCGGTCACTAACAATCAACTAATAAAGAAAAGAAATCGATTAGCAATTAAATCGATAATAGATGTAAACCGATAATGATTGTAATTGATGACAAGTAGATAACAGTTATAATGGTTATGTATAATCTGAAGTCTAAGTCTAAACTTAATAATGAGAATAGTTATTCAAATGTCTAAGGCCGATAGGCCAATTAGACATTTGAATTGTATAGGCTTGATCAAAGAATTCCAACCGAAGCTATACATATTCAACATTATCTATGACGATGCAAGTCGTCCTATATAGGAGATAAGATACATCCTTTGATTCAACGCCTCTATAAGGAGGATGTTTTGATTTCATTTCAAACATCATCATTCAAAATAATTTCCAAGTCTGATTTGCATTTCCAAGAGTGAATTGCACCATAAGGCAGCGATTTTGTGAATTATTTCATTAAGCGAATTCTGATCTGCACAGCAAATTTTGAAGGCAGTGATTTGTGCAATTATTTTGATCATTGCATTCGATCAAAATACACTTAAAGAGGGTGATTTTGATTAATACAAGGTTTTAAGATCAAGTTGAAGACATTTTTTAGCAACCTGGGCAGATTTTGGAGGAATTCCATTACATGATCAGACCTGTAGCAAACACAAATCAGACAGAATCAGAACATATAAGGGATAAAAGATGGATGAAATTAAGTATATGTAATGTGTGTTTGATACCTGTTGGTGTTTCTGCATCCCAACAATACCTACTTGTTTGTTTTGCAGGTGACAAAGGAGGAAATCAAAAGGGCACACCTAATTGTAGGAGATCAGAACAACAATTCAAAGATGAATTTCTATGCAAAGGATCTGTTGACGTGGCTAAAGTCAGATTACCAACTCTCTCCGGTCAACACAAAATAGAATTTGTTGAGTATCCTATCCTCTATTGCATAAGGAATCCCTAATGCTGTTTTAGCTGATCAAAGGGGACAACCTCAAGGTTCCAAATGTCAGTTCATGACTGCACGATAACTCAACGGTTTGATGTGTTTTGCTGGAAACACAAGGGGCCTTACGTTTGCAACAAGCTGGTCTGCATCCAACGATGCTGTGATTCTCAAGCTGGGAAATAAAATCAAAAGGGAAGGGTTTAGGAATCCTAAGTGCAATGATAGGAATGACTAGTGCTGCGGGTGGACAAATTTTCATAAACTGATTCTTGTTTCGCTAGAGACACCCTCACAGCTCGACAAGAATAGTGCAATCTTCAAGGGGATGAAGGATTTTCAGATCGGAGATACTCATCTAGGCACCCAACTCTGGCGTAGCCTAGAATGAATACATATGATTGAACTAAGCACAAGTAAGGTTCAGGCTAACCTTGCACAGTGACCTACAATCAACAAGCCCCTAATGGTATGAACATGAAATGCATCAAATACCCCCCACATTTTGCCATTGAAATCATTGAACTCTACTTCTAACAAGCTAGAAGAAAACCATGCAAACAAAATAAAACCAAAATAACAAACACGAAATCAATGTTCATATATTGATTTTAACTGCTATTACAACAATTTCTACAGCAGTTCTATTCTACTCCTAATAGTTTAACTAATTCTAACCTCTAAGAGTCGAAAAATCTAACCCTTTACAAGAGAAGGCATCTTGCCTTTTATATATTTTACAATTTGAACCAAAGGCCAGGATTGACTGCATCCAAGGGCCCTGATCTGCCTTCTATAACTTGGCAGCTTTTAGCCCATGCCTATTAACTCTTCAGTTGTCCTCACAACCACTTTCCCAGCGACTGACAACTGTTTGGCATCAATTCAGGTCAATCTCGTAGTTGGAAATAACTGACCTGTGTCCCCTCATTTTAAATACATTAGGTGGGGCCCACAGACAATTATTTACATTAAAACAATTCGGTTTTACAACTGATTTTCTAGAATCAATTCCAGTTGTGCATTTTTGAGTATGCATACATTTGTAGCATTTTGTGTGTTCTTCTGTCTTCAATCTCGTTAAGGCTCGAACTTGTCGTCTGGTGATTGCGCATTTCTTCGTGCTTGTCGTTTTATGCTTTGCGGCATGTTTTGCATTCTCGCTTCCTGGCATTGATCACGATCATGTCTTCAATCTGAGCTTTAGGTTGACGTCAATCTGCAAACAATCAATTTCCATCCTAAATCAATTACCTTGAAAAATTAAATGATTTTAACAAATATTAAATTTTCAAGGCTTGAAGGAGAAAATAAAAAAATATTAATTTGAATCCCCTCTTTCATTTTTTTGCAATTAAGTGCATTTTAGCCGACACGGGGAGAAAATCGGCCTTGCAAGCCAAATTGCAAGCACTTTATTTGGCACTCACATTGTCCTAGGCCAAAACTCAGCCTTTTGGAGAGAATTGAAAGAATCGCGCTACACTTGAAATGCGTTTCCCCCCCCCCCCCCCCCCCTTATACTTAAATGAAATTCGATGACTCGAACAAGAATGCACGATGTATTTTGACTTTCCTTTGCAATTTGCAAAACTCGGCCATTCAAGAGAAGATGTGCGAGCTTTAGTTTTAAACATTTCCCTCTTTCTCTTTTTGCAAACTCGGCCCAAAGGTGAATTCGGGTTTTTTGAAGATTTTGTGCGATTTTTGAATTCTTTGAAAGCTCCCTTTTACTTTACTCATCGCTGCATTACTTGGTCAACTAAGGACGAAATTCGTCCTTTTAGGCCGAAATGTGAGAATGTTTTAAACACCTAAGCCAAATTTTGATTTTTAAAAGCAAATGTGCGATTTTACCTTAGACGCATTTGGCAAAACCTGTTAAAATACCGAATTTCTTTTGAACGCCTCCAACTTAGGAGAAATTTGGAGTTTTTGGAGGAAATGTGCAATTTATTCTTTTTCTCACAAAAAGAGTAAAAATGCCGAGTTTTCTTTAGATCTGGCTTTGTTTATCGGGTGGCCCCCTTTTTTGGGTGTTTTGCAGGGTTGGATCCTTGGTATCTTGTCGGACATAGCAGGGAGAAAGTGCGAACTCCCTATTTTACACCACGAAGGGGTTTATCTTGACCTTTGAAGGCGATTTGACTAGTCTCTACTATTCTACAGAGCTCTCGCATTTTATTGAAAGCCCGAACTTTGTATTTGTTTGGCCTAATGAATTTGATTTGGCCTCCTTCGGGATTATTTCAGTGATTTTGGAGGCATTTTGAGGGTTTTCCGAGTTCTCGGAAGGCAACATGATTTGTCTCGACTCCTCATCGCTTGAACACAAATTTGGGATGCTATTGGCTTTAGGTTGTTCAACTCTAACATAGAGCACTTACCTTCTCCCTTTTACGTAGTGCAACAGGCAAAGCAAAAATTGGGGGTCCCTGTTATAGACAGGGTGTGTGTGCAATACGCACAACAAGATCAAGTGAAGGAACTCGGTAGCATGACGAGGATGAAAAGGAGATTTCAAGCCAAATCATCATCGAAGATCTTTATTTCATCAATGCCCCTGCCATGTCAATGGCAACAAAGAGGACATTCAAGGCAAGCATCACAACAAGAGGAGCATGATACATTCAAAGTTTTCATTGCATCATGGTAAAATGAAGAAGTTTTGTTGATAAGGAATGTTTTTACAATCTTGAATTCCCTTCGGGAATCCAAGAATCAAAGTTAGTACATTGAGGAGTTAACTCAAACTAGGTGTATCATTCATCAAGTAAATCATGAATAAGTAAAGATCAATCATCATCATCACACTGAGCAAATTGAATAATGTTGAGTATCAAGAGATATTGCTCAACATTCATTCATGATAATTTATCAAGTCTACAAGTGCAAATTGAGGTGGCATCCTAGTCACTAATCCACCAATCAAGAAGTTCCGCATCAGCATGTCCAAATGCAATGCACCCGAGTCATCATATGGAGGCACAAACTTTGAGCTACCTAACCTCACATTTCATTGGTTCACATTCAATATGGAACATGTGCCAAATTAATTGTAATTATTTCATTGGCTAAGAAGAGTTTGTTCTAACAAACCCTAATTAGGGTTTCACCTTGTAATCTTGGCCATTGATCAGAAATTGATCCAAGCCATTCATTTGTAAAGGGAGCACTACAAAAGTCTTCTCTCTCTCATTTGTGAATGTTAATAGAAGTTAACAATAGAAGAGTAGTTCAAGAATAGTTTAGTAGCAGATAGCAACTAGAGTAGAATAGGAAGAGAAGGCAGAAATTGTTGCCAATTTTGTAAATAAACATCCTTTTTACTGAAGTCCATACTACTAGCAGTTTGCTGATTCTAGACTTGCCTTGCATAGTCAACTGGATCTATTTAGCCAAGCTTCGCTTCAATTGCTACTTCTTCATTGGTATGCATGGTCTTGATGGTGTCTATGTTCGTGGTGGTGATTTGAACATCATATGCTTACCTTAGGAGATCGCACTAGCTTTGTGGAGATGTTGTTTGCATGTCAAAACTTAGCTTAGTTGGAGTTTCACTAAAGATTGTCCATTGTTCCTACATTCTTAGGTTTAGATTAGACTCCTTGAACCCCATGTCTTTTGCCATTTTATTTTTCCAAGCAAGTAGTTAGAATCCAAGTTCCAGCAACATCCAAACCTTCAACATTCAAGTATTCAAACGTAAGGCCCCTTGGATTACCAACAATCACATCAACCAATTGAGCTATCCACACGTCATGACCTGAGTATAGAAACCTTGGAGTCATCTTGGTTGATCATATAATTCAGCATCCAAGAAGATTCTGATCAAGAGAGGATATAATACTTTTGGTATTTTATTCTATGTTCGATTGTGCTAAAAAACACATCAACACTACCAATACACTATGCATGGAATGTCAGATGGGGAAGTAGACAAAGACAAGATTCAGGTGCAAGGAATGTTCTACTTCAAAACCCTTGGAGTTGATACATACTGATCTATGTGGGCCTACTAGGATAAGAGGACTAAGTGGTGAAAGGTACTTTATGATACTTGTTAATGATTACTCTAGGATGACATGGGTTACTATTCTAAAATAAAAATTTGAAGCACTAGATAGGTTTAAAGCTTTCAAGTCTATGGTTGAGAATGAAATGGATACTAAGATCAAGTGCTTAACGTTTGATAGAGGAGGTGAGTTTACATCAAATGAGTTTAATAAGTTTTGTGAAGATCATGGTATTAGGAGACATTTGTACGCTCCTAGGACCCCTCAACAGAATAAGGTAGCATAAAGGAAAAATAGAACTGTTCAAGAGATGGCTAGGACAATGCTAAAAGATGCTAACTTGCCTCATGTTTACTGGAAAGTGGTTGTGCATACAACTATTTATGTTCTTAACAGAGTGCAAGTGAGAATCAACAATTCAAAGACCCCTTACGAGCTATGGTATGGAAGGACAACCACTATTAGGTACTTCAAAATCTTTGGAAGTAAATGCTACATTAGAAGAGATGAAGAAGATCTTGGGAAGTTTGATTCAAGAATTGATGAAGTAGTCTTCCTTTGTTACTCAATAAGAAGCAAGGCCTATAGATGCTACAACAAGACACTCAAGAAAATAGTTGAGAGCACAAATGTTAGTGGATGAAAATTGGAACCAGACCACAAAAGAACTTGAGGACTGTGGAATAGAAGGTGTTCCTTGCACTGCAGATGAAGAAGAGGAAGAAAAGGAGATAGAGGAAAAGGAATCTGAAAAGACCCCTAAGACTCCGATGAAGTATGCCCAAAAGAATCACTTAGAAGATCAAATTATTGGTCAAGAACGGAGGTGTGTAGACTAGAAGAAGACTTGTCAAGGCAAATGAACAAGAAACGATTTGTCTTTTATCAAAGTTTGAGCTTGAGACCTTTTTTGATGCTAGCAAGGATGGAGGAGGATGAAAGCTATGAAAGAACTTGTTCAGATTGAGAAGAATCAGACATGGGAACTTGTTCCCAGACCTACTAACATGAATGTTATTGGAACCAAGTGGGTATTCCAAAACAAATTGAATGAAGAAGGAGAAGTGACATGCAACAAAGCCAGATTGGTGTGTAAGGGATATTCTGAAGTAGAAGGCATTGATTTTGAGGAGACTTTTGCTCTAGTGGCTAGAATGGAGGCAATCAGAATGTTTCTTGCATTTGCTGCTCACAAGGACTTTAAGGTGTACAAGATGGATGTCAAGTCAACCTTCTTGAATGGAGGTCTAGAAGAAGTCTATATCAAACAACCTAATGGATTTCAGTTGGGAGAAGATTCGAACATGGTGTGCAATTGAAAAAGGCATTCTATGGTCTCAACTCTCAAGCAAGCTCCTAGGGCTTGGTATGCTAGGTTGGACAAGTATCTACTACAGCAAGGCTTCAAGAAAGTTGTATATGTTGATGACGTTATCTTTGGAGCAGATGATGAGGTATGCAAGAGATTTGTAGAGGATATGTAGAAGGAATTTGAGATGTCAATGATTGTGAGTACCCCCATGCCTACTAGTTGTCACTTGAGCAAGGATGATTTAATATTCGGGAGTCGATTAGACTCTCTATAGGTCTATGATCGGTGGATTGTTATATTTGACTGCTTCTAGTCTTGATATTGTGCATGCAGTATGTTTAGTTGCCAAATATCAGGCTAATCCCAAGCAATCTCACGATAAGGCTGTTAAAAGAATATTCAGATATTTGAAAGGGACTCTGGATTATGGTTTGATATAAAAAGGATAGTGATTTCTCTTTGAAGGCTTATACTAATGCTGATTGGGCTAGTTGTGCTGATGACAAAATAAGTGCCAATGGAAGTGCATTTTTCTTGGGAGACAAATTGGTCTCTTGGTTCATTAAGATGCGAGATTCAGTTTCCTTATCCAGTATAGAGGCATAATACATTGCTGCAACATCTTGTTGCACTCAGGTGATGTAGATGAAGTAGACATTGAAAGATGTTAAGTTGAAATATGATAAGCCCATTCCCATTACGTGTGATAATACAAGTGCCATAAACATTTCAAAGAATCCTGTAATGTCCCCTTCCAAATTTGCCCTAGAATTTGCCCTAAAATCACAATTTCAACAAATTAGGGTCAGGGTTACATCTTGTCAAGTAAATATCTTTTTAATAATGCGATCTTGGATTTGAATTCGGCAATCATAACATAAGCAACATATACAAATATACATATATTTAATCATTAGGGTTAGTCAAGTCGCATTATATTCATAGAGTATAAACACATTGGGGAAAAGGACATGATGGGTCTGCCCGAAGCCATTTCTACACCAAGCCTAAGAGTGGATGTCTACCACAACCCTCTTGCTTGGTGGCTTGTACTTGCTTTCCCCAACCATGTCTCCTCTCCCTACAGTTAGTTGCCATCTTGTGGAGTTGGGTGGAGGTTGTAAGGGGGTTACTTGACTCTATAAGTGCCCTCTTTGTCCTAGGCCGCAATGGTCCTTCTACGACGGCCTACTTACTAGCCCACTTGCTACCCTTGTCTTACACCTCAGGTCCTACCTCTCACAAGGTGGGATTTCAAACAGTATGCATATCTGTTCCTTAACATAGAGGCATACACTTAAGCATTAATCTCACATATAAAGATGCATACATATACACCTAAAAAATTGTCAAATATGATTTGAGTATTAATTATATGAAGATGTTCAATATATAGTTAGATTGCAATCCCTCATCAGCTATCGATTGATGGACTGATCTGATATTAACTGCTTGTGTTCAATGCTATGCTGGAAGTGCAATCTACCATTTGGGAATTGGAATGCGTAGTGCTTGCTGATCTTGTTAATCTGATTCTTATATTTCTGCAGAAGTATTTGGGAATGATTGATGATGAATGATGTTGTTTGATATTGATATTTTCTGAAGGCGTATCTCTCTAATTGCTAATGATTCTAGAATTTGAAGCTGTGTTTTCTGATTGCTGATGATGTTTGATCTCCAATCTGTTTGTTTTCTTAAACTTGAATGCTTTCCTAGATACTCTCCTTGTTTGCTGCTTCTATCTTATGGATGTAATGTCTTTCCTTCCTTTCCGATCTGATGATGTTTGTGTGAAATTCCCACGTTTATTTGTTCTTACAGGAGTGCTTCAATCTTCCTACTTGACCCTCCTTATTGTGTGTATTGCCTACTAACTGTTTCTGGTCTGTAGAATGTCTTTTTGCACCAAATGTTTTCCACTCTAGACTTGATGCGAGTGGCAAATCTTGAGCCAGTTAGAAGCTAGTAGATCTATAGTTAGAGTGAATGTACACTAGCAATTAGACATAAGATATTCAGAAAAAAGTGAAGTCTTATGAATAAGATGATTTTCCTAATAACATTATGAGGTATAGGGATAGGTCTAAGATGAATGATGTCACCCTCAACATCCCCAGGGCAATGATCATCTTCCATCATACCAAACAAGAAGAGCATCAACATGGAGATAACATAAATACCATCTAAAGCATCTAAGTCAAGGATCATTATGCATACCTGTTGATGTGTTTTTCATGCACATGCGAACACAGAATAAAATACCTAAAGGTACCTTATCCTCTCTTGAGCAAAGTTTCCCGACTGCTGAAGATCTCGCCGAAGGATCAGTTGAGGCAACTCCAAGGTTCTTGTATGCAGGTTCTCTACTCGTGGATAAGCTCTTTGTGGTATGATGTGATTTTGCTGGAATCACAAGGGGACTTACACTTGATGACTAAACGTCTGATTGGCTGGAATCACAGTATTTCACTAGCCTAGATTTAAAAAAAAAAAGAAAAAAGGAAGAGGGCGAGGAAAGGATCTAATTCTGACAGTAAAAATGTAAGAGCAATGAATGACCTTTGATGAAATTCTAACTAAGTCTTGTTTTGACATCCCAGGACCATCTCCACAAGGTTAGTGCGATCTTCGGAGGAAAGCTTTATGATGTTCAGATCATCACTACAGGCATAGACACCATCAGGCTGATGCATGTCAATGAAGAAGCGACAATTGAAGTTAAGCTCAAGCTGGATGATTCCAGTTGACTACACAAGGCAAGTCTGCAATCAACAAACTGCTAGTAGTATGGATATACAAATTTCACCATCAATCAAACACATTTCTTCCACTCATCTAATAACATGAAATCAAATCTGAGAAGTATAAAGACCATGCAAATTGTTGAATCGACCCATAGATTTCACCATTTCTTCAATGAAGTTTTACAAGCCTTTTACAACAACATCTTGGCAACAATCTTTGCCTTCTCTTTCTATTCTACTCTAATTGCTATACTATTAACTAACTTATTCACTATTTCCAACTATTCACCTTCTAACTCCTGACTAACTATATTCTTTACAAATGAGGAGCCAGGGCTTATATAGCGCCCTCAATACAATTCAATGGCTCAGATCAATTTGAGATCAATGGCCGAGATTTTACAATGAAAACCCTAATTAGGGTTTGTTACAACAAACTCAATTCTGGCCAATGAAATAATTGCATTATTTGGACACATGTCGTCTCTGGAATATTCGACCAATGGAGAACCGGGGTAGGTACATTGAAGTTTGTGCCATCTCCCATGAGTCAGGTACATTGAATCTGGACACGCTGAGGTGGACCAATCGGACTGGAGGAGTGATGACTGGGATGCCACCTTGTTTGACACTTGTAACTTGGTAGATATTCAATTTGATGTTGCTGAGAAGCTAGCTTTAATTAACTCTTCTGAAACTGTCTGCTTCTTTAACGAACCCTTGCTTTAACTTCCTTTGTCTTCGATGTGCAGGATGGATGGTGTACCTTTCCTTCGAATGCTGGACTAGAAGAGGTCGTCCCTGATGATGCTGGGCTGGAGAAGGCCGTCCTTGATGATGCTGGGCTGGAGAAGGTCGTCCTTGTTGATGCCGGACTGGAGAAGGTCATCCTTGTCTTGCCCTGGTCCCCTTTTAACTGCAAGACAAACAAAAAGATGATTAAGGACATATAATAAATTCATTTCAACATAGCATTTTATACCTTAAATCATCAACAAGAAATCAAAATTAAGTTTGTTCAAGAGTCTTTCCAGGGATAGGCCTTATAAGAATTTCGCCCTAGACCCTCTGGAAGGGTCAGGAGCAAATTTTGAACTTTTGGACAAATTCCATCATGTCTCTATTCCAAAATACCTTCCAAGGCAAGCATACACTAGTCTTTTCTCCACCAAGGCCTAGGAATCCATTTCTTGATCGTCATTGTGAGCAATTTAGGTGATACTGGGAATTTCGCTCTGGACCCTTTGGAAGGGTCAAGAGCGAAATTCCTTCTTTAGGCTTTATTTTACACTTCCTTTACTTCAATTCACCCTACAAGGCAAGAATATCTCACTCCAGCCTCAACCATGCCATAGGTATCAACATTTTAGCTTCACTCAAGGGAAAAATGGTTGATTTGAAGAATTTCGCCCTGGACCCTTTGGAAGGGTCAGGAGCGAATTTCTCTCTTTGCTTGTTTTCCTTCACTTCAACTCATCTTGCAAGGCTTAAACAACCTCTCTCCAGTCTTTTCATGCCATAGGAATCAAAATCTTGTCTTGACACAGAGGAAATAGTGACTTTGATGAATTTCGCTCTGGACCCTTTGGAAGGGTCAGGAGCGAAATTCCAATTTTAGCTCAAAATTTGCATCTTTGGTGGATAAACATCTTTTCAAGGCATTCCAAATAGCTTCTCTCATCCTAGTCTAGGCCTGACTTAGCACAAAATTTGGAGAAAAGGATGGTTTTAGTGTTTTTCGCTTTGGACCCTTTGGAAGGGTCAGGAGTGATTTTCAAGTTTTGAGCATGTTCCTCCATCCTTTCAACTTCAATTCACCTCCAAGACTAAGGACACATTGCCTCACTCCTATCTAGGCCATAAAAATCAAAATTTTAACTTGTCTTGCAAAGAAAGTAGGTGATCCTAGGGTTTTCGCTCTGGACCCTTTCGAAGGGTCAGGAGCGAAATCCTTGGTTTGGGCTAATTTCCATCATTTTTCAACACCAATTAACTTCAAAAGGCAAGAACATGTCTCCTCGCACCCATCCAAGTTTGACTTGATTTTGCAAGGGAAAATAGGTGTTTGAAGAATTTTCGCCCTGGACCCTTTGGAAGGGTCAGGAGCGATTTTCATCATTTGGCTTAATTCCTTCAAACTTGATAATTATTGACCATTCAAGGACATGCCTAAAGACACCTCTAATCTTGACCCACACTAGATTTGGCATAAATTTGAGGGAAAAGATAGGTTTTGAGAAAATTCGCTCTGGACCCTTTGGAAGGGTCAGGAGCGAAAAATCTCATTCTTGACCAAAAATCATCATTCTTTCAACTTGAAACTTCATTGCAAGGTAAAATCTCATTCTTGACCAAAAATCATCATTCTTTCAACTTGAAACTTCATTGCAAGGTAAAATCTCATCTCTCTTCGCCCTAGGAACAAGGTTTTAAGCCTAAGAAAGGTCAAAAAGTAGGCTTGTAAGGAATTTCACCCTGGACCCTTTGGAAGGGCCAGGAGCGAAAATTCCTTTCTTGGCTAAAACCCTCATTCCTCAATGCTATCAAACACTCTCAAAGGCAAGATCATGTCCATTTTCCCTTTCAACATGCTTTGCAAATCAAAATTTGGTCAAATAGGGAAGGAAATGAGGTCTAGGAGGATTTTCGCTCTGAAACCTTTGGAAGGGTCAGGAGCGAAAATCTCATTCTAGGCTAGATTACTCACTTTTCAAACTTCAAATCACTTCAAGAAGCAAACTTAGATCATTTTCCACCTGAGGAAGAAGGTTTCGAGGTCAAACAAGGTAGCAAATGAAGTTTATGATGAATTTCGCTCTAGACCCTTTGGAAGGGTCAGGAGCGAAATTCTCCTTTAGGCCAAAATCTTGTTCTTCAAAATCAATCAACTCCATCTCAAGGCAAGAACATACCAATTCATCCCCCAACATGCCCTAGAAAGCAACACTTAGCCAAAATTGGGAAGGAAATGAGAGCTACCAAGATTTTCGCTCTGGACCTTTTGGAAGGGTTAGGAGCGAAAATCATGTTTTGGGCTTGATTCTTGACCTTTTCAACTCCAATTCTCTTTGAGAGGAAAATATAGATCCTTCTTCAAGCATCTCCATCAAGATCCTGACTTTAGCCAAGGGAAAAATGAGAGTTTTCAAGAATTTCGCTCTGGATCCTCTGGAAGGGTCAGGAGCGAAATTCATCTTCTTGACTAAAATCCTTCATCTTTCAATCTTGACAAGGCTAGAACATTCAAAAATACCTCCAAACATGCCTTAGGAACTAGAAATTTGGCCTTGATAAGTGAGAATTTGAGGTCTTCAAGGATTTTCGCTTTGGACCCTTTGGAAGGGTCAGGAGCGAAATCCCTATTCTTGGGCAAGATCCTGACTTCATTTTCACATTTCTTCATTCAAACAAGCGCTTTTACCTTCATTCAAGCCTGGGAATGCGTTAGTTCTAGGTTTTGGTCAAAGTAGAATGTCTTATGGAGAATTTCGCTCTGGACCCTTTGGAAGGGTCAGGAGCAAAATTCGCTTTGGACCCTTTGGAAGGGTCAGGAGCGAAATTTGACATTTTGGACTCTCCGTCAGGATCATTTTATGGAATATAACATTTAAGTATAAGTGACATTTCTTATACTTTAAGTTATATTCCATATATACTTCCAAGATGTTTGAGAGTGGTTTCGGACCTCCAGGAGTTATATTGCAAAATCTAGTTTTTGGAGGATTCTTCAGTTTTCCAGACTTAGTCAAATTTCAGAATCAGGACATTCCAGACTTCGCCAAATTTCAGGGCATTTGAAGATCAGGATGACATTCCAGACTTCATCACTCACCAACTTGACCTAGCTCGGACCTTCAAGAATGATACTCATTCACCAAGTAGGACACAATTAGCAACAAGATCAAAACCAGGCCCTAAGGAAGAATTTCAAAGAAACCCTAATTCTCGGGCCCCAAAGACTCACCTCAGCTCAAGCAAAGCTTGCCATCCTAGTGATCCCCCTGGTGACACTCGAAAAGCAAAGGCTAAAAGACAAAACCCTAAAAGACCTAAAAACACACCCCAGAAGGCAAAAAGCAGGGGTCCCCATTTGCAATGGGGTGATGTGTGAATACGTCACAACAATACCAGATAGAACAATGATTACACCATTATAAGCAGATCAATTATAGATGGAACTTTCATCTCAAAGACTCGAGAAGATCGATAGATAATCATAACATAAAGATTGATATGATTCATACATGATTGAAGATGATTACAAGCAACAGTAAAAGATGATGCACGATAAACAGATTAATCATCCAGCATCATGATCATAATGGCCCGATTGTCTATGATTAGAGATTAATATATATACCGTTCAAAATATCAAACAATATATAATATGCAGGTTGAACTTGTTTACAAGAGAATCGACTAAGTCAAGCTTTGATTAATATTAATGATAAGACAACGACATAGGCAATATCTATTGAGATAGAGGATGGTCGATAAAGCCTACTTGGCTAAGGTAATCGATGTTATTGACAACAATAAGAATTAGTAAACAGCAACTTGTACGAGGTAAAGCGATAGCAAAGAAGATGATGTTAGCAAGTCATAAGAATCATTAAACAGCAATATAGTTAACAGAGACTAAGTGGTTGGTATCCCTTAACCAAGCATATCGATTTAACTAACTAATTATTAGTAGCAACATAAGTATAATCGATAATAGATATCATTACCGATGGAATTAATATTAATGAAGAGGCACGATATTATATTCTGATTAAGTTATGAGGAGGCATCAGTGATTACAAGTGTGAATCATAGTGAAAGAATGCAAAGTGTAACCGATGACCAAAATAATAATGAAAGAAACGATTAATAGCTGTTATGAAGAGTGGCGAGTTTGAAGGGACATGGGACATATCTCTACTAAGTGACTTATCATTCAAGAATGCAGATATAAGAAGACATTCCTATCATTCATTCAAGGCATCGAATATTGTTTGTTATTTACTTCTATCCATATTTGGATCTTCTCAAACCGAGCATCTCTCTTTGGCATATTCAGGTTGCACGGATTAGAAGTCAACAATCAGGAACAGCACCTTTATTTGCAAACTTCAAAGGAATAATCAGACACAGCAATTAATCATCATCACTATGAGTGACAGAGAGAAGACTGACAGCATAAGTTTATAGTTGTATCAGAAACAGCAGAAAGGTATCTCCATAGTATAGATCAGAACACAGTCATTGCATAGTTCCCACCGTCATATCAAACATAGCAAAGATATTAGATCTTATCGAATTGATAAGGATCATATACTACAAATTCTGAATATCATATTCATTGTAACCAAATAATAGTTGCAGATTATATATTGTTTCAGATACCAGTTGCATCAACTTAGAGAAATAGATATATTCATATAGCAGATCATAACTTATCATTCTTATTATAAGTGGTATCTACTACTATCTATTTCAAGGTTTTGTGTTAATTACTTAGAAAGAAGTCACCTGTGATTAAAGTGTTAGTTAATACTCCCTCATTCCTAAGAATTCACGTAATGGAACATTACATGCCTTCCTTTCACCGCAACCTTCTCTATTTGTATCCCCTTAACCATTTGAAGGGAGGTGTTTTATGTGAGGAGGCATGCTTCTTATCTAATTGCTGACTAATCACTTGTTTCCTTTCCTTGATCGCACCTCCTTATAAATCATTAATATCTTTAGTTATCTTAATTGCTTATTATTCCAACTTAATTAACAATTTTTGCTGTTAGTCTTTATTGCTGCTTCTTACAATTATTTGTTTGCTTGCTTATACTGTCCTTTCTAATCATGATAAAAGGCTCTTTTGAGGCGGGAACATGAGAACATGACAAATCCGGTGATGTATTCAAGAACCAAAACACGTTTCTTTCCGGTGCCATTTCCGTAAGGAGAAAGTTGCAGAGAAGAAAGTCAGATTGGAGTACGTGGCCACTAAGGATCAGATTGTAGATATATTCACTAACGCACTTTCAAAAGATACTTTTGAGTATATTGGATAGAAGCTCGGGGTTGTTGCCCCTCCTAACTAGATGCATATGTTGGTGCATCTATCCAGGGGGAGAATTTCAAGGTTCATCCTTTCTCTCCTGGATTGATGTTGATTGCTGCTCTCAGGGGAGCAAATAGTTGGTTAGTTGCTGTTGAAAGGGAAGAATTCAGATCAGAGACAATGTAGAAGAATATGAATGCAAAATGAGGTAAAGACACACGCCCTTTGTCCTAGATGTCAAAGGGAGAGAGAATGCATACCAATATTTGTCCAAGGGGGACACATATTGGATACTGATGAAAGGGGGAGAGAATGCAAATATGAAAGGAGAGAACATTGCATTATGTATGCATCAGTAAGTGTTGCCATCAATGACAAAGGGGGAGATTGTTGGCAATCTGTGTTGTCATTGATATCAACCTAATGTTTGACTATATATGTTGTGTTTGATTGTTGTTATTGATGATATGGTGATTGGTTGGATAGAGAATTGTTGCAATTGCTGAAGTAGTAATGATGTTGTATGTTCATGATTATCAATGTATGAGGAGATTGTTGGCAGCTGATTGTCAATTGTTGTCATTATGATTTGTATGACTGGTATGAAGAGATTGATATAAAGAACAAATGAATATTGGTTGTAGGTGGTTTGTGGATGTCCACCTTCTTGGTGTTTGATATCTATACTTAATATGATGTGTTGATACAGTTGATGATGCTGACAATGTGTCTGATGGCAAAGATATCATAATGAGGATTAGATTGTTTGAGTGAGAAGTTGATGTTTCTAGGATATTTTGGTCCCTGGAAATTTGTTGAAGTATGTTGGCACAGAAATATACAATGATGACTGTTTGGAAGAATGCTCCCCATTCCTCCGCATTTGATGATATGGTCTTGCAGACTTGAACTTAATGTTTATGCTTTGTGGACATTGCACTCCTATCCTTTCAGGTTCGTGGTGTTGCAGCTGATGTGGTTGGTGATTGTCACTTTGGGACCAGCATATGGGTTTCTGAGGTGGTTTCTGGGTTCTGGGCTCCATATAGCTGATCGATCAGTCCCAGAAGGGACATGGGAGCATTTCCAATGCCAATATTTATCATTGTGAGCCATGGACTATACCTTGTGGAGTGGGCGATGGCATATGTCAGATGTAAATGTTGTTATCTGCTGAAATGAGAGTTAAACCAATTTCAGTTGGAAAACCTTAACAAGAAATTGCAGACCAAGTGTTTGATAAAATACCTAACTGTTAACTCAGGAATAAGTGCAAAAAAATTGTCTTAGAATTAGTAAGGTTCCTTACATCATGTACCAATACCTCATGTTGCACACCAGCAAGTGTGAACAATGAAAGGCATATGAAGAAGCAAGTTGCTATGGCTAATGGAACCTTGTAGAAAGAGACAAATCAACGAAGGCTTTGGTTTGAAGAAAAGTTGACTCAACAAACAGGCCCAAGCTGCTAAACTTGCTGCACTGAACAAGAAGTGGCTCAGTTAAAGGTCAGGGTGTCTGAGACCGCAGCTGAGAAGGAACATGTTAAGGGGAAATCTTTAGGAGGTTGTCCAACTCCATATAATTAAGAGCTCCAGAGAATGAGTGGTTAGCACAACCCATCACCTGAATTGGAGGATGGAGGATATCTACAAATACTTGGCTGGAGTGAAATAGTCTTGGGGATATTTACCCTGGATTTTTGTATGATTGTTCCAAATTGTGTTTGGGCTTGTTGGTTGGGACTGTGACCTTTCTTTTTTGGGGGATAATGTAAACAGTATAACTTTATGTTATGTTAATACATGGAAAGCTCACTTGTTTTGTTATTTCAATTTAGTTATTAGCTAAAGGAAGTAAGTTAGTAAATGGTTGTAATTAGTTAACCCAAGAGTTGTTGTCTTAGCAACAACAGTTGGCTCTTTGAAAAGGAAATTCTGCAGTCGGGGAAGTGTGCTGATTTATGTACAAGCCTTCCTGTACTGCTTTCTGTGTAACTAAACACTACCTTGAATAAAGTGTCAATTTTGATATTCTCATACAATCGTTTCTGTTACATACTATTATTCCTATTTTATACTGTTGCATTGGTAGTGAAGGATTTCAGTAGTCTACAAGCTCCTTTCATTTGCCTACTTTCTCTTTTACCTAAACCTTTCACTTACAATGACTTCTGCATTACTCTCAGCAGCTGATTCTATAACCCCATTTATATATTAATTATCACATCTTTTTTGCATTGATCAAAGAGTCTTTCAGCCCATTTATGTATTAATTATCTTATCTTTGTTGCACTGATCTAAGAGCTTTGATTTTTTTATGTTTTGGAATACCTATCCATTGAGTTATGTTTGCATTTAATAATCACCATCAGTATGGATTATTTATATATTTGTCTCTATCTGCCTGTCTGTCTGTACCTTTAAATAGTGTGGAATCCTCCTTTTTGCAACTTTTGCAGATAAGGATAATATCTCTGCATTAGCTAAACATAAAATAACGTATGGGGTTTCCAACAATCACTATTTTTATCTTGACTATTTATGGTGTCTGGGAACTATTTCTCTTATCCAAAAGTCTTAAAAGCAGAATAAAAGGTACATAGCAGTTCATTTGTCTTTCTTTAATGATCAGATTCGGCATCAGTTGGAACTGCAGCCAAGGATTTCCTTGGCAATGTTTAGGATGTCGAACCTAACTGGATTTAGTCAAGGTATATTTTTATTCATCTTTTGGATAATGTGTGAATGATAAATGGGTTTCCTTTAACTCATCTCAAGATTCAATGATAACTACAAACTAACTAGGAATATTTGCAATGGTTAATAGTAATACATCAATGGAAAGGACCTTTAAAAATGTGAATCTTGCTTTCTTTATTAGCCACAATGCTTCATTCCTGTAGCATCTGCCTTAAACTAGGTTGATGATTCAGTTGAATGAGAGCTTATACTCTTCCTCAGAAGTCACTGCCATATTTGTTTGCAGACACTGAATAAATTCCATTTTTCGGTTCTTTCTATTAATTGAAATAACAGATTCAAATGGCAGTTAAGTTCCTATATTGATTCTTGGCCATGTATGAAGTTAAGAAAAATGAACTAATGTGAAACAAGCCTAGCTAATAAATGTGATTGATTTCTTAACAATAGCTCAGTTTAGTTTAGACTCAATTTTGACCTTTATTTTACTTTTAATTTGGTTATGTTTAATGTCTTTTAAAAGAAGAAAATTCAGAAATTAAAAGAAAAGAAATTCCAGTAGATAAGATAGTGTTTTATATTTAAATTGAACTGTAGCCCCCACTTTGGCTACTTTTGTTGGTTTCAAGAATGCATAAACGCTTCCTATACTGGGATATGAATTTTTATGTTTGCTCTGATGGGTGTTTCAAGAACTCGCAAAGAGTTATTTATTCTTGTCTTTGGTGCAAATCTATTTCATAGACATTTCTCTGGCTCTTCATGTTTACCTTTCAAAATGGGAGTAGTTAATGTTTTCTACAAACTTAGCAAGTTTTTGAATCCATCCAATGATTAGTCAACACAAACTGCTTCATTCTTATTTGCTTTTTATCTTTTTCCTGTACACAGATATGCAAGTATCATGTCAATAATTGTTGTTTGAAAGGGGATGAATGCCCATTTTCACATGATCTTTCAACATTCCCATGCAAATTTTACCATACAGAGGCTGGTTGTTTGGATCAGGATGCATGCCGGTTCTCTCACAAGGTATTTTTCTGTTAAGTTGTAGACATTTCATTGTTACGGAGAGTAACCTTGCTCAAATGGTCAAATAGAAGAAATGATAATCATATTTAACATATAGTTAGGACCTCATTACTTTGTTCCGGGGAGCATTTCAAATTTATATTAATGATTCTTATTGAGACTAGCTATCCAGCATATTCTTTTTGATAAGTAGGATCTATTTATATTTAGACTTCACTTTTCACACATGGTTAATTGTTACTGGGTGTGTATTATTTCAGCAAATTACAGTAAATGAGTTGGAGAAGGTTCTGAAGCAAAATGAACTAGGAAAACAAGATTTATGTGAGTTGGATAGTCTTCAAAATACTATCCAACAGATTTCTTCAAATAGCCTGCAGAAGTCTGAAGTTCACAGCACAATATCTGTTGGAAATCAGTCTGTAAATTTAAATCCTCTAAAGCCTTCCAATTCGTCCATGGAAAACGATCAGCAGGTGTATGAAAAAAAAGTAGCCAACTCAGCAATTTTAAATTCAGGCAAAGCAACTTCTAATGAATGTTTTGGGACTTTAATTAGAAAGGAGCAGCATATGCCAAGGAAAAATGAAACTAGTTCATGGGTTTCTGGCAATTCTTCATTCCTAGAGTACAACAGATTTGATGATCTCCTGAAAGATGATGATGGAAATGATGGTTTCCTTTCTGCCCACAGGGCTGCCTTCAATGCATTGGCCCCAGTAGCTGACCATGAAGCTAGTTTGCTTACACGTGGATTAGTCAGGGTACCCACATTTATTTCAACTGCATTTGCTGCAGCAGATAGGGTTTTAGATGCTAATTGTACTCCCAGAGAACATAAAGTGGCACAAGAAATGTGCTGCAGTGAGTATTTGAGGGATGGAAACAAGAAAACTCCTCCTACAGGTCTCCTGAACAATTCAAAGGGTGCAATGGAAATACTGGAAAATATATTACTTGGCAACAAAAATCCTGACAAACAGAATGTGTGTAGTCTATTTTCAAGTTGTAAAACAAATGGAGATACAGATATAAATAAATAAGGCAGGGTTTGTCCCATTCTATTTCTTGGATTCTTACATTTCCTTTAGTTAATTTGGAAGAGTAGCAAATGTAAAGGCTTCCCTGTATATGTGCAGTTCATTCCTAGTCATCATTTCCTTTGATGTGATATTTTTTATACTTTCGAATGATCAAGACTCTTCCCGAATGCCTGTATGGTAAAATAATTTGTTTTGGAGATTGATATGAGTTATTTCATTATCCTTATAGAATTTTAGTTCTCCTTTTGGTGAAATAACTCTGAACCCTAATTTCTGACAACATTAAATTCACTGTGCAGAAAAGTTATAATTCAAAATTATACATGATCTTTTTTTCAGATTTTGAAATGTGACCTTTACTGACATTTTTATTCCGAATGTCAAGGACTGGTTATGTTTGTGTTCATAATGTTAATTTATTATTTTGTAGCATCAAGACTAGACGTATAAATATTGTAAGTTTAAGCCATAGAAAGGATCATGGAGCCTTCTGTTTCTCAGCAGGTGAATTCACTTTTTATTGGTTCTTCATTTAAATATTTATGTGGTTTGAGGTGTATCATGAGATGCTTTCACCTAGGTATTTGCAAATATAAAATCACAGTTCATCTTTAGTTAATTTTGCATTTGCAAAATCTAGTGCACTAGTTACAAGCACACGAAGACAAGAAACTTGCATTTTGGGATTTATATGCTATGACACCTACTCAATCAAGGGAAAACAATGATTAGAATTATCTATGGTTTAACATACATTGGCTGCCAGACCCCTCCTAAAGAATCTCCTCCATGGTCAGTGCTACAATGCTATACAATACCCCCTTGCAAATAGGGAGATCTTCTTGTGGCTTCACCAATCACCACATATGTATGAGAAAATGATTATTATGCCTTAGAAATTGCCTTGAAGGACAGAGATTACAGGGTCCTGCACAGGAGGCACAATGCCGTCGCAAAACAAATATCCTTCATTAACGTATCTATCATATTTATTATTCACCATGCATTTTCATGTTCATTTGATACATGTTCTCCTTCGAACCTCACAACATCAATAACTTAACAGTTTGGAAATCAATAACCATCTCTAATATAATTATCTTCAAATTTACCTATGTAAGCTCGAAGAAGACATGGACTATCTTGAGTTCAGACAAACTGCCAATCCCAAGACTTTCTACGTCTCTTTGGAGTTTAGGTGTATAAATCTACTATAATTATTGTAAACCTAAAGTGGATAATCAAATGTATGGTCTACTGCCAGTACCTGAAGGAGAAAGATGGACAAATCCAGTCAGTTTGCAAATGGCACATCTATTCTGATTGGTAGAGCGCAGGGCAGTCTAGAATCTAGAAGTCATTCTTACAACTTCTCAGCACGCTTGAGTAAAAAGAATGAACAAGAAAATGACACTAGTCTTTTATCAATACTCCATTGAAGAGTAAGTGAGAAAATGTATAAATTTCCCTCCAAAATTGAGCTTCCCACTGAAGTTCCAACCTTCGTAGGAATAGTGAAGGGATTTAGTCACTCATGTTATGGCCAAATTCATGCATGGATGACTAAATGGATGATGCTTGCAGGCCTGACATAACTAATCAAAGTTGTGTGGAGGAGTCCCACTGTTTCTACTTACACATACTTTCCTGAAAATGGTAAGTGGATCTGATCAACAGCTTAAGGAATTTATATTGTGTCAAAGAAGAGAAATCTAAGTACTCCATGATATCATGTAATAAAAGCGCTAGGTCAATATTGGTAGGATGTTTCAATGTTAAAGATCCCATAATACTGAATCGAGCATTGTCAATGGAATTACCTTGGACGTTTCATGCAGAGCAGCTGAATGAAGTTCAATAATCTAACAGAAATACATTGTTGTTTTCCTGAAAAGGAACATCTTTAGAGGAACAAGGACAAATTATAGATCCTCCATGTGGCAACATAATTTCTTTACTGATGATTAAGATGGCCAATATCATCTCAATTAATCAATCATATCATTTTATTAAATAGGGCAGTGTGTTGGTATGGTTGTTAGTCAGTTGAACAACTATCGACAAGACAACCTAGAGTAGAGACAACAAATAGCACAATTTCAAAATTCAATCCAAGAAGCTTCAATTTCGTAAGCTTACATAAATGGATAGGAGATACTTTAAACAAAGAACTTATCAAAATTGCTTTATTGTTCCATCTCAAATACACTCCAAACATGGCTTACTAGGTGTTCTTAGAATTTGGACATTTATCTGATCACTCATATTTTTAAGTTAGTAGCAAGCTTGTTCTCTTCCTTTCCAGATTGCCTCTAACACATTTTTTAGATGGATTAGACACTTCATGTCTCTCTGGTCCCATCTCCTTGTTCCCCTTCCATTATCATCCTCATCACCCCCCAACACCAGGTCCTCCCCCACCAGGTCCCTCCCCCTCTTTTCCGTCGTTCCAAAATAATAATAATTCCTTTTGGCACCCTTCCATTTGCTTGCAAGAATTTGTTGCAAACAACCCATATGTGATGGTGTGGTAAGGTACAAATCATCATTTGAAATGATAAAGATATACACAATTAAATATAGATTTAGAAGCAACTGTAAGTAGCTGCAAAGCTAGTTGAATCTTATCCTCCTTTGGAATGTTCTACATTGCCTACATCTTTGATCATTATGTTATCATTCTTCCTTTACCAAGCCATTGATCTAAGCTATAAGACAATTAAAATGCTACTTTAATTACATTTGTTTGAATCCAAACTTTAAAGGTTATCGATCACCTACCATCATGGTTTATGATTATGATGAAGCTCACATTATTTAACAATGTTTCCTAGATTTTGAAGTTTGTACATGTTAAACGGGGGCAAAGTGTTGGCAATGACATTAGTGGATTCAATCTAAGGGGTTGCATTTCACATTTTTTTACATATATGTAATGTTATGCAAGCTGCAAAGTAGTTAAGCAATACAATGATTGGATGACGAGTTCAAATCCAACTCTAAATTTCTTGTATTGTGGATATGACTTTGGATATTGTAAATCACGGACATTATTTAGAAAAGGTGTAAGGACATGCCAAGGATGTTTAGGCTTGAATGAGTTGCTCCAATCACGTACTTGGTAGGATACAAGGCAAATAGAATATTGTTTTGCATAACTCACAAAAGTGTGAACTAATGATTGTGCATAAGTTACTTTGATTGCAAAAAAGTAAAAGTTTGCATTGGAGAAGTGCAATATACCCATTAAACCAATTAAACTAGACTTCTACTCAAAGTTTCAATCTGAATGGGAATAGTGAAACGCGAAGGAAAGACGTGAAAAATCATTACATCCAAAATGTAGGATGATTTGTTTGTGTAGGGTTGCTCTTGCATTACACTGCTTTGGAAATTTGATATTGAGTGAGATACTTTAAATTCCAGCTGAGGTAAACTTCACACAATATTTTGTTAGCATTTTGCTTTTGGTATTCACGAGTCTTTTTCAGGCCTTCCCCTTTTCTATTAAATTGATAACTCTTTATACTCATTTGATTTTATTACCAACAAACTCAACAAAGAATTTCTCATTTTCCTTGTGTTTTATTTAGAATTTGTCTTCTCTCATCTACAAGTTACTCAACATTTTATTCCACTTAATTACCTTCTTGAGAGGAATGCAAGTACGAGGCATTGAAGATGCACAAAATTATCAAATATAGTGATAATTGTTGGCATCCAAGTATACTAAGGCATGACCATCATCATTGCAAGGAGAACAAGGAATAGGGAGCCCCAATCTATGATCCAAAAGAGGCAAAGAGACAACAATAATCACTAATAAACAACATAGTAGTGGGTTATAGATGGATCTCACTTAACGGGCCAATACACCCATTTGTCAAGGAACATAAGTATACGAGGACATGGTAGACAAAACAAGACATGTTGACATGGGTAAGGTGGTGGATCCTACTACAATGTTGGCAAAACTATAGATTGGGGGGATGCCCAAAGGTAGGAAATAAATTACACCTTCATTAAGTGAATGTAATGTGAACAATGCTATGTGAGTTATGATGCCTATCAACTATGAATATATGGATGCAATGGTTGATGGTATTCATTCCTTTTATGTGTAGTTATTATAATTATTATATTTTCTATAGAATAAATTTTGGGTTTATTTATTGTAATTACGCATTTATTATTTAAACTAATATGTTCGTTTACTTCATTAAGCATAGAGGAAAGAAACAATATTGTAGTGAAACATTGTACTAACTAAACAATACCATAGTTAAGTTTTATATAAAAAAATTAGCTATGATATTGGAAATGACAAAGGAGGACATAACAACACCCCTAGTTCATCATTTGGAGCATTAAGAGATCAACAAAAGTGGTGGAAGGCTGGAATAATAATGTATAGATTATTAGGAATAACTTCAAGACAAATAAATAATAGTGTAGTGGAGACTATTATAGCGTATTCATGGCCATGCTAGTCTGATAGTGACCCATTACTGAAAACATGAAGCATATAGAAATAGAAGAAACTACAACATTACTCAAAAGTTGTAGATTTTAGTATAGACTATTCTAGTAGTGATAGTTACAACATTGTAATGACCTTTGAGTACAAAGACAAGATATTCTATGTTTGTCATCATAAACATTTGGGTGTTGTCATGCTTGCAAGTTTTGGAGTTGATATAGTTGAGATTTATTGAGGTTGAAGTTTGCATGATGGACATGAAAAATTGATGTTGCATGAGGGACTACCTCGGTGTTTTGGGTGGTGTCTTTTAATCTTAATGTATAGCCAATGGAAGATTGGAAGTGTATGTTGACCTAAAGTACAAAAGCATTGGAAAATAGATATACTAAATGATTAAAAATCCTAACTTTCTACAATGAGTGGTGGTGCTTTGGTGTATTGAAAGAGATGAAGCAAATAGAGGATTCCCCAAGGTGCTAAGGTTTTGGTAATGGAGAGGAGTGTAAGATTATAGGGTTTGGAAGTGGATAAACAACAGGTTAGCAATAGTAATGGAAGAAATTTGAAAGTTTTGGAAGGATTACAATAATGGATGAGTTGAGCTTCATAATACTTATAGAAGGGAATATCCAAAAAATCACAATTCAAATGTGAGGAAATTCATAAGTAGCTTTTAGAAAATTCAATTAGAGAGAGAAGATACATAATGAAGTTTGAAATAGGATATTTATGAAATTTGCACACCCATTGACATTCAAGAATGAAAGATAGCACAAGAAGTAACCTTTACCCACTTTAAACTTGTTCAAAATGCATTGATGCTACTATAATTGTAGTCATGACAAAGTCACTACAACAATCGCATTAATTTTCTAAGTAGACGAGAATTTTTGAAAAAGTCAAATAAATGAGTAGGAAAGATATCGAATGAGGTTGGATACAAAGGAACATTGAGTATGAGTTTTTAGACTAAGGAATTGGCTAGAGGATTCATAAGCATGCCAAGGATGTGGACACTAAAATGATTGTGCAAATTATAGTATGCTCAAGTAAATTACATAAATATTTATGCTAGTGCATTTACTTTTTTTCTCTTCTTTTTGTTGCATGCTCCTCATTTGTAGGACATGCATATCTATGTACATTTTTAGTGAACTCAATTGGCTAGGAGGATAAATGAGAGTCTAACAAGAACATAGGAAAAGAAATCGACACATGATTTGGATTGAAATTGGGATAGGAAAATAGGAAAAGTGCGAATATAAATAATAGTGAGAAAAAATAAACCAAAAATGTAAGAGGTACAAAGGCAGTTAGGCTAGACTCAAATTAAATTGGGATAATAGGGTGTAGGGATCAAAACAATTGGTTTAGGGATCACACAAATAGTCTTAGGGACCACAAAGTTGGTTATCTATAATCATTTGATGAATGGAGTAGAGTATATGCGTCAACCTAAATTGATTATATCCTAGAGGATACAATCAATTTTACGAGTAGATGGATAGGAAGGAAATGTGGCAATGTATGTCATCATATAAGAAAGGTGAAAAAAATAAGTGTTTCCCACAACAATAGAAATGGGAATATACCCTATTAGAGGAGGCCAAAAGTAGTAATAGAAGAGGAATTTGTGGTTAGAGTAACATAAGCATGGTGTAGGAAAGTATAGCAATGTCATGTTGAACACCAAAAGAGGAAGGAATTCATGCTAGCATATGACTATTGTAGGAAAAGAAATGATGCATAGTAAAGTAGGACATATGTGAAGGAACACGGAAAAATAAATGAATCTAATTGATCATATCATGAAAGCATAAGAAGTGAATTGTATTATAAGAGGACACATTGAGAAAATAAAAGGTCATGCTAGCATATGACATCATCATGTGAAAACAAAATCAACCCATAGGAAACAAGGGAAGGATCTCAATGTGAGGAACAAGAGAATCCATAGGAGATGAAGAAGATATAACATGTTTAGTAGTACCTTGTGTATCTATAAGCATATCAAGAGGCTAATGGTCATCATGTGTATCATATATGAAAATGTGTCATGTACTATTTTAGGTTAATCTACTAAATCAACATTATTATCATTAAATGAAGTGAAGAAAATATCATAAGAAGATATGGTGATGACACCCTTATCAATAATTTTCATATTTTTCTCTTTAAAGCTTTATATTATTTGTTAGCATAGCCTTACATTCTACAATAAGCATAAGAAATAATTAGTCAATTCTCATATTTAGGAGGTTTCTTAAATGTTAGATGGAAAAGTGATTAAATTAGACTTTACGAGAAGTATTAGGAAATGATTAAGATGATCAACAATGAGTGTGAAAGTTTTGTCCTATTTATTTTGAAGAATAGAAGGGTCATTTAAAGAAGGTTCATAAAGGGGATTCAATGGGAGGGGAAGGAGTGGTGCCAATAATGAGTAATTTGTGTCCAACTTGGATTGCCTATATAGATAATTAAAAAGGAGAATTTTGTACGTGAATAGGATTTTTCTCATATATATGAGGTGAAAGATGGTGTAGAAAGAGAAGTTGTTAGATTAATTAGAATATCACCTAATGGATTATTTAATTAGGTCCTTATTACATTATTTACTTAAGTTAAACTTAGGAGTTCTTTTTCCTTTGTTAAATTAGGCTAATAATAGCTCATGTTGTCTCATTCATTATGATGTGTACACTTAGCACTAGCTAATTTAATATTTCCCTAGGGTTTGCAACTAAAGTTTCATTCATTTTTTCTATAAGGATTCATTCATTCATTGTAATCACAATAGTTTGTGCATCAATACAATTCTCAGGTTGTTGAGAAAATCTATATTGCTTGATCTCCATTTGTCACAAGTGTTTTTCTTGCAAGTGATTGTTGGGCTTGTGGGGTTGAATCAATAACTCCAATATTGTATCAGAGCTCCAAATTTGCTACGTTCATGTTCAAAGGAACATTGCCATCATGTTGAGAGTCTCAAAACTTATAGATCATCTGCCATTTCATCAATATGCGAGCAATTGCAGTTTCTTTCGTGGAAATGTGTAAAGTAGGTATTTTTTGAGATCAAGGGGAGATTCTTTGCATTGAGAGGGTCTATACTACTATATTGGTTCATTTCTATACTTTTTTTCATTCATTTACCATGGTTTCAAATCATGTTACTTCCCTCAATCCATTCAACTACTATAGCTGGAAAAAAAATAGAGACCGATTAGAAGAAACATGGGTTATGCAGGGTGATCATGTGTATGGAACTTGAGCCTACAAGTGTTGCTGAGAAGAGAAAGTAGTTTAACATGTGTGATGAGACTTTTGGGACATTATGCATGTCAATGTCTTGAGATCTTATCTTTCATGTCGACTCTTGCACCACACCAAATGAGATCTAGACTCAATTGGAGTCCTTGTTTGGGAAGTGGGATACTTTGAGGGGATTTCACTCAAAGAATGCTCTTATTAACTTCAATCATATAGATTTTGACAACATCCAAGATTTTTTCTTTAAACTCACGCATCTCAAATTGTAGTTGTAGTAGCATAGTATTCAGGAAGAGGACTCTCACTTGATTCTCTCCATCCTTGTCAAACTTGGTCTTAATTATTCAATTTTTGTGTCTTCCTTTTATGCCACTAGAGAAGAATCCCAAGTTCGTGGCATGTGTTCAATTGATGATTTTTCTTTATCCCTTCCTTGAGAGAAAGAAAAGTTGGTTCATGTCACAACCCCCTCTCTTATAACACTTGACAAAATTCTTTGATTAAGTTCAAGTATGGTTTATATTAACTATTTATTAAATTTTAATAAGTAATTAAAAAGGTTAATAAGTTAAATTAAACCAATTAATTAAATAAGTGGACTAAACTATTAAAATTGATTCTATCAAAAAATGAAAGTTAAAATATTCATGTCATTAAGACTATAATATTAAAATACACATATGATAGTTATTAATTCAAATATATGATAAAATACAATAAATGCACATTTCAAATTGTGATTATTAATTTATGATGTAAATATTATTTAGATACAAATATTATTTTAAATTTTATCTTAAGCACATGGTGTAGGAGAAAAAGTGAAAGGCCATGACATATGACATATGGCATGAAGTGGAAGAGAATCATACCATTTATACTCATTTTAAAAGAATTTATGAGAGTGTAAGAGGTGTATGAAAGAACCTTGACTTATAAGTAGGAAGTAGGTAACGTTTTTTAGACAAAAGGAGTCATTGTTTTGACTTTTAGAGGGTCATTTTATCCATTTATGAAGTTGGACGACCCCATTCATTTTGAAATCAATTTTTGAGAGTTATCAATATATATTTTTTTAAAAGGAATAAAAACAAATTTAGCAAATTAGATGACATGGAAGTTATAAATTTATTTATGTCAAGAATATATCTATTAATGGTATTTTTTATGACATGGGAATTACAAAAGTAATCTGGGAGGAAATAAAGCCAACAAAATTTAATAAAATGGAGGGAGTTACAATATTATTTTTTGACATATTTTCTTACAAGTATTAATGAGAGAATCTCTTTAATTTAGAAATTACTCTTACTAGCTGTAAAATCATTTTACAACTTCAAAATCTATAAATTGGGAGCGTGTTGTATGCATTTACAAGTTTTTTGGAAGATGTTATGAGATTTCATTTTGTGAATTAGTTATAGTTTTGATCAAATTTTATGAGAAATTCTGTCAAGAATTTTTGAAGGAAGATGAGTAGAATATAGATATTTGTTTTGGAGACTGTTTAAGATTTTTGCACGAGGACATGAACTTTTAGCTTTTGATATTAGATTTAGATTGAAGAAATTTTCTTGAGTGAATATTGCTTTGAGATGATTAGAATATGGTTTTGGAGAAATTTTTCTACCAAGAATTGAAGGAGGAGAGAAATCTTGACGATTTCAAAACATGAGAAGGAGCTTGGTTCAACAAAGAAAGGAAAGCGATTCCAGGTAAGATTATTTAATGCTATTTTTTTAGATGATATGTGTAATGCTTGAATGCACCTGAAAGTTGGAATGCATGTAGTTTATTTGAAAAGATTTATATGTTTGAATTCATGTAGTTTCTTTAAAATATTAAATGAAGAGGGATTCTTGATGCATGAATTTTTTTTGTAGAAATTTGAAAAGAAACACTTGATTAGTTTCATCCATTTTATTTAAATAACTCATTTCTTCTCTTCTCTATAAAAAAATAAAAATAAAAAATAAAACAAAACCTTTGTTTTTTTTATTGAAATTTTCTTCTATAATCTATTAAACAAAAATATTAAATAATATATATTTTATTATGTATCAAAATATATTATAATTCATAAAATATTGAATAATAAATATTAACTAATAGTATTAATTACAAATATAAGTAATCCTTATATAATAAAAAACAAGTATAATATATACATATTAATCTTTAAATAATATAAATGTCATAAAAAAATTCAGATTTTTGTCAAAAGTCAAGAGAAATAATGATGCCATATTTATGGTCCTACTTAAGAGAAGGCTTTTATTGATAATATTGTGTAGCTTTAAGCATCCATTTTTTTTAAGGAAAAGAAAAGAGAAATATTCTTTTATATTAGAAATCGAGAGAATCCAGAACAAGGAGGCCAGGCCTCAGCAAAACAAAGTTGTCACCGCCACAGGACAACAAAAACCAAAGTAACAATATCATGCTTCTTAGAGTCCATATTCTTCATCTATAGCAATTAAAATTCTCTAGTATGGATGGTCTCTCTCCTTAATTATTCAAGGTCATGTGGCCTCATGTCAGACAATACTTTTAGGTCATCTACCATAAAGCAGCACGATTCCTGATTGGTTGAAAGCCAAGGGAGGTGGTTGTGTTGGTGGTCGCACCAGAGGCAGAAGAGGAGGATGGGGTCGAGGTTCCAACCGCCATAGTCCTTCGCCACCACCCACTCATGCGAGTGTGGATAGGGATTAGTTTGTTCATCAGGATGAACAACATTCAGGAGAGCAGGTTCCCAAAAGGGAAGAGTACTAACAAACTAACTGCATCATGAGAAGTCAACAAAAGCATCAAGAGAGGATGTCGTCATTGGGTTCAACCCATGCCGCCCATCCCTGAGGTCCTTCCATCCAAACAATGGTCTTCTGACTCTGAATCTGTGCCAGCCTCTCGACTTGGGCGTAGGAGGGCTCCCTATTATCTTTAATTTCGTTGTTCAACTTCTTGAGAGCCTCCTCAAACGAGGATAGGTTGTCCTCGTTGTGCCTCCACTCATAACCATCCTTCATCTCATTGATAAACATGGTGGCATGACCATCATTGAGGAACCTTAGGAGCTTGTGCCTCTTAGCATTCATAGTAGAGGCAACTTGCACGACAATTTTGAAGAATGTGAGTCTTTGAAAGGATTTAGTAAGGGCCCTGGCCTGGCCTTCAAACCTATCAGCATTCCTAATTTTCCAAATATACCAAAGAATATTGGCAGATAAATTAAACCAAAAGATATTAGCATCCTTTTTCAATCCTTTAATGTGCCCAAAAATAATTTCCATAGTATTCACAAGATTAGGGATAGAAAAGCCAAACATTAACCAGATTTCCTTAGCAATGGAGCAATCAAAGAAAATATGCCTGCCAGTCTCAGGAAGTTTACAAATAGAGCACAAATCATTATTATCATAATTCCTCCAGAGAGGAAGTCTATTAAGTATCATAAGCCATTTAGAGCACTTGATTTTTGGCTCGATCGGACTTTTCCATAACATGTTGAAGGTCTTTTGTCACTGCATAACACACATATCAGAATACCATAAAATGTTAACATGCTTAATGATGGAAGCCTCATAAGCTAAGACAGAGTAAATGTTATGAGCCTTAATTTTAGCCAAAATAGTACCATCAGCCCATTTAAAGGACATAAATCTATGAGAATCAACATCACAGTCTTTAGGAAGACCGAAATCAATACAATCCTGCTTAATCATGTTGTAGGGTCTTTTTTGAGCAGGGGGGGGTTAAATTTTGAGTTGAGATCTTCCCACGTGATAAGAGTATCATGTTCCAAAATGTCAGTAAGATATTTGATCCCTTTGCTGGCCCAAGCTCTAGCCGAGCATCCTCGAGTAAGGGCCAAGGGTTTGCCAGCATGGAAGAGTTTCCACCATAAGGATCTCTCTCCATGAATCATGTCACCATTGTTGCCACTAGTGTTGACCAAAAACCCCCTAACATGTTCCCAGGCTTTCCAAATAGACTTGAACACACAAGTGCCTTGGACAGAAATAGGAAAACCATCGGCCACAAGGTCGGTGAGACGTAAACCCTTCCAAGACTTAGCATTCTTAGGGACAACTCTCTCAATAATGTGTCTGATTAAAACCTTCCAAGGTTGCCGACCTTCGAGAGAATGGAAGACCCATTTAGCCACAAGGGCAATACCTTGGATCCTAAGATCCTTTAATCCAAGGCCACCAAGAGATTTCTCAATATGGCACCACTTCCAGTTAACAACGTGTAATTTATTATTACCTTTTCCATCAGACCAAAGGAAGCGTCTAACAACCTTTTGAATTTCTAAGATCTGATAGTTGCTAAACATCCAAGTAGAGGAGTAGTAGATACTATAGGAGGAGAGGATTTTTTGTCACACTTGAACCTTGCCAGCTAGGGAGAGGAATCTATTGTTCCATTTACTAAGTTTCTTATCAATTTTCTCCTTAACCCAGAGCCACATATCTTTGAGGGAAGGGGACATCGAGAAGGGAACTCCAAGGTATCTAACGATTTTGTTAGGGCCACCCCATTGGTAGCCAAGGTGTTCAAACCACTCAGGGGGGTGATCCATCCAACTAAGGAATGTAGACTTGGTCTGGGAGATCCGAGCTCCAAAAATTGACCCAAAGCATTGGATTTTAAGGTTAAGGTTATCCATGTTTTGCTTGGTGAGCTCAAGAAAAAGAGCCGTGTCATCGGCAAACTAAATATTCATCAATTCATTATCATCAGGGAGCCTAATCCAATTAACTTTGGGGAGAGGGAGTTATCCCTAAGGAGGTAGAATAAAGCGTCAGAGGCAATAACAAAGAGAGCAGGGGCCAAGGGGAAACCCTGTCTAATGGACCGAAAGAGCATAATGGAAGAGGAGAAAATAAAGTCCCATTCCACCCTATCATAGGCTTTCTCAAAGTCAAGGAGAGACATAGCAGTGTCTTGACTAGAAAATTTAGACCATTCCATGGCTTTCCAACTTGTGATAAGATTTTCCAGAATATACCTACCTTTAATGAAGCCGGTTTGGGTGGGGCAGATAAACTTGGGCAGGATCTTTTCCAGTCGGACGGCCAACATTTTAGTCAGGATCTTATAGGACACGTTGAGAAGGGTAATGGGTCTCCAATTCTTAACGAGGGCCTTGTCACCATCCTTGGGTATGAGTTTAATAATGCCCTTATTGATAACATTGCCAAGGGAACCCTTACCCAAAGCCTCATTGTATATATCAAGAAGATCAGAGAAAATCCAGTTAAGGTTGGCTTTGTAGAACTCAACTGGGAGCCCATCAGGCCCTGGAGCTTTGTCATTGTGGAGGGAGTTGATGGCTTTCTAAATTTCATCAATTGTGAAATTCTGTTTAAGGAGGCAATATTCCCCCTCGGAGATCCTACAGGGAATGATGAATTTGCATTTAAGTTTGAGGGCCTTGGCAGCCTCAGAGTCTTCAGAGGTGAAAATTTTTTGGTAGAAGAGGGAAAAGGCTTCTTTAATGTTGTCCAAATCAACAATTTCTTGATTATCAACAATAAGTCTATCAATCTTTTCCTGGATTTGCTTATGTTTAAGAAGATTAAAGAAAAACTTGGAGCCTTTATCGCCAAATTGGAGCGAATGGCTACAGGCTCTAATCATGCCCCCCTTGATCTTAACTTGCTGATGTAATCTAAGGGAATCCCTAGTTTTTGCCACTTGGTTGGCAAGGTTAGGGTAGGAAGGAGTCAACTGAATTTTATTTTCAAGGTGAAGCAGATTAAGATTAAGAGTCTTTTCCACAAATTTGGAGTCTTTGGCCCTTTTTTGACCAATAGTTTGCAAGAGTTTTTACCAATAAACATTATAATTCCACCTATCAATATGTGAAGCTAAGTTCTTATTATCCTTATTTAGGAGTTTGATGAGGTTAATGGCAACAAGAACATCAAGATCTTTCAGTAAATTAGTGTTAAGAATGAACTTCTTAGGCCCCACCACATTAGCAGGTAAGGAGTTAGCAAGTTTAATGTGAGCAGTAATAGGGTGGTGATCTGAGAGAGTAAAAGGCTAGACAACAACATAATTGCCATGGTTACTAGGGATAAATGAAAAAACATCTTTATTGGCATAAAAACAGTCAAGTCTGCAATAAATTCTATTACAACCTTTTTGGAAATTGCACCAAGTGTTCCAGAGACCCCTTGTATCAACCTTATTACCAAGAAGAGGATCAAACAGGTTTTTCTTAAATTTCATTCTATCCCAATGGGATTTTTTAGAGCCTTTCCATTCAAAAGCATTACCCCCCATTTTATCATCACAATTCTCAATCATATTAAAGTCTCCTCCAAGGATCCAGGGAATATCAGGTAAGGATGCAATCCAATCCCAAAGGGCACTTCTTTCCAGGGAATATCAGGTAAGGATGCAATCCAATCCCAAAGGGCACTTCTTTCCTTATAGTCATTGGATGCATAGATAGAGCACACCCCAATGAGGGTGTTGTCAACATTAATAGAGGCCCAAACAACCCTGTTACAGGGGGAGCAACCCTTGTTAGTAATATGGTTTGACCATCTAGGGTTAATGAGCAGTCTAACACCACCTTTGCCCCTGAGGTGATTGGAGAAAATTTTGATGGAGTCTTTCCATATGAAATTAAGGTTAATATCCAAGGTAAAATCAATAGTTTTAAGCTCTTGAAGCATCAAAAATTCCAGGTCTTTATGAGAGTCCAAGAAACGTTTAACAATCTGCTTTTTGTCTGGGGCTTCCAGCCCTCTAACATTCCATGAGATGTACTTCATGGTAAACAGGGGGGGAAATTATGAGTAGGGAAACCCTTGCCATTCTTCTTCTTATCAGAGGGGTCCTTGTTCTTTGAGCCCACAGGGTGTCCTCTTCTATTGGGTTTGGAACAAACCTCAATTTGATCATCATGGTCTTCATGAGAATCATCATCTCCTTGAGAGACATTTTCAAAAGGAGGTTCCGCGTAGGTAGTAGGCTAGACCAGGGTATCATTCACTGCCATCCAAGGCATTTGTGTGGAGGACAGGTTAGAGGGAAAAAAGACAAAATTTCTATCAGCCCTAGTATCAACAGTGATGACTTGAATCACGTCATCAACATCAAGTTCTTTGAAGACTTTTAGAGGCAGACTCACACTAGACTCAACTGCAGGTGGGGTGAGATTGACATTATTCTGAGCAGGGTTAACACCGACATTATCAGACCTAATCTTATCAATGGCTAATTGTTGCACATTCTTCCTTCTACGCTTCTTAGACTTGTTTGTAACCATTTGAAAACTATCTTGTTGTTCCACACCCGGGTGTTCTATGTTATCTGTAATAGGGGAACAGGGGGGAGCCGTATTGGTTTGAGAGCTTTTAGGGCACGTATCCGGTATGGGTAGGTCAGGAATAGTTGCATGGGTGCTACTCATGATAGGCTAGACCATAGGGGAGGATGGAGCCATAGGGTTAGGGGGGGACCAATGTTATCCGTATGGGTTCTTTGCGAGTTCAAACTTGAGGATTTCTTATTAAGAATAGGGCAATTTTTACGAACATGGCCATTTTTTTTACAGAGGAAACACACGTTTAAACCCCTTAAAATTTCCAGAGGACAAGAGAAGAATTCTCCCTCAATATTGAGATTGAGAATATTAGGAAGATCAATCCCAGGTTTAATGGAGATGAGCACTCTGGCATCGAGATGGGGCACAAGCCGTGGAGAGTCATCCATACGGATGAATTCACCAATGGGTTTCACAATTTGAGGGATAAATTTACACAAAAATGGAGGAATGTTCTTGATAATTACCCACCTAGGGCACGACAGAGCCAAGATTTCTTCAAAAATCGCCTCAGGAGACCAACCTAGGGCACAAAATGAAGTTTTACCAACATTCCAATACAATTTCTTAAGAATCTTTAACTGCATTTCATGCATATTAAAAAAAGTAATGAATAGTCCTTTCTGAATTTGCCTACAAAAGGAGATTCAAAATCCTAATTTTAAATTCCAGTAGTTATGAAATCAATCATCCATAAATTTCTGAGGAGGGCATTTATCAGCATCCACACAGGCAAAAAAAATTGCAGTGTCTTTCAACCTATTTTTTTCAATAGCAATTTCATTGGCCATAGATTCATTAGGCAAAATGGAGATAGTGTTGGAGTTGAGGCCAAGGTCCATACCATCTGGACTCGCTCCACCATCTCCATTGATGGCAATGAATCTGGCATCCTGGTCAATTGCCGACGAAACCCTACCCACAACTTCACTGAAGGATTTTTTTGGTTGTAGAGGGGGTTGGGAAGAGGTAGGCGAAGGATGAGACTGAAGGTCTCCATCTGTTTCCACCTCCATTAGGGCAGACAAAGATTCACACGCAGAAGAAGCAATTAAAACAGAGGATGCAGAATAAAGAAGAGCATTAAATGAAGAGTATAAGGGAGAATTGTCTGCAAACCGCGTGGAGGAGGGAGTCCTCCTCCAAAACCACTGAGTGTTCATGCGCCTCAATCCAGATTTGACGATCCGCTTTCAACAGTCCTCTGTTGGATTTTGGCTTCACGCAATTCACATTTTTCGTCGTTCATGCATTTGTTGTTCACACCAGGTTTTTGCCCTTCACGCAGAGCAGAGAGATTAATCCATTTTTGCCCTTCACCTAGAGCCTTTTCATCTAGTTCGCACTGTCGCCCTTCACACAGAGCAAATGAGCGATAAAAAAAGGGAAAACTTTCGCCCTTTACGTAGAGTAGACCATTCTAAAAAGAGAAATATTTCCAATTTAATATATGAACAAATAATAAATATGTATCGTATAGGTAAATCTATATTTAAAATTATTATTATTTGATTTTAACAAATACATATTATGCACATCTTAAGTAACATTCACAAAAACTCGCTCTACAACTCCCCACACGAGATTTTCAAATTTTGAATTGCTTTCTTGCACATTATCCCTAATAATGGAAGGGTCCCTACCCCTCTGTTAGTTGATCCTCCATCTCAGGCGGGAGCAGTGCCTCCAGTGATAACTATCATTGAATTTGTGAATGTCACTCCCATGGTTTTCTGGGGGTGGAGCCTCAGAAGGATGTTCCTCCGTATTCCGAAGTGGAAAAGCCTAGGTCATTAGATGTATCTCCTTGCATCAAGGAAAAAGGCGCTAATAATGTGGAAACACCAAATGTTAGCTGGAAGGGTGTGTTGGTTAATGAGTCCCACGACACTAAGACTTCACATATTTTTCTAGAATATGTTCAAATGAAGGAAGGAACGAAGATTCAACTTTCGGACTCCATCATAGATAGAGTTTTGTCCTTTATGTACAATACACTGGTAGGGAATTTTTTCTCCTTCAGACCCTCCATTGACATGGTTCATAGATGGGTCACGGCTTGTTGGAACGTTAAGGGAAATGCCACTACCTGCACCAAGCCGAGAGGATTATTCCTGTTCAAGTTTATGGCAGAAGAAGATTTGATAATGGTGCTTGTTGGTTCATGGATATATGGTAAACATCACCTATCCTTATGCAAGTCGAAACTGGGTTTTGACCTTGCAACTGATCTCAATCATTTGACTCTAGTGTGGATTCATTAACCTGGTTTACCTCTAGAGTTCTGGGTTAAGAAAATCTTCAAATGGATTGGCAACACTTTTGGGGTCTATGTGACTTCGGATTCTATGACACAAGCAAAAACCAAGTTAGTCTTTGTTATATTCTGTGTTAATGTTGCAATCAAAAAAACCTTGCCCAACTTTATTACCCTACAATCTAAGTGGGGCAAATGGACTCAAGCCTTGGTCTATAAAAATGCTACTATTTTTTGCCTAAGATATGAAAAATGGGGTCATGTGATTTCTAACTATAAGGTCCCCTTGATGAAAGAGCCCAAGTTAAAGGTAACTGCTCCTCCACCCCCCCAAACACGTCTGAGGATGATGATTCTAGCATTAAGAATGAATATCCTTTTATTGAGGGACTTCTAAACTTATTGAAATTCCTAGAGAATCCTCTTTCTTTGAAAGACCAAAGTGCGTCTAGTATGACTTTGGAAGCTAATGAGGAGAGTAACAAAGCACAATCACAGTCTCTCAGTGAAGAAGGAGAAATCCTTCCCCCCAATTTGTTTTTTGTACTGAAAGGAACCCTATCTCAATTGATGCCTCTTCTTTTGACACCCAAAAGGGTGTTGTCAATACCTAGGGAATGAGTTGTCACAATTTGGTTTGCCCCGTTGTGGAATCTGTTCATGATTATTTGAAAACCCAAGACAAAGGATCTCATCTGGTTGCATCCTTAGAGACTTAGGAAGGCAAGAGCAATGTTACTTCTGAAAATAATGGTGATCCTGATCATAGGACTACTAGACATGTTGAGCAAGCTACTCCAGATGTCAAGAAAACTGACTCCTCCTTAACCATTAAAGGTGACCACTATGGTGATGATGATGAGGAGTGGAGAACCCAAAAGAGGAAAACCAAAAGTAAGAAGATAGATGTAGGATCTGAGAGCAAGGTAGGATGACCAAACCAAAGGGCTGCAAGATGCAAAGAAATGGCAAGGGAAATCATGATTGGAAGGGAGAGGACCTTGGATACTAACACCAAATTCCAAAAATGAAATTACTTTCATGGAATATGAGGGGATCAAATAGTCCTTAGAAGCAATCCCAGTTGAGGAACTGTAATTTTGAATCTAAATTTGATGTGCTCCTTCTTCAAGAAGTTAAGATGGATGCTCTTATTTTTTCTAGTGTAGTTGATAACATATGGCCTAGGACCTCATTTCTTATGAATTATGCTAATAGTGCATCGGGTGGTGTGGTCACTTTGTGGAACCCTCAAAAACTGGATGGAGCTCTTTTCTTTTATTCCCTAAACTATCTAGTTGTAACCTTCACCTTTGATAAGTGCAGATGGACCTTATTTAATGTCTATGCCCCTAATACAAGATATGGAAGGAAAGTGATATGGGATGAAATTTCTTCTTTTATTGTTAATGATAAGAATTCTCTTTGGATGGTGGTGGACAACTTCAACTCCCCCGTCTTTCCTTCTAAAAAATCTGGCGGAACTTTGGACTACTCTTACAGTATGATTGATTTGTTGGACTCCATTAGAAAATTTGGTCTTCTTGACATTGAGCTTCCTCGCCAATCTTTCACCTAATCTAACAATAGGAAGGGTGATAGTCTTATTCAGGTCAAACTTGATAGGTTTCTGGTCTCTTCTAAATGGGATATCGACTTCAATGCTTCTATCAAAGCTCTCCCAAGAACAATCTCGGACCATAACTCGATCCTACTTACTTGGACCGATAGGCCTTCGTTTGGACCTATCCCGTTCCACTATGAGATTATGTGGAGCAGGCATCCTGATTTCAAAGAGTGTATCTAAACTTGGTGGATGACACCAATCCAAGGGTCAACCATGTTTCATGTATCTCAGAAGTTGGAAATCATGAGGAGGAATGTTAAAGGATGGAATAGATCTACCTTTGGTGATATCTTCTCTGCCAAAAAAGAAATCACCTAGAAACTTAAATTACTTTGAATTTCCATGACGAGGGGTGACCACTCTCTGCCTCTCCATGATGAAGAAGAAACTTGGAGAAAAAATGGAAAGATGTTTTAAGTAAAGAGGAAATTTATTGGAAGAAAAGATCAAGAATTCAATGGCTTAAGGAAGATTATAGGAACTCAACATTCTTCCACAAATCTGCTTGCAAACACAAGAAAAGGAACACCATTAAGATCCTCTTGAATGACAAAAATCAAGAAATTATTGAGGAGCCTCTTATTAGGGAGATGGTGGTGAACCATTTCTTAAGCATCTTTATGGAGACTCGTGGCAATGTCTCTCCTTCTTTGGAGGATCAACTCTTAGATTTTGTTCCACAGTTTATAAGCTCGACTGATAATGACCAAATTTTGGCCCCCATCTCAAAGGAAGAAGTCCATGAAGTTGTGTTATCTATGGGTGTTTACAAAACCCCTGGACCAGATGGTTTCCCTCCTGCATTCTTCCAGGAATTTTGGGACATTGTTGATTATAATGTTACAAGTGTGACAAGGGACTTCTTTCGTATTGGTAAGCTATTGAAGAAACTTAATAACACTTTCATTATCTTGATTTCGAAAATTCAAGAGCCTAATAAGATTGGACACTTTAGGCCCACTTTAGGCCCATCAACCTCTACAACAGCATCTACAAGATTTTCTCCAAGGTCCTTGTTAATAGGATTAAGCCTTTCCTAGATGGGATCATTAATTGCAACCAGAAGGGCTTTGTTCCTGTAAGGCAAATTATTGATGTAGTCACCAACACTCATGAAGTATGGACAAATGCAAAATTCTAGGTATGGTTCTAAAGCTCGATATCTCTAAAGCTTATGATAGAGTTAACTGGAGATTTCTATACAAAGTCCTCTCCTGCATTGGTTTCTGTGGTAGATTCATTAATTTGATTCAACAATGTGTGGAAACTATGAAGTACTCTATAATGGTTAATGATGTTCCAAGGGGTTTCTATGGTCTTGAAAAGGGCATTAGATAGGGTGATCCCCTATCACCCTATATTTTCATAATGCTTGCTGAAGTTCTGAGTAGAAATTTTATGAAGTTGGTTCATAATAGAATAATTTTGGGAATTAAGGCTACTTCTACCCTCCCTCCCTCAGTTCTACAATAGTTTGTAGATGATACTATCTTATTTGGTAAGGCCTGTGTGATTGAAGATAGATAATGGAAAACCTATCTCTTGAACTATGCCTCAGTTTCAGGACAACATATGAATTACCAGAAAAGTAACATTTATTTCTTCAATACCCCCATGGACCTTCGAAACAATACTAAGAAAATCTTAGGCTGTCAAAGTGCGACTCTTCTTGGTACCTATCTGGGCCTCTCACTAATGGTTAGAGAAGTCACCCTGGAATTTTGGATTCCATTCTTGAGAGAATTCAAAATAAATTGGTGGGTTGGAAAGGTAAAATATTGAGTAATGTGGGTAAGCTTCAACTCCTTACTGTTTCTCTCCAAGGAATTCTGATTTACTTCTTATCTATTTTCAAGATCACTGGGATTATGGCTGAGGAACTGGAAAGAGTTTAGAAAATTTTCCTCTAGACTGGTCTGGAAGATAAAAGAAGAATGTCATTAGTTAATTGGGACAAGGTTTGTAAACCAAAACACCAAGGAGGATTGGGAATTAGAAAGATGATTGTCCTTAACAAATCCTTGTTAACCAAAATGGGGTGGAGGCTAACTTTAGGAAATTGTGATTGGTGCAATATTATGAAGGCTAAGTATCTTAACTCGGAAAATTTTTATAGGGTCCTTTCCTTGGGAAATCTCCCTACTGGCTCAAATATTTGAAATAATATTATAAAATGTAGGACTTTCATCTTGGACAATCTCAGATGGAGAATTGGCAATGGGAACAAAATCAGATTCTGGGAGGATGTTTGGGCTAGTGATAACACCCCCACTTCTAATCCAAATTTTAATAAATTATAGGGGTTCTACAAAATGTTATTTGGTTCCATGGTGAGGGACTACCTTTCCCCCCAAAGAAAATGGAAAAAAATATCTCTATGTTGTCAAAACTAGCCCCACTTGATTCATAAGGCAATTGAATTGTAGAAAGAAATTACTAGGATCAGAATCCCTTTGTTCCCAAGAGAGGACATTTTTATCTGGAAAATGGATTCTAAAGGGTATTTCTCAGTTAAGTCTTCTTTCAGAGTGTTGTTAAAATGTAATTGACCAACAAAGTGTTGGCACAAGGTTTGGAACCCCCACCTTATCCCTAAAATTAACTTCTTCTGGTGGACAACTATGGATGGCAAATTCCTCACACAAGATAACCTCATTAAAAGGGGTTTCCAACTCCCCAATAGGTGCATTCTGTGTAAGTAGGAAGTTGAATCCATTTTACATATAATGATCAATTGCCACTTTATGGAACAAATGTGGCTAAGAGTCCTAGATAAAATGGAAATTTCTTGGGTCAAACATTGCGAGCTCCATAATTTCATCGATGAATGGAAAACTCCATCTCACAATTCTTTGATCCAACAACTCTGGAGATAGATCCCTCCCCAAATTTGTTGGAGCATATGGAAGGAACGAAACAATAGAATCTTTAGAGATTCAGAAAACTTAGTTGAGATGGTTCTCAAATCCATGTGTAAACTGCTTCTTGAGAATCTCTTAGTCACTACTTGGAAGTGTCCAAGTTATCCCCCAACTTCTTATGATGATAGTGTTGCCAATAACTGGAGACTGTCTAAATATTATGCTACGTTTGACAATACAAAAAGATTGGCTAGAAAAAAACACCATTTGGAAACCCTCCAAGCCTAGATTGTATAAATTTAATTTTGATGGGGCAGCAAGACAAGATAAGGCTGTTGGAGGGGGTGTTATCAGAGGGACTGAAGAGCAATTGTTCATTGCTTTATCTGGTAATCTCAACGGTTCCACCAACAACCAGGCATAATGTATGGCTCTTTACTGGGAAATCAATTTTTTTCTCTCGATGAACATTAGGACTCTTGAGATTGAAGGTGACTCCAAACTGGTTATTGATGTAGCTAAAGGACAAATCAAAATTAATTGGCCCATATATGACATAATGGAGGACATAAAAAAACTCCTTTTAAGTTTATACATGTTCACTATTCCTCACACCTTTAGGGAGGGTAATAAGTGTGTAGATTTAATGGTGGTTATTGGCCTACAACTGGATGGTGTTAGATGTTGGAGATAATGGGATACTCTCCCTATCAAAATTCATTGTCTCCTTGAGGAGGAAAGTAAGATGAAAAATTATAAATGAAAATACACTTTACTTTTATTTGGTGTTTCTTCTTGGGGGTGCTCTTGTGCCCTAGTGATGACCAGTAGAAAATAAGGTTGCCAACCTTTTGGCAGTTCCAAATAAGGGCGAGAGAAAATTCAAATTTTATGACTAAGCAAATGAACGCGAATAGATGGAGAGATGACAAAGCAATAACCCATGAAGACAAAATGATGTGGCCTAAGAGGAATTATTTGAATCAAAAGGTGTTTTTGCTATAATTATGAGAGGGCATCACCTATCTCTTCAACAAATAGATTTGGGAAGATTGTGGTAGCTATATTAAGCTCATTTTTTCGATGAGAATTGCCTTCTGGCATGTGTGGGGCATCATTACTAGAAAGGAGGAATTTAATGACTTACATTGCAATGATGGCCTCAATTTTTCCACAGACTCAACTATCTTCTTAAAGAATCCTTTCTTTTCAAAAAACTATGCTGATAGGAAATTTTCAAAGTGGAAAAAGTTTACTATTGTGGAGTGTGACAAAATGGGAGGCGATAGAGTGAGGTCTAAGCCAAAAAATCATGAGGAATTCAAGAACAAGGCCACTGTTTGGCATATTTGCAAGGAGGGTGGGGTGGCCCAATTCATTAAGGGCATGAACAAATATGACGGAGTTCTGTCCATGCAATTTGCCTCTTCTTGGACAAATCATAGAGTGACGTTGGGGGGATCTCTTTTGAAATCAATGAAGAGGTAATTGCTAAAGATACTGGTCTCCCTACTAAGGGAAGAAAATGGAAAAAAAAAGTCGAATGGCACTCAGCCAATTCTTCAGGGAGGATGAGAAACCTGTTAAAATTCATGGTGGTTTTGACAAAAAGGAGCTCCCTGAACCCTGGGACCAGGTATGCCTGATGATTATGAAGTATTTTACTTTGGAGGGTAGGTTTACAGTGTTGTATTTTTATCATTTTCCTTTGTTGAACAACTTCCACAACCACTCCCTCATCTCCTTTCCTTTCTTCCTCTAAAATGTTATTTTGGAGGCTATTGAGGGTGCCAAATCTCAGGATCGTAAATCTATTCCCATCCACCAAGGTCTTATCTTCTGCCTGTATCACTTCCATTTGGCCCTCTACCCGCCGCAACCTATTATGGTCCATAAAGCCACTAATTTTCCCTCCCCTTCTCTGAGTGTCCTTGATGTTCCTAGACCTAGCCAAAAAAAGCGCATCAAAAAGCCGAAGCTTAGGGCTTGCCAAAGCCCTCCTAAAATCCCTGCCCACAAAAATACTGAGTTTGACACTATCAAAAGAAAAATAAAAACGCCCTCTCCCAATAAAAAAGGAATAACTTTTGCCAAAAAAGACAAACTCACCATTCATGAGGTGGGTTCTGAAGATGAGGTGGTTGAGGAAATCAATACCCCAAGGAGATCTAACAGGTTTGCTTCTAAGCCTGTTGGAAAAAAGAAAAAAAAGATTATTGAAAATTTGGGGTCGGAAGATGATGATGATCAAGGCAGTGAGGTAAAGGTTATTGAGTGTAAGGAGGCACTTGCAAGCAAGGAGGAGAAAAATGAAGAGGACTCAGAGATGCCCAATAAATCAACTCATGTTTTAGACTCTGGTTATGGACCTATGACCTTACGTAGAAAATGATGCCCGAGGAAGTGGAAGGGAATGTGAATATTTCAGCTGGGACGTGTGAAATGATTCTAATAGGGACCTATTCAAAGTGTGCGAATTTGGAGGCAGAGCTCAACAAAACTAATGAGAGATTGACGGAGCTAGAAAACAAAATGACTAGTCTTTCCAGATTTGGTCTTCATGTGATGCACAACTTGTCCACCACACTATGCCTTCTCCAATAGGAAGTGATTGGAAAGAATGCCAAAGAGGATGAAAGTTGCAGGGAGCTCTACAAGTTCCTAATTTGGGGACTAGGCCAATGTGTTTCATCAAGCTGGATGCAAAATTGGGAAGAATTGTTAGGGATTTCATCCCTTTTAGTTTACCTTTTTTTCTTTCATGCCATCTTGGCTAGACTTTATATCTTATTTTTATGATGTTGTTAGTAGCTTAGATAGGTTTCTAAGACTATTATTATCTGTGGTTATATGCAGGTGAAATATTGTTACCACTAAAACTGTTTTGCTATAGGAGTTTTTTTTGTTATGTTACAAGTAGCTTGTGGTTAATGTGATGTTAATGTGCTCCTAGTAGTCTCTGGTTTTTGTACGCCCTCTGGGCAGTTGTATGTTTGGGACAACAACCATGTTTTGCTACTTTTAATATAAAAAACAAATACATATTTAAATTATATAAAAAATTATGTATTTTTTTTGCTTGGTAATGGGCCGAACTGAATTGCTTTTAACTAGAGCTATGAACCAGTGAGACCACATTTTTGAGGGGCCTCATCCTCATATTTGTTCAACAATAACACCCTTATATCTCTTTGTGATGTCCTATCTTCCACGTCTAGGCATCACCTTATCTTTCCATTGCTTGTGTGTCAGACACATGAGACTAGAACAAACTTGAACCCAAGACCTCCCATGTATGAGGCTCGCAGCTAACCATTGTGTTGTGGGTCATCCCCTAAAAATAATAATTGTTATAAGCTATATTATTTTAAAAATAATTAATAAAAATATTAAATATTATTTGATGTAATCAATTTTTAGATGAACGAGGGAAAAGGGTTGATTTTTCTAAATTGAGAATTTAATTGGAGACATATTTTATTAATTAGATATTAAATAAGTTATAATAATATTAATTGTATATTATAATTTAAAATAGAAATAAGAAAAAGAAAAGAAAGGTAAAAAGATATAATATTATAAATAAATTTAAATCTATATATAAAAGTATATTGCATCGTTAAAAGGAATATAATCATGGCATATCATAATTTAATTGTGGCAATGGAATGATGTTTATGTGCAACCCAAGCCGTGAAAAAGGCTACATGCCTATTTTAGACATAAATAAACTTAATAGTTTTAATATAAAGTAAACTTTAGATTTTATTATAAATATATTTTATTATTAATAATTAACACTTTTATTATAAAGATTATTGTTATTAAGATTCTTGTGAATATTTATAATATTGATTTACATAAATTACATATAATAATAGTTTATCATTTATATATATGATTTTAATATTTGTCAAGATTAAATAAGAAACATAAATAATATAAGTAATTTTACTATAAACAATAAAGTTTAAAGGGTTATGTTTGAAAATACATATATAATATTTATGAATACAAGAGGTTTAAGATGAAGTATTGATTTTATTTCCATTTGAAAATCTTGAAGATGGAAGATGAATTTTATTGGATTAATTATATTACATAAAAAATCTCGAAAGATAGATGAATCAACTAATTTAAGTATTTAAAATAATGTTAATAAGTAATCATTGGGAATAGATTTTTTGCTCTTAAGTAAATAATTTTAGACATATTATTTTATAAACAGTTAATCAAATAAAGGATATCATGGAATTTATGATATTAACATCTTAGACTCTTCTTAAGATTAATTTATCACTATGATGAGTAAAGAATTGCTTAATTCTTCCATAAGAAAATTAGTTTATTTTATTTGGTAAGTATACTTATTCTTAAAATGATCTAATAAATTAGACTATATCCAAACATAATTGAGCCTAGCTTTCAAAATTAGTTCTATTTAGTCCAAAGCATTTTAATCGAAGAAAATAAGTTATTATTACTAATTCTCTTGAGTAATTCAAGATTAGTTGAACTAATCCCAAGTAGTTGATCCATTTAAAGAAAACAGTAATAGTTAATTTAAATAAACCCTCAAGCATTTAGTAGTTGGTTTCTCTTTTAAACAATGGTATTAATTGTATCAACACAATTCTTTGTTAGACTTGTTTTAAACTCTTATTTAAAATAAGTAGGATTTTTTTTTATAGTAATTAGATTCATCTCAAAATATTAAATAGATTTTATTTCAAAGAATTAGTACTCTACAATTATAATTTTTCCTTCAAAATATTTAGTATCTTTTTTTTATCGAATGGTTCTTTATATTATGAAATAGAAACATACATTATCTGTAATAGTATTCATAGAAACAGTAAATATCCTCTAAAAACTTACCATACAACCCCTCTTTTTCTTAGTCCTAACCTCCCATGTCATGACTACTAGTAATTACAAAATTGGAACAAGTCCCCTTTACAAAATATTGACAAATTTCTACAAAGAACTTATCAAGTTTTGTTGTTAGGCTTCGCCTCTAGAATCACCTTGCCTTGGGAATCCACCACCTTTTCTCTTTCCTACACCTCTGTTTCATTGTTGGGATTCACCTTGTGAGGTGAGGAGGTGTTGCCCCTCAATAATTGTCTTTTCCTTATGTTGTAAGAACCCATAGGTCACCCTCATTTCCGTTTTAGAGGTGATGCCTCCTCAACTTGCTCCTGATTCTCGAGTTGTGGCATCCACTTCTCCACATCCTCTCTTACCAGTTGCTCTTCCTTGGCCTTTAAGTAATCCTTGACACCTTGGAGCCCAATTTGGGCTAACGCCCGATGAACCTCATTGAAATTTGCACTCTAAAGGAGAAACAACCTCAATAGGGATGTAAATTCACCCATGTGCAACCAATCACCATCGAGGCAAACAAACCCTTCACCTTGACTTGCCATGCCAATCAAGTTTTCCAAGCCCAAACAATGATCATCTTTAACATAGCTATGCATTAGCCATAACACTATTTTTCTCGCCTCCAACTCCAGACACCAAACCATGAACATCGAGGCAATATCTATGTTGGTTATGTAACAATATTGCACATTCAAGTACTCATCACTCAACATAATCTTTACTTTGGTAAGGAAAAAATGTTCTGAAATCTTGAAGACATGGCTTAATCATGTTGGCAATTGACACTCATCCGGTAAGAGTTAATGGCATTTTGGGTTGTCAATGATGGCAACTCATCATCTCAGGGTAAATGGTTTCATTATTTGGTTAACCAACATTCATTGCACTTAACCGATATTCACATTGCTTTACACCGACAACGATATTCACTTCATACCCGGCTAAGTCCTGATCCCAGTAACGTGTATGTGGAACCCAATAATGGATAGGACCCAGATAGGAAATCTTTTGGTCTCGATTATTTCTTTCATGGATTTTGTGGTAACGTGTGATGATCGATATAGTCATAAGGATTATGTTTGAAACTCATTATTTATCGACAGTCGACATGTTTATATTTCTCATTGAAGCCGACATGGTAAAGTTGGAAGGATATTTAAGAAGATCATTTCAGCGATAGATCAAGTGTGTGATGGAATGCAAATATTTGGTTGTGAATGTTTCAGTGAGTATTGGTATACACTTTGGTCAATGATTAGAAGCATTTGCATGCAGTTTCATGTGCACAACATAACCGGTAGCAGAACAAGGTAGAACAGAGCATCAATAAACCGGTACACAGTGAGGGTTATCAAAACATGAAGCAGAACTTATCCAACATGGTTAGATGCATCTTATAAGTTCATTCTACTTTTTGACTACTTTGTAATGTTTTGTAAGTCAATGAGACTTCCCATTCTCTGTTTAAGTGGTGAGCTCTAGGCAGTTGCCCTGATTTCATGTGCAATCTCCTAGATGTAATATTTGTATACCTTGATCAAGTATATTGATATTGTGGGTATCAACACCACCATGGTTTTTCCCTTTGCAGGTTTTTCCATGTATAAATATTGGTATTATGGTGTTGTCTCTTTATGTGTTATTTGGTGTATGCACTTTAATTTTATTTACTGTTAACCGGTTAATAATCAATAAGTTCAAAATTGTCATTACTGGTAGAACACTGATTCATCCCCCCTCTCAGTGTTCTTGGATTCCAACAATTGGTATCAGAGCTTAGTTCCTTGGAAGAAGTTTAACAACTTGAGGAAGATATGGAATTTGGAATCAATGGAAACTGGTCCGCAACAACAACTTCGACTAGCTCTTGAGGATCTTGATAATGAGCAGATGGAGAATAGTAAACTAAAGAATGAACTGAAGCAAGCCAAAGAACACATCATTTCATTGCAAGGAAAAATTTCAGTTGTCAAGGATAAGAGGAGGGAAATTTGTGATCAATTACAAAATTAGAACAATGATGAGGAAGATGCTATGAAGGATCATTGTTAGAAACTTACTCAAGAGAACACTATCTTGAAGAATGAGATGCAAGCTCTAACTATGAGAATGTGCAAGGAGATTGAGGACAAAAAGAAAAATGAAGAAAACCTTGCTCAAACGTTGAAGGATAGATTTGAGGAATGCAACAGACTAACACATGAGAATGATATGCTAAAAATTGAGTTGACCCAGTCCTAGAACAATGAACATGAACTTGAGAGACAAATTATAATCATGAGAGATGACCTGGTTATTGCAAATGAGTACAAGGACAAGTTCAAGGATAACTCTACTAAACTTGATGAACTGCTGAATAATTAGAGAGATGCTAATGACAAGAGAGGTCTTGGTTATGAAGAAGGAGAAAGCTCTGACACTGCACAACATAAGCAAAATCATACCAACAACCAGAACCAGAAATCATCGGTAAGGCAACCTACTCCTCACAAGCTCAATGGTACATGCTTTTTTTGCAATAAATATGGTCATATGGCTAATCAATGCAGAAATAGGAATAATCAGAACAACAAAAGTAAAATCATACCAACAACCGGAACCAGAAATCATCAGTAAGGCAACCTACTCCTCACAAGCTCAATGGTACATGCTTTTTTTGCAATAAATATGGTCATATGGCTAGTCAGTGCAGAAATAGGAATAATCAGAACAATACATCATTCACCGGTCCTGGAAATGTAAGATGTCATGCATGTATCAAATTTGGACACATGGCTAACCAATGCAGATCAAACGAAAATCAAGGAAATCTAGGGTTTAACAAAGCAATTTAGAAGAACAATATTGTCTGTTATGCATGCAATAAGGTTGGACATATTGCTAAATATTGTTGAAGTAAGAACCCACCGACAACTAATGGAAATGCAAATGAGAAGGGAAAGACAAAAGTGGAAGACACCAGACAACATCATGAGAAAAGATGGGTAAGAAGATTAGATACACAACCGACAAATCACCTGGTATCTTCATCAGGTCCTACACCGGTAGTAGATACAACTGGTAACAAAGGAACTTTTCCTTAGGGGAAGGCAAATCATTGAAGATCATGTGAATACCTCGGATTGGATCTGTAGTCAGAGAATTATGATTGCAGATAGGTACACAAGAAATTTTAGGAGTTTACCGTAACCTACTTGCAGACTATGTGAGCCGGTAATGCTTCCCAACAACATTTATGAAAATAAAAAATTAGGGTTAATGGCAATAAAAAGGAAAGGTTAATTTATTTTCTTCACACAATGATCGAGCATTCAGACAAGCAATTTCCAGAGCGATTCAGAGTTCAAGGTGATTTGTGCAAGCACTTTATTTTCAAAAGCAATTTTCATCTCCTCGCAGTGTCTTGAGGTATTTTTCATTTGCATAAACCCTAGTTTTTGTATCTGGTTATTATGGCTTCTTCATCATCCAGCATCAATACTCCTTTGGTGGTTGAGATCACGAACCGCCCCTGTCGAGTTTTCAAGAAGCATATGTACAAATCTCTTTTGGATGAACCATTAGGTGCATTTTCGAAGGTTCACCATGGAGTTCTTCATACTGAGGATATTAGGGCCTATATCCATTGCAATATTTAGGAGCTTGGAGAATATGAGTTGTCCTGCATTTTTACCCAAAACCTAATTATTGACAACCAACTCAAACCAGAATTTGCACTCCTGCAAAGGAAGGGTTTCACACAATTCATGGATTTTCCAACTTTTGATGAGGCAAAATGGGTGCGATATGTTTTGAGCCGCATTCACAGTCAGTTTATCTGGTTGGACCAATCATAGAAGATTACAGAGGAAGTCATAAAAAATGTCACCTGTTTACACAAAATTGGAGGTGTTTTTGCTAGAGTTGTGAGGGAGAAGAAAGAGGAAGAAAAGAAAGAACTAGTCAAGGAGACTCCTTGAGAGCCAAAGATTATAATTGTACATAAGAGAAAACCTAAATCAGATGAGCAGTCTAAACTGGAACCAAAAATAAGAACCGGTAAGAAGAAGATGAACACTCAAGATTTGATTGATCAGCTAATAAATGATGGTAATTTAGATAATATTTGTTCATTCTTTGATAATTTTAATGACGTGGACAAGAAGCAGATTGAAGAGGTTATTATTTTGTATCTTGATTCTTTTAGTAAGACATTGATTGAATTGGAGAAAATTTTGCCTAAGGAGTTATATGATAAGTTAGAGGCCAGGAAACTACATGCTTAGTCTTTGGACCAATAGATTAAGGAGACTGAATTGGTTAATATTTGTCCCACAATAACTCCTTTGCAGATGACTAACTTGATCAATAAAACAGGGTCATCAGAATTCAACCCTAAGAACAAAATTAACAGTCTCATGTTGGACAAATTTGAGGAGATTCGGAAGGAAACTATAGATATCTGAGTAAGGATTCTTTTGAGTTTAGGCTATGAGTTGAGTTCCAGTTTTGTGAAATCCCAGCATATACAGTTTCCTAAGGATAAGCAACTGACAAATCAAAAAATTGTAGCTACTGAGAAACTGGCTAGCACTCCACTAGATACCACTATACTGGTTACTGAGTCACATTTTGTAATAGAGGATATACTGGCAAAAATTGTACAGATTGTAGAGGATATAGAGGCTGATGTAAATAAGGATTTAGAGAATAAGGATACAGAGGATGTACATTTTTTGGATAAGGTACCAAGTGGCAAAGCCACTAGTGCATGAGAGCTGAAAGATTCTAAAGTTGTCTCACCAATTAATAAGGGTAAGGAGACTGTGGTGGATCTCTCCTCCGGCTTGGCAATTGACACTTCTGCCATAGCTAAAGGAAATTTACCACAACTTTCCATCAGTTTTGACAAACCCTACCACAAAATGTCACCGACGGAGAAGATTTTGATAGCAGCAGCTCTTCAAGCATAGGAGACTCATGAAGAGTCAAAGGACAAAAAATTGATTGAACGCAGTTTTAAGGTTTTGAACTGGTTAGTCCCTGAATTTCAATCTTAGGAAGGTGCAAGATCTTTAGGTAAACTAGAAGAAATTATTGATTTTATCCCCAATCACTATGATTCTTTATTGAAAATTTCACTAATAGAGGCTAAAGAAAATTTTGTGGTGGCCCAGAAGTTAATATTTTTGTAAATGATTGAGATTGATAAGGAGAAACTCCCGTCCTACTTGCAATCCATTGATGCAGCTTTGGTAGAAGGAGGCATTGTATATAAGACTTGTCTAGATTTTGGTAAACTCATAGCATCCATAGACAAGCAACTGTCAGATTGTAGGAACAATTTAATTCAGATTTCCAATTCTTACAACCCGGCAACAAATCTTACAAGTTCTTTAGATGGTCCAATTTTGGCAATCTTGGATCAAATTTTGAAATTGGAGAAGGATAGGGACAAAATAATAAGGAGAGCAAATGAGCTCCAGAATTTGATTGATCCCCAACTTGATAATTTTTTGTTTCATAAAACGGAATGTATTTCTAATATGCAGAGAGAGGATCCCACTACATCAGAAGAAATTGAGTATCATGCCAGTCTCTTTAATGGATTCATCTCCATTCTCGATTCACTCAAGAAAGGTTAGGATATCTACTTTTTATTTTTGAAGAATATGTATGCAGATATTTTGACTTTTGTATAGAACCGAATCATGTTTATAACTATACATAATTCTTTGTGGGCACCCCACTTTGTCATTGATGTCAAAGGGGGAGGAATAAGTGAAAAATGTATATATTTATTAGGGGGAGCATCAGATGTATATAGAAGATTCATGTATAGGTTGGGAGGTTATGCAGATTTAGAGGCAAATTCAGGGTTGACACCATTTTTCACATGAGTGTTGCCATCAATGCCAAAGGGGGAGATTGTTGGGAATTGACAGTCATCCGGTAAGAGTTAATGGCATTTTGGGTTGTCATTGATGGCAACTCATCATCTCAGGGTAAATGGTTTCATTATTTGGTTAACCAACATTCATTGCACTTAACCGATTTTTCACATTGCTTTACACCGACAACGATATTCACTTCATACCCGGCTAAGTCCTGATCCTAGTAACGTGTATATGGAACCCAATAATGGATAGGACCCAGATAGGAAATCTTTTGGTCCCGTTTATTTATTTCATGGATTTTGTGGTAACGTGTGATGATCGATATAGTCATAAGGATTATGTTTGAAACTCATTATTTATCGGCAGCCGACATGTTTATATTTCTCATTGAAGCCGACATGGTAAAGTTGGAAGGATATTTAAGAAGATCATTTCAGCGATAGATTAGGTGTGTGATGGAATGCAAATATTTGGTTGTGAATGTTTCAGTGAGTATTGGTATACACTTTGGTCAATGATTAGAAGCATTTGCGTGCAGTTTCATGTGCACAACATAACCGGTAGCAGAACAAGGTAGAACAGAGCATCAACAAACTGGTACACAGTGAGGGTTATCAGAACATGAACCGGAACTTATCCAACATGGTTAGATGCATCTTATAAGTTCATTCTACTTTTTGATTACTTTGTAATGTTTTGTAAGTCAATGAGACTTCCCATTCTCTGTTTAAGTGGTGAGCTCTAGGCAGTTGGCCTGATTGCATGTGTAATCCCCTACATGTAATATTTGTATACCTTGATCAAGTATATAGATATTGTGGGTATTAGCCCCACTGTGGTTTTTCCCTTTGCAGGGTTTTCCATGTATAAATATTGGTGTTATGATGTTTCCTCTTTATGTGTTATTTGGTGTATGCACTTTAATTTCATTTACTATTAACCGGTTAATAATCAATAAGTTCAAAACTGTCATTACCGGTAGAACACTGATTCAACCCCCCCTCCCCTCCCCCCCTCTCAATGTTCTTGGATTCCAACAAATCACTTGTCTAAAATTTTACCCCAAAACACCACCATTCGTTTAGTAGTTTGTAGAGAAAAGTTCGCCTGCATGTTGTCTTCAACTTCTGCACTTGACTCAAGTCACCAATCCATCTTTTGCAAATTATTTTTTTCCAAACTTAGTACCTTTTCTCGATGTGTATTTAGAAAGCTTTCATCCCTATCAATTTACACCTTCTACCGCCAACCAACATTAAAACATGCAATTAATTCCGCTTTGGACAAGTACTACTCATTGGATTTATGATTACAGACTAGTCATTGCAGATTGTGGCAATCTTCTTTGCACACTTCCTAGTTAAGATTTGGTAAGGTCATCTCAAAGGTGTCACATCTACATATAAAACTCATTCAAATCCATGGCTACACTGAAATTTTTCCACCACCTTAGCTAATCCTTTCCACAGGTAATTCTCCTCCTAGTTTTGATTCCCTCACTCATCCTATCGCACGAGGTAGAGGTCAAATTTGGCTTAATTTAACCAATACATGTTTGCCTAGAATTAAGTGTTCATTATTCCCTTCTTTCTCCCTTGATCTCTCGAGCCCCTATATACATTTCCACCTCCATCGAAAACTATGACTCCCCAACATCTCACGTGCAAGGTTGCCACAACATACTTAAATTTGAATTCATTTTAAAACACCTCATGCGTGGCATCTAACATACCATCAAACCATTTAATTTCTCCGACTTGAAGGTTGATAGCCAAGTTTGCTTGTTTTTCAGCATCTATGTCGGCTTCTCTAAGCACTTGAGATAATTTTAATTTACTAAATGAGGAAAGGAGTTGTTTGGTATGCTAGATGATCTTGTCAAATTTCCATTTTTTAGCTTGTCTTTTTGAAAGAGCGTTCACTATAATTTGAGTCCCCTTCGAGATGCAAGTTCTCCACCACTATCTTTTTTGCCACATATAGTGCAAGGAGGACTGCATTTCCTTCTTCGTTATTTGTGGCCCTACCAAGTCTTTGACTACATCTAGAAACAATTATGCCTTGACAATCCCTAGCTACACAACCTACTCTAGATGGTCCCAGATTTCCCTTCACAACTCTTTTGAAGTTTACCTTAATCCAATTTTGATCTAGTGGCTTCTAGGTCACTACCCTTGTTTCACCTTCCAGAGGCTGAACCCTTCTAAGCCCATTAATAGGCCAAAATATTTAGTATCTTACAATATTAGATTTACTACTAAATATTCATTCTTGGTGCAATTAGTATCTTTCAAGTATTCATACTTGTTTCATTTTTTTGAAGAAAATAGTACTATGGGTTTTACTTTCAAGTTCTATTATTTAATTAATTGGTTTCATTGCAAGTAATCAACTTAGTATACCTATAATTAGATTCATTTTCAAGTTCTATTATTAATTTATTTTTTGTTTAAGAAAATGGTACTTACAAATAATTAGTGTTATTATCAAGGAAATTAAGTGTTGGAAATGATTAGATTCCTTTTCAAGATGATCATTAGACAGTCTTCTTTTCAAACAATTAAATATTTAAATTATTTTACAAGCTTTATCATTATATTAGTTTTCTTTTTTCAAGAAATTAGTACTTACAAGTAATTAGAATCATTTTTATAGTTTTATACTCAAATAATAAAAATCATTTTCTTAGTTGTTACTATACTAGTAATTAATTTCATTTATTTTCTTTCAAGCAGTTAGTATCTTACAAGAAATTAGAATTATTTTCACTCTTCTTTATTCAAGCAATTAGTACTTTCAAGCATTTAATTTAAGGTTTTTCTAAGTAAACTACTATCATAGTATACCTTTTTAGGGAAGCATTACTTTTTAAGAAATTTAATTTATTATCATAGTCATCCTTTTATAAAAAATATTACTTTCAAGTGATTTGATTTATTTTCATTACTCTTTAAATTATTTGAATTATTACCATAGTTTTAAATGCCAAGAAAATAGTACCTTACAAGTAAATTAGATCTATTATTTTTAAGCAAATAATATTTTTCAAGTAAATTGAAATATTTTAACTTTTCACAATATTGATAGTGAATAGATTTATTTTTTATAATAGAGTCAATTTAATCTTTCATAGTTAGAAAAATAAACAAGAGTTTGAAACAAAGAAATTAGCAACATTTGGTATTAATGGTGGTTGTGGGTCACACTTATGGGTAATGTCGTCGTGTTGAACTATTGCACTTATAGCCTAATAAAGATGCAACAATGGCATCCGTGACATCATCCCTATAAATTGTTGGGGAGAAATAAGGGTGATTTGGAAGTTAAAATCCAAGGGACGGGTAATCTTCCTTTGATTGATAACCTAAAAAGATAAATTATTAATGAACTAATATCCATTTAGTTAAACTTTAGAAAACCCCATTAGGGTTTGGTTGTGTGTGATGAATTTAAAAATTATTTATCTTGATAAAAATTTCATGGATGATAATGGGTCAAGGGTCACATAAATCATAGGAAATAGGATTTAGTTGTTTTAGGCCATAAGCAGAAGGTCACCTTGAGCCTTTTTTCTATAAGAGCTACCATCGTGGGTAGCAGTCATAGAGAAAATGTTTGAGACATTGACCCTAGGAAGGGTTGCATACCCACCAAACAATTTCCATTAAACATAGATAGAAACCAGAACTATGTATTTTACGTCTTGATCCTGTGTCAAAATAGGTATGTAGGCAATCTAGGGACATAGTTGTCCCTAGTATTGAAGCATTCGAGGATGGGGTTTAGGATTTGTTAAGGATGAGTTGTTATATTTTGAGGCCCCACAACCCTTTGATAAAAAAGGTCTAGATAGTATTAATTGAAAGATGAAATAAATTCAATGCATACCTGGAAGGAATCCTGTATGGATTTTCTTGACTTCATGATGTTTTAGGCTGAAATTTTGAGTTGAAACTCAAGCTTATTAATATAATAATTTTCATATACTCCTAAGGATAGTGACCTCGGTGCACTCTTAATAGGGAAGTGTAGTCTTTAGGGAGTGACTCAGAACCTGGATAGTCTCGATGAGTCTTAAGTCTTTGTCTAAAGCATTCCCTATTCTTTAAGAATAGATGCTTACCTCATTTGGGTATATGCCTATCCTGAATTGGATAGATGAAACTCCTATCCCATATGGATAGATGCCCAACCCATATGGTTAGATGCCTATCCCATTTGGATAGAAGTACTTGATTATGTGATTAAATCAAAGATAAGTTAAAAACAACAATAATAAAAAAAATTAAGGAATTTTTCTGGGTTAAGTGGGTCATTACAGTTTAGATGAGAATATTATAATATTCTAAATCACAGATTCTTCTTCCATACTAGGCACGATATATTAGAAGGCTTTGTTGGGAAATAAAATAGTTCAATAGAAAAGATTGTGAAGATCAATCTTTATCCAAGAAACAAATCAAAATATGAGATACAAGGCTTGGATGACTACAACATAAAAATCTGAAACTCATATGTGAACCTAAAAATTAAGTTGCCTTAATGTGGAAAAACAAGATTAGATCCTTCTTCTTTATGATGTTAAAGATATGCCCAAGTATATCATTCTTAATAAACCTATCTTATGTGAAATTAAACAAAAATAAATAATGACAAACATCAACATAAGATTGAAACAATAACACATAAATCAATAGCATAAGATCACCACATAACAGAATTTATGTGCAAAAAATCTTGTGGGAAACAACTCTACCAAGAAGAGAGGTCAAGCTTTCATTATCAACAATAATATGCTTAAAATACAATCACTTCCATTCTCTTCTTTTCCTCCAATATAGCAACACCTATGTACATGTGAACAACCTCCTTATGCCTCCCACCTATCCTTGTTCCTTCAAGGAAATATACATTCAACTAGTTTCAATAATTTATGCATCCAAAAGGCTAAATTTCTAAAATGAAAAGAGCTCCAAAGCCACTAATTAATATGTCCAAAGAAGCCTCCAGGGAAAACTTTAAGAAACCCTCCCCTTGGACAAGGTGTAAAAACCTGGTGAAAGCTGTATAATTCCCGAGGAAAATTTTAATTTTCTGGCGAATTTTTGTGGTTTACGGAAAAAAAATAATAATCTCCATTGGTGAATGAGTCACGATCGCTCAAAGTTTGTGAAAAATCCTGGCGAATTGTAATGTTTTTAAAACCAAAAGAATATTTGCATGGGCAAATTGTAATGTTTTTAAAACCAGAAAAATATTTGCATTGGCGATTTCAACCTATTTTCAAACCATTGAAAAAAAATATTGGCGATTTCAAGCTATTTTCAAACCATAAAAATAAAATATTGGTGATTTCAAGCTATTTTCAAACCATAAAAAAATATATTGGTGATTTCAAGATATTAAGTCATTAAAACATGTGGCACACAGTCGTCAACTCTTTGCCTGAAAGATTGCCCATTAGAAAATCTCACGACCTAGCGACAAGCCCTTACGACTCTATCTTCAACTCGCAAGCTGAAAATGCTAAGCCTTCATAACCTCGAGATCTAGCGATTGAGGGAAATTGAACTGCCACTCGCCAATTCTCGACCACAAAATGTTAAGTCCTCGTCACCGCAACGACTTGGCGATAGTGGTAACTTTAACCCTTGTCGCGTACTTGCCAACATAAAACTGTTTATCTCTTAACCGCTAGCACTTCACTCGCAATCTCGCAGCTTGATCAGGTCTTCAGACATTTAACTTCGCGAGCTGGCGATAACCATAAAACTTAACCACAAACTATCTAGTCGCTAGCTCATGACCTAAAAATGCTAAAATTAAACAAACATGAGAGATAGCGACAACTGTATGAAATGAGTTACTCACTAACTCTCGCAGATATAATGTATGACTTCAGACCAACTCGAGACCTCGCGACCAAAGCAATTTCATTAACAATCTCCAGCTCGGTAACATAAAACACTAACACCCAAAAAGCTAGAGACCTTGCGATGTAAACCCAAACCAACTTGGTGCCAACTTGCGGCTTGATCACGTCTTCAGACATTTTACCTCGCGAGCTCGCGATAACCATAAAACTTAACCACAAACTATCTGGTTGCTAGTTCACAACCTAAAAATGCTAACATTAAACAAACATGAGAGCTAGCGACAATTGTGGTGGCAAGCTAATATGTATGAGGAATTTTTAAGGATTGGATGCCGACTCATTCTTGAGGGACTAGTTTGAAGGTTTCTCCTGAGTTGAGGTTGATTAGACAAGCGAGGACGGCGGTTTCAGAGGCATAAAAAGATTGGACAACTTCTAAGTTAGAGATGGGAGATCAATGATTTCTCTAAGAAATCAGAGCTCAGGTTGCTTGTTGTTAGGGATTCTGAAGCAGAATTTGTCCAATCAAGGAGGAATAAAATCAGAACAAAATTGTTCACAATAGATGACCCTTAGTAGGATGCAGTGGATTTGATAGGCATGACTTCTAAAGTCTACAGTCATGTTGAAAAACACGAATATGATGATTTTTCACATGAATGAGCATCACCAAATGAAGTGTTAAAAGGTTATAAATACAATGGAGTGGTGACTTAATTGGTAGAAGAGAAAATAAACCTTTTTCATTTTCTTAGAGTGGTTTTTTCCTCAGAAAGGAAGATGATGTTTGAGCAGGATCGTGCATGGAGTTGTTGTGTGCTCTGTGATACCGGATGGGTGTTTTTTTGTTTTCTCCTATGTGAGTTTGTTTATTGTCAGAGGGGTTGTGAAAGTGAGAAGGATTGCCAGAGGGGGTGTGAAAGCCTTTTCTTATCAAGAAAGGCCAAGCATGGTACATCCTCTGCTTCTACTCTACCATAGGATGGCAGGGGGTTTGAAGAAAGAGCCCGCAGAGGAATGAAAGAAGGATTTGGTTGGGTGGGGAGTGGCAGCAAGTCATCTTTGTGACAAGATGGAAGCTACAACCCCTCCCCAACATATTACATTTACCCTAAAGCTCCTCTTTCCAGTTTCCCTGATCGTGGGCATGAAGGCTCGAGCTCCTCTTTCCATTTTCTTTGTTCCTAGGCACAAAGGCTTCCTCCTCTATTTGGTAATGATCTATTGGACATAATGTAACATCTCACATTCCATCCAAAGACATCAGGGTGATAATGGCATGGTTCAAGCAGTTTTGCAAATTGTATAGTCATTGGGGTTCCTTTTCTGGTTCCAGTAGTGATTCTAGACTCTAGGTGAAGGGAGCAAATTGTATAGTCATTTATAGAGCAAGTGAAAAGCATTTAGTGTCAAGCTTTGTGCAGGTTCTTGAAGGAGTTATATATAAATTTATTTTGTGATGGTCGACGAAACTAGTAATTTTATTCAATAGAAATTAAATTCTGATCTATTTCTCTTCGGTGTATAATTCTATCTCTTTCAAATGATCAAAATCATGAGTTTTAACTTTTTTCATTTGTTGCATTGTTATGGTGTATGCAGTTTTTCATTTAATGCTTCCTATTATGCCCATGAATGCAAAATTTATGTTAGTTTGGAATCATATTAAGGATTCACCTCATTGTAATTGGTGGGTGGATTATAGGTATGAGTAAATGCCAACTTTATGGAGGAGTGAAAAAATGTACATGACAGTCATATAACACCTCCATATATATTACATAAACATCCATAGCATATAAAATCATAAGAGTATTAGAATGAAAGTATCAAACACCACAATAGATAGGAATACAACATAACTAGTAAAACATGCATGCAACTCAATTAAAGGGAATATCTTTTGAGGATCCAATTCCATGATAGATGTTATAGACAAATCACAATTTCATAATCAAAGGCAAACAAGAAAATATATTCACCCACAATGAATCAACTATTATAATTGGAAGGTCACTTCACCAAGTCAACATCAAGACAACAAACTAGTGCCTTATCCTAAGGCATAGAGTCACTTACAATTCAAAGACAACCTGATAATAAAATTCAATAGGATTCATTTGTAGATAAATAGGAATGAATATGCCATTACATACACAACCTAGATTCATGCATAAACTGAAAAACCCTTGACCATTCAATTCACAGTGAAAACATAAATTCAACACAAAGACAATTATGTGAAGGTCTCAAACTGCAAATGATATTGATATTATATTCATAATGATATCAGAAAGTAAATTCAAAATGTGATTCAACTATGCACTTATCAAATTCTTGAACAGTTGAACTATTATAACTATCAGAGTTTTCAACATCAATAAAAGTGGCCAACTGGCCATCCCTCTCTACTGATCAAAAAGAAGAAGTGGTCATCCCTCTCAAATTAATCTTGGAATCCTTTTATAAGATGAGGATTCAACAAGCTTAGAATTACCTGTGAGGAATATTGGGTAGCAACCTGACATTTCTTCTTTTGCTTTAGCATGGCTTGTCACCTGTCCACCTCTTTGTCTATTGGTCGACTGAATGCCTTTACCTCTTCCAACTTTTCAATTGAATCTATCCATCTGGCATCTGTAACTGCCCTGGCCTCAACAATAAACTTTGCATGGTCAACCTCAACCTTGAATAGTGAATCAAGCATATAGTTAAGGAAATCAGCATCAACCTGTTCATCTATATGCTTGATTATTTCTTCTTGCTCCAGAATCAAATCAAATTCGCTTGTCCAATTAGAAACTAATTTCAAATCTCCATTACTACCATAAATTGAAGGCACCAATTTACTATAAGCTTCCCCAAATGTTTGGAATTTTTCATTTATAAGCACATCCTTCCCTGTGAAAAATGCATAAGCTGCATTCATTACCTCCACCATGTCTTTAGTGTCACTGATCTTGGGAGGGAACTCATCACTATACATCATTGCAGTATCTAGCTTATCCATTAATCTGCTTCTTCTTGACCAAACATTGAACAAAGGTCCAAGAAAAGTGACAGCCTTAGAGGATGTTTTACTTGCCTCTTTCAAAGAAATGTGCAAATCATGCACTACCATCAATTTTCCTTTCAATACATTAATCCCGTGTTTCAGAATTCCTGACAAAACAGAGATAGCCTTGACATTTTGTTCCTTTTCAAGCTTTTCAATTTTCTCTATGTATTCCTCCATTTTTGCTGTCACATCAGCTGGTATTTCTTGTACTTGTTCTGTAATCTGTATTGGAGGGGGCTCATTTGCAATTTTTTCTTTCAACTCTACTAACTCTTCCTCCAGAATGCCCTTCTTCATCAGTGTCTCTTCATATTTTTTAGATAATGCAATCAATTGGCTATATGTTTCTGTGTATCTTCTTGACAAATCCTCTATTTTTGATAAATTCATGAAAGAAACTTGAGTAAAAAATGAGGCAATCTTCGTGTCAGTTGTGTTTTGCAAATTCCAGATCATTTTATCAGCTTTCTTTTCTACTTGGATATTTAGAAGGTGGGGCTTTTGAGTGGAAGGGGCCAAAGACCAAGAAACATGTGTCTTTGACTTAGGATTAAATCCTCATCCTCTTATTACATCTCCAATTTCAAATTCAATTTTAAACATTGGGTCCTCTTGCTTCCTAATCTGATCAATAATAAAAATAGACTGGATATACCAGTCAGGCATCACAATCATACCAGTACTCTTAATCAATTGTCTTACTTGTTCCACAGATATTTGCTCCATGTCAGGATCATATTCCTGTAGTGTCTTGATGATCTCCTCTTTCTTTTCTACATTTCCTTCCTTTATGATCAGATTTTGTCTTAATTGATTTTGTTTCAACCTTGTCAAAAAACTTTTAAATTCATCTGACTTAATAAAGTCATCATCTTTCATGAACTCATTTGACAACATCACACGCTCATCAAAGCCTTGAGCAAGGGCTTCATTTGTTTCTCCCCATTCTTCATTCTGTCGTGCTTCTCTGAGATGTGTCATTATTTGATGAAAGTAGTGTCCTTGTTCTGTAACAATTGCTCTAGCAGGGTCTCTCTTCACAATTGTACTGACCTCTTTGGTTTTTTGTTTCTTTGCAGCTGGCACTCGGGTAGATTGAGCTTCATCCCCACTCTCTACATCATCAACAGACACACTAAGTGGCCTCTTGCCATGTGAAGAATGTCCATCTTGGGGGTCTTGCTCTTGAGCAACCACTTCTGGAATTTGAGGCATTTGTTCCATTAGAGTTTCATATAAACTCAAGATTCTATTAATCCTCTCCAGGTACGGGTTATCATAGCAAAAACCTGAGAAACTAGGGTCAACAACCTTCAATTTTGCTTCAACTCTCATCATTTTTTTCCATTTTCTTCTCCTTTCTTGTACTTCCTCTTTTATTAGCAAATTTCTAACCACATCTTCATCATCCAATGGTTCATGGTCCTTTATTGTGGCCCAAGGTGTCATTTTTGGCAATGCATGTTTAATAAATTCTTCAGGATCACAAAATCTAGACACAACATTAACCAACCTATACTATTTAAGGAAATTGTTTACTTCATTAAAGGAACTGCTACCAATGGTAAAATCAGACACAACCCAAAGCCTAGGAAGAAGAGAACCCTTCCTCTATTTGTCAAGGTATTCTTTTTCAACTAGGGTCAATTGCCAAATAAACTCCATAAAAGCAATCCTAATTGGAACAAATTTTGGTAAAATATGGGGAGGCTGAGGACACCCTTAGACTCTGACCATAGTAAAGTTATCAAAAAAGAAAAAGTCCCCATAGTTATGTGAAATAGACCAGTTTGGAACATACTGGTAAGGTCTCAAAACTCTCCTAACATTAATTGACAATCATTCCCTATTTATTCCTAGCATTTCCATAATTGGCAAAACAATCCAATTTTCAAGAAAAGGAAAGAAGAATGGGGAGAACTACTGTCCCAAACCTGGGTCCATCTTTGTATTGGAATTAAGACACCCAATTCCTCTTTGAAAATCTCCAATTATTTATCCATGAACTCAACATTATAGAACAAGATTAAATGCATCAACAATGAATAATGCTTGAATGTAGGGCTGGGTGCACGACTCTGAATTTCAACTAGAGCATTATGAATGTGTTCAACCACATAGCTCACATAATCATAATCTTTGTTAACATTTGGGTGTTGAATGTCCATAGCCATCATCAGTAATTCAGCTGACACTGTTGAATCTCCATCAAAACCCAACACTCTGCGTAATCCATAGATTGTACAATGCATATAATGGTGGAAAGGTGTGATGTCAAATGGTGGTTCGATACTATCTGGAATTATAACCGGTTTCCTATTCACCCTAGGCATGTATCTGGGCATTGCATGCTTCTTAATAACACCTTTGTATCTGTCATAATCCTCCGCAATCCACTCCAAATCTATATTTGTACATGCACCACTAGTAATCTGGAAAGCTTCAACAAAGATAGCTCTGTTAATTGAAACTAGGGCAGACTGGTTCTTTCTTCTGATTATCCTAGATACTGGGCAATAGTGTTTGGCCAACTCTTTGATCAAATCCACATCAACATACACATCTGGCACAATTAAATTTGCCATATTTAAATCCCAAGGGTTTGACATCGGGACACCCTTAACCCTATTATTCTAGAAATAATGAAATTGAGTAGAACCAGTCATATGAAGCGTGGTCGGGTTTCTACATTGGCTCCATAAATATTTCCATGCCAAATCATTTGTATTCAAAGCAACAGAAGTCCCTGACAAAAAATCTACAAATTCTTCTTTGTATTTCTTAACCGTCTTTTCCTCAGTGGCCTTGGGCTTGGATTTGGAACCTCTAGGTCCTCCACTTGTCATGGTCTTGGGCTTGGAACCTCTAGTTCCACTCGTCGCCTTGCTCATTTTAGCTACAGGAGAAAAACTTAACCAATTTTCTGAAATTTTCCCACACCCAACACTCCAAATTCTCCAACGTTGTTGCAGAGCTCAATTCACTGGATTAACTTGTAGATAGAATGCATTAATTTAATTATACAAAATCTCGGCTTGATCATGCAATTTATGGTATTTGGGCGTCGTCACTTCTCTCAAGTCTCATTAATTTCCACACTTGCATGAACTAGCTACTGTGGTATTAATTCAAAGCTGAAGTACTCGAGCAAAATTTGAATTCATGCCCTTCTATTTGATTGGCAATTTCCATTCAAAACTTTTACAAAACCGGGCAAACAAGTCCACATGTCAATCCCCATCTTTAATCGCACACTCGCAACCAGTTATAACAATTTTGAAAGTTACCGACTTAGCGACAATGCTACCAAATCCTCTTAATCGCAAGCTCGCAACCCCTTTTATGAATCCTCAAAGAATCTCGCGAGTAAGCGACAACTGTTGATCTTCATCAAGCCCTTCAGTCACAACCTCGCAACAACATTTGTAATATTCTTTCTTTACCTGCAAGCTGGTGACCACTACAAATCTAACAAAACAACTTATTTCATCGCAAGCTCGCAACTCAGAATTTAACTTGACTTAAACCCTTGCAATCCCGCGACAACAAGACACTTAACCGCCATCGCATGCTCGCAACACTTTTTGACTTAAGACCTACAAACCCATGAGCATGCGATGACCACAAAATCAGACCAAAACTTACCTGTCTCCAAATCACAACATAAAATGCTAAACAACTTCAAAACCTGCAAGCAAGCGACGAAACCAGCTAAGCTGCAATATCAACCACATCGCATGATCACAAATTAAAATGACTTAACCATGAACACCTCGTGACCTTGTGATAACATAAAATCACACCCAGTCGCAACCTCGCAACATAAAATGGTCAAGTGTAAAACATCTTGCGAGGTAGCGACAACTAAAATCTCCTAGTACTCGCAAGCTCGCAACTTAAACTGACTTGATGATAAAGGACCTGCGAGCTAGCGATAACCATAAAATCTCAAAACTTTTTATCTCTTGATTGCAGTGACCCAGTGAGTACCAATAAAAATTGATGCTTTATGTTAATTACCGTCATAAACAGGCGCGAGCAGTGGCACACAGACCATTAATGACTTACTTGCTAACTCTCGTGGCTATAATGCATGGCATCAAACCAATTCGAGACCTCGCAACCAAAGAAATTTCATTAACAATCTCCAGCTCGCTAACATAAAATGCTAACACTCAAAAAACTATAGACCTCGCAATTTAAACCCAAACCAACACTTGCTAACTCGCCACTTGAATTGTTAAACATGAAATTTATCTGCGAGTTAGAGATGAAACATTAAACATGTCTCATTGTCTGACCAACCGTTTGACCACACTTGACGTTGACATGGACAAATAAAGAGAGGACAACTAAGATTTTCAACGCACGACAACTTTAGTTTACTAGCCAACTAAGACAAAAAACAAACACAAAACCCTAATCACCATGAACATCGTGTTAAGCATTTAATGTAGAATAGTAGAAAGGTTCTAACAGTTATGCAATATGAATAATTTTATGGATCTTGTGACACAAATTGTTGCATTTCATGTTCAACATAACGTGGAACCAATTTACTAATAATTCAATTGTTTACTAATAATTCAAAAAATATATTCTAATTGTTTACTAATAATTCAAATTCACAATTAAAAATATGAAATAAGTATTCGTTCTAATTGACAAATTCAAGGAATACAATATCAAAAATCATCAATGACAACTATAGTATTGAAAATTGAAATTGTAATATGACTCAAGAACTGTAGTATAATTATAAATACCTATAAACTGACTGCTAATTCACTTCAGTGACTCAGTCCGAGGCTTCTATATCCCAAATGGACTCAAGATCCGAAAACTAACTAGTACTAATAGATTCATCTTCATTCTGAGTTGGGTATTCAAAAATTTCTTCGTCTTCATGTTGACTCTAAGTTTGCGATCCATCATTTGTCTTAGCACTAGCAGTAGCAGTAGCACCACCAACTTTTAAAGTGTTGCACAACCCTCGTCTTTCACACATGGAATTCTAGATTGCCAGTGCCCTATCATATGGAAAATCTCTAACATTATACTGAGTTACAAACAACCTCAAGCAAGTTTCTAAATTTTTGTCTAATTTGTTTATGATCTTTGATTTCAAAAGCCCTAATGCACTGAAAACTCTCTCATCTTCCACCGACCCCAATATCATTGTTTGACATAAATCAACAAGTTTCAAATATTTTGGTATTGCAGTACACAATGCTTCACTTTGATCTATCCTTTTCCAAAGCCTTGTGATTGATCTAGGTTCAAATGGATTCTCCAAGTTAACCAACTACCGTTTCATACACAATGCAAAGAGTTTACATTGTTTTTTAAGATGATCCGAATTTAAAATTCCTTCTATTGGTTGTCCATTACAATATGCATCTTTACACGAAATGCGAATTGAGAGCTCCCAAATTTACTAACTAGACACGAAAAAAATGTAAGAAAGAGTGTATTTATATCAATGTATGATTGCATTTTTGGCGAATTGCGTGGGCGTGCAATGAACATTTAATTTAAGCTAGGCGAAATGGTTCCTCGAATTCTTATAATGTTTTAATTGATATTGGCGAATTTGGCTAATGCGTGCAATGAACATTTAATTTACCATTTGCGAATTAGGTCCTGGGTACGTGGCCGTTTTAGTAATTACTGGCAAATAACAGAGGTGATCTAATACCCACGTTCAAGTGATTCCAGGCAAATATTATGGACATGCATATCGGATGGTGTGTGGTCAATGATGAAGCTAGAATACAGTGTACCGTTAACCCTAAAATTCCAGGCGATTTGACCATGATGTTGCCCCAGACTATTCGCCATTTCCTAAAAAAAAAAATGCAAAAATACACAGAATTTGCCAATTGGTGAAGATTCACCACTAAAAAACTCTCTGGAAGCCTCTTCATTTATAATGACCACAACCCTTGGAATGCCTCCATGAAACGAAAAAAGACACCATTTTTGGCTTCAATACTTTCCCTCCTACTTGGGTACCTATTCTTGCAAAATAAACATTACATTATATGCAATAAATGATAGAATACGAGGAAACATGTTTCCTCTTATAAGTACCCACTTGGAGAAGCCCAAAGGTCATTATCTTGTCCATTTCCTAATTCATTAATTATCTTATTCTAGACATCAACAAGTGGTGAAAACAATATTAAATAATTGTGTTCACAACCCACTTTTAACATTGCTAGTGAAACCCATCACTCCTTATTAATGTGTTGCAAACAATAGTAAGAATCATATATTAAAAATTATTTTCCCAATACATCCTAAGTGCCTTTAGACACTTTCCAAGGATGTTGGAACCAAGCCTTAGGATTTACATGGTACACAAAACCTTAATCCTAATAGGCTTCACATAGAAAAGGGAATAAATAGAAACACAAATATTCCAAGTCATAGGAGTAGCCCAGGTACTCACAATCACATGATTATTCAAATTCTTCTTCCTCTTCTAATAGGTTTTTGTCTAACAAGTATAAATCAGTGTCCATATTTCACTAAGACATGTGGAGCATCAGTGTTATGCAAAGTAGATTGACGAGCTGAAGTACCTTATCTAGAAGAATGAGATTTAGATGTCTTCATTTAGTTCATCCCCTTCTACCACTTCAATACCTATACATTCTAGGTTAGCTCCTATGACATGTGGTGAAGAAAAGATGAGGGGCCATGTTCTCTTTACAACAAAAAATCTTCACTCTATCCATTGGCTTGTTGATATAGGAGCCTCTCATCAGATGACTTCATATATGGGTACTTTTTCTTCAAATGAACCTTGCACTTTACCACATATTTTGATGGTTGATAACACTTCTATGAGTGTTACTAGGAGGGGTTATATACAAGTTGATGATGACACATTTCATGATTTACATTGTGTCCCTTCATTATCTTCCAATGTCCTTTCCATCTTCTAGATTACTCATAGTGGGATAGATAAGACAATAGATAAGACAGTTGAGCTCATCCCATATTTAGTGCTCATCGGATATCTACATAGTAGAAAGCTTAATGAAGTTGGTAGTGTTGATCACGAGTCTCAATTATATGAGTTCTCACATTTTGCTCCTACTAAGCTTGCAATTCCATTGATTGGTCCTCACTCTCATGCATATAGAGTGGATCAGATATTTGCAAAGAGTTTTGGTCACTTGAACCTATGTGTGCTTCCATCATCCACTGTGGTTCCTAATATGTTTGTTGTGCCTCCTCCTCCACCTCTCACTTCTTTAGATATCATTTTTTTTAATAGTATGGTAGTTTTCTTCTAGTTTCACTATTGTGGGATGACTAATTATCAGATATTGTAGGGTTATTTGTTGATTCATCATACTATCCAAACATTGGGGGCATTTTTGAGGATATTCCATTCCTCTTTGATGGTAGCTTTAGCATTCCTATCATCTTATCTTCATTAGTGCCTATTAAAGTTGTTTATTAGGTATCTTTACAGATGTTTGGATTTGATTAAGTTGATTTGGCATATCTTGATTTAGACATGTAAAAGTTGAACAGTATTCCATGACACTCATCATGAAACTATTCCTTCCATCTTCTTTCATGGAATTGCTTCTACCTTGTCCATTTGATTGATTTATTACCAAGGGAAGGAATGTGGTTTGCCACTATTGGATCATCATCAACATTCATCTTTGATCTTTCACCTTCAACATTGGAGCTTCTTTCTTATGAGGGGATATATTGTTCTCTTCCTTTCTCTCATTTGGGGGGATATTGATTGTACTTATGTGATTGATTGACTACTTGGGGGGACATATTGACTCCTTCATGATTAGTCACATGTGTATTTTTCTATTTCATTTAGTCTCTTTTGGAGAGGGGTATTTTCCTATAGGGTTTTTCTAATTTTCTTTGTTTGTGAGAGATTGCATTGGTTTGTGCATGGGTACCTAATCAAGACTTGTTGTCAAGACCCATTCATTCTTGCAATCCTACATCATTAGATTTTTAGCTTCTCCCTAAGTTAATCTTAAGGAGGGTGTTAGAGTAAGTAGGATATCACCTAATTAACTATCTAGTTAGGTCCTTATTAATTTATTCACTTAAGGTAAACTTAAGATTGTTTTTTATTTTATTAGATTAGGCTAATAATGGCTCATGTTGTTTTATTCATTATGTGTAGACACTTGGAACTAGTTAATTTAAACTTCCTATAGGGTTTTCATTTAGGGCTGCATTCATCCTTTCCATAAGGATTCATTCATTCATTGTAATCATAATCTTTTGTGCATCAATTCTCAGGCTATTGAGAGAATCTCTCTTCCTTGATCTCCATTTGTGACTGTTGTTTTGCTTGCAAGTGATTCTTGAGCTTGTGAGGTTAAATCAATAAAACCAGTATAAATTTAGTACAAAATCAAGAGGTTGGATCCCATGTGAATGAGAAAAAGAGGAAATGAGAAGTATAATCCTTAAAATTTTGGATGGAATATTGTTAGCAATATACTAATTGTGCAAGAGTTACCATACACTCCATGTTATATTGGGAATGGAGTGTGAATTCATTCACAAGATTAAAAAAAAGTGTAAGGAACTAAGAGGCAAGGTGTAGAACAAATCCAATTCATAATATGTGAAGATACTAGTAAATAACTGTTGGTGTAATTATTCATTCATCTTGGATATAATTACACTTTACTTAAGTTTAATTAGGTACATGCATAACATTATAGTTTGCATATGAGACACTTAGGGAGATGTGCATACATTGGGAGTGTGTATGTAGGAGAATTTCTACCTTTTATGGTGTGATCTTGTTGTTACTTTATCATATCCACTTATCGTGGAGTGATAATTCCACCTTTGGTGGGTGATCCACCTCATGTGGAATATTTTACTATTTCTCCTACCTACCCCTACCTACCCTTGCATCTCATTGAGCCATATGTAATCCTTGTGTGCTCTCTTGTCTCTTAGCCGTGCCTTTATAAGAAGGCTTATCATACATTGTATGTAATAATGATCCAGTAGATCTCTTTTGCATCTTGATGAGAATACAATTTATTCTTGTTACATATTTTTATCTCTTGTGTTATTGTGCTATCTATTGATCTCTTTGATCTTGGTTGCTTCAATCATAATCTCACATGGTATCAAAGTGATTGGAGCACCATTGCATAGCCTTTGGAGAGATTTTATTGCATTTTTTAAGGAGGTCAAGAGGCAGATCCGAGGAGAAGCATCGTATAGAGGCGTCCTAGACTAGATCTGACCTCACCATTGCATCCAAGTGGACGTTTCCATAAATTTTGAGTATAAATTCGACCTATTTTGGTGAAAGTGCAATTTGAGGGCTTAGAGGAAAACTTTTGCCCAATTTGGGCTGTACGATACGATTTTTCAAAAAAAAAAAAAAAAAATTTCTACAAAATTATTAAATTACATATTCTTATGATCCATAGTTTTTAATTCTAAATGTAAATGTTATTTTATTTAAAAGTCAAATTTCAAAAAATTATATATATTTTTTTGGGGGGGGCATTACCCCACCCCACCGTACCATATGTCGCCTGCAGGTTTTGCAAGCTGCATAATTATCTGGGCACATTTTCTGGACACCACATTTATGTCGGCACTATTTTTCTCGACTGCTCCTCCCACCATCGATAGCTTGTCCTCTCGCTTTCGGTACCTGCACGCTCTGCTCCGACGACCCTGTCCGCTCTCCTGTCGGTCTCCCACCAGCGTCGGTCTTCTTTCCCAGCAACAACCGACAACTCACTCATCGCCCAGCCTTAGCCACGTGGCAGTCATGTCATTCGAGACAATGTTGGGTGATGTATTGTTATTCGCACACATCAACAGTTCCTGAACAATCGGCGAACACATCATCAACCATGAGGGACTGCCACATCAGATTCCATTCTGCATAGTCATCGACCTAGTCACAACGCCACATAGGCAATCCATGCTGCTATGTCAACACCACATCAACGGTTTGTATGAACATGCCATCTTGCCACATAGGATTCTGTACTGCCATGTTAGTGCCACATCATCCGTACGGTCGGCCACATGTTGTCTTCTCATTTGGCCATGTCAGTAGTCCATACTGTACATATGTCGACATGGGAAAGGAGGCAAATTTTTTTTATGGTCATACGGACGTCAAATTTAACCTCACAGTTTGTTGACGTCATCACTTAAAAAAAATAAAATCAAACCCCTCTCCGTTGAACAGTTTTGATTTTTGGCCCAACTTTGAAGGCCCATATCTTTCTCGTTTTGGCTCCTTGTTTAGTGCAATTTCTTTGCTTTGGGATAATTTTTCATGTACTTTCACGTGGTGGTGTTATTTTATTATTTAGGTGGATGGATTTTTCAAAAAAATTAATTTTTGGTGACTATACTTGTCCAATCCCCATTTCTGCAACTTTCGGGACTCTGTTCGGGCTTATACGAACTCCTTTTCAAGTGCCATTTTTTTTAAGTGCAATTTTTTTTTTCTACTTTCATAATATGTCATTAGTTTGGAGTGATTTTGAGTAAAAAAATTAGTTTCAGCATATGGTCTTTTTTGGACAATTTGGCACTTGTATTGCATAGATCTACACTTTTGGTCTTTTGCATTGTATTTCTAAGCCTATTGGGGATAGTTGTAAAGCAAAATCAAAATTCCACTTTTTCATTGTTTGCAAGTGGCCTATTGTACACGCACTACATATAAAGTGCCAAAATCATCATTTTATTTTTATTTATTTATTTAATTTTTTTTTTTTTTCGGGGGGGGGGGGGTACTTTGATTGAGTGAATTTGGGGGGGTGTCTCTTGTGCTCTTGTGTTCTTTCATTTTTTGTTGCTATGGTTTCTCCTAATTTTCCTCTCTTAACTCCACATAATTATGCTACTTGGAAAATTGATGCATGGAGTAAACTAATGGAAAACGGATTAACTCATTACATTGATGGAACTATTGTTGCTCCCACTGATCCTAAGGCTGATCCCAATTGTCACTTGAATTGGATGACTAAGAAAATGATGGAAATTGGTACCTTAAGGAAGTATGTATCAAAGGATCTCATCTTTCATATTGAAAAATGTACTTTAATTAAGGATGCTTGGCAAACGTTTCAAGACTTGTATGGTCAAGTTGATGAGATTAGGGGATATAAATTGAGAGTGATATCACCATGTTAGATCCCAAGAACTTTGATACAATACAAGATTATGTCATTAAAGAAAATGAGTTGAGGGCACAACTCAAAGATTGTGGCATTGATAAGAAGGATACTCAATTGATCTACAATTTGATGGGCAAGCTTCCACAAGAAAATGCAACATTTGTTTCTAGTTTCCAAACCCATAGGATGACAATGGGTTCAAGCTACAAAATGCCTAAATTTTATGCTTTCATAGACATGATGATGGAACAAACTAAGTTGATAAGATGTGCATTCTTAAGACTTCTAAGTCTCAAGCATATGTGGCAACTCAAGGGAACAAAGGAAATCAAGGAAAGGACAACTCAAACAAGAAGAAAGGGCAATCAAAGCCTAAGGACAAATCACCATCTTCTCCACAACAAGGAGATTCATCCTTTTCCAAGAAGGACAATTCACCAAAGGAGAGACCAACTTGTGCCTATTGTAAAAAGGTTGGTCATGAGGAGTGTCATTGCCATTCTAAGAAGATTGATAAGATCCTCCATATCCTTAAAAAGAACAACATCGATTTGTCTATTGTCTACAAGATAAAGGATTCGTCAACTTCCACTTCCTTATAATCAAAGGGGAAAGGACAAGAATTTATGACAAAAACAAGTGGGAAGATTCACTCTTTTGGGACAAGAAAAGGACAAGCTCTTTGTGCTACCACAAGTTATGATTTAGGGAGATGACTTCTATATTCAAGGGATTCTCATCATATGGCATCTTCATAGTCTATGTTCTCTTCATTTGAGCCTTGCACTATTCTGCAGATTTTGATGGGCAATCATACATACATTGATGCAATTGGGAAAGGAGCTATTGCCATTGGGGATAACTCCTTCAATGATGTGTTGTGTGTACCCCATTTGACAGACAATCTTCTTTCCATCTATCAAATCACACATGGGGCAACAAAGAAAACTGTGGAGTTCACACATGAGTTAGTTATCATTAGAGACTTGGAGAGTAGAGCTATCATTGTGACTAGGGTTGTGGATCATGCATCTCAATTATATTCCTTTTTAGATTTTGTTCCTATTGATGAGGATGATTTTACATGTGATGATCACACTTCTTGTGATGATACAGATTTTGAGCAGAACTTTGGGTACTTGAACTTGGGGATTCTCACATGTGACCCCATTCTTGAGCCTTGCTTTTCATCTCCTCCTATTGATTTCACATCACCTATTGCACCTGATGATGTAGATAGTGCGACAATTTTTCCTTCTTGTGATTCAGTGTAGCAAGATATATCTTGTCTTCTAGCTTCAGTTCATTGGGATGACTACTTGACAAACATTGCAGGTTTGTTTGTGGAGACATCATTGATGACATTCATCTTCTCTTTGATGAAGATGACCCTTCTTCAATTTTTGCAAGGGAACACTCTGACCCTCTTGTTCATTCTCTACATGATCATTCTTTCAAGTTTGACATGACCATGGATTCTTATGTACAATAGTTGGAGGAGGTCTCTTTATCCTTAGCTGAGACATGTGAGTCTTTGGATCATGTTCTATATTCTTCTCCACTAGATCTTGGAGTGCCTTTTTCAGCAATGTGGATAAGTACACCACCTTTGGAGGGGGTAACTTTCAGCATCGACATGGGGACACTTGAGAAGTTTTTAGAGACTTCATATATTATGAGTTTTTTTCATACATCTTCCCTTCATGATTGGGGAGACTTCATGGATACACCTTTACTTTTGTTTCTTCCCAAGGGGAGGAATGTTGTTCAACGTTCATGGAGTAGTTTCTTCATTCATTTTCGAGCTTCTACCATTGGTATGGATTCTACATTGAGGGGGGGCTTCATGGCTTCTCTTCTTCTATCATATGGGGGGGAATTTTTTCTCACATGGGGTTTTATCCTTCACATGCTTCTTTGAGAGTTCTTTGTATAGTTTTCATCTCTCTCTTTTTTTTTTTTTTCCGGGGGGGGGGGGGGGCAATTTCCCATTGTGTTTTTTCTCTCTTTTCCCGCTTTATGGGAGATTTCATTTGCATTTTTAAATGGGTACCTAAAATGGCCTTGTAGTCGGGACCCATCTTGCATTGCTTAGTTTCATTGTAGACTTAAAAGTGCATTCCCCTAAGTTGTATTTAAGGGGGGTGTTGGTGTAATTATTTATTCATCTTGGATATAGTTACACTTTACTTAAGTTTACTTAGGTACATGCATAACATTTTAGTTTGCATATGAGACACTTCGGGAGATGTGAATACATTGGGAGTGTGTATGTAGGAGAATTTCCACCTTTTATGGTGTGATCTTGTTGTTACTTTATCATATCCACTTATCGTGGAGTGATAATTCCACCTTTGGTGGGTGATCCACCTCATGTGGAATATTTTAGTATTTCTCCTACCTACCCCTACCTACCCTTGCATCTCATTGAGCCACATGTTTATCCTTGTGTTCTCTCTTGTCTCTTAGCCTTGCCTTTATAAGTGGGCATATCATACATTGTATGTAATAATGATCCAATAGATCTCTTTTGCATCTTGATGAGAATATAGTTTATTCTTGTCACATATTTTATCTCTCTTGTTATTGTGCTATCTATTGGGATATTTGATCTTGGTTGCTTCAAGCATAATCTCACAATAGCATACCAAAACATGATCATCACATATATGAGTTAAAAAATCCATAAAATTTCAACATGAAATATAGGATCTTCTTGGCCATTATATTTTTCAAATCATATATTCCTTGTGAAACTAAGGGAAGGATATTTGAGAGACATAGATAAAGGGGAGAAAGTGACCATGAAGATGTCGAATTAGAAGTGTTACAATAAGTGAGGGTTTCCAATTACATGTTTGTCTCCTTAAGTTTATCATGCACACAAATTCGATAAGGATAGGGAGACTAAGTAGCATCTAGGAAAGGAGGTATAACATTAAGAAGAGAATAGCGAGGAGGTATTTCATAAGAAGAGGGTAATAAGGTATCTTTTTGAAGGGGGTGTAAATTGTATATGAACATCTAGGAAAGAATTTGTGATAGTGGGAGAAAGACAGTTAGATCATAAGGAGAAGATAACAATGTCTCTTGGGAAGGGGGTAACATGGGAGGGGAAATGTATAAAGGGAAATAAGCATAATGTAGTGGGTCCATGTCTACTAGATATGCAATGAATATAGGTTAAGGATAGTGATGAGAAGCACAATAAAATTTTTATTTGTCTATGAGAGAGGATTCAAAATATGAGGAGAAGGAGGAGACATACAAGGGGATGGGTCTAAGGCTAGGATAATGAATTGGGTATACATACAAAGAAGGATGAGAAACATAATGGAGTGCATCTATGCCAATGAGAGATGTGTTAGATATAAGTTAAAAAATATTTAAGGGACAACAATAATGGGTCATCAATGTTTAACTAATAATGAAATTTAGCCAATATAGTTTTTAAGAAATGGGAAATAATACTATAATGATCAACATTTTTCTTAATGTTATGTTCACTCTTCTAAGAAATGGAGTCATCAGAAGAATAAGAGTAAGGCACAAAATGAAAGCTTGTGGAAGGTTCTATTAAAAAATCATATTAAACATGAGCCTCATCATCACTTGAATAAAATTCATCAAAATCTTAGAAAGAAATATCATCAAGAGGTATATGTGCTATGTGAGGAGGAATTATTAGCAATTGTATGAGCTAGATCATCAAGGGTAGGGAGGGAATAAGACAAGGTTTTACTATCCCTGATAGACCCATTAGTATGGAAATGTTAAATATGGTAGGAAAGGGGGAAAATAAATGTTATAATCATAGACTATGGAAACCATAATGCAAGTGGAGTAAGGCAAACAATAGTGACAAAAATAAGGTATAATGTAAAAAATTGTATATCCTTGTTCTTTCATGCTATGTTTTGTGCTTTCTTTGGTGTTGATCCCCTTATTGTTCCGCTAGGCTCATTTTAACCCTTGCATTGACCTTTTTTACTCTCATGGTGTGAAGGCCTTATCTCTTGTGGTCCTTATATGAAAAGATGATGTTGCATTTATTTTAATCTCATGTCTTTCTTTTGTTTCGTATTTAATAGAGCCAAAATTATTTGGACACTACCACTATGCATAGATGTTTATGAAACATGATAACATGTTGTGACAATTTCTAATTTAGTAACCATTTATAAGAATTTCATCACTTGCTATATTCCCAAGTTAGCAATAACTTACTAGGATGAATATAAATGGCTTTCCAACCTCTTCCTCTTTCCCCTCTTATCTTTTTTAATCTATCTTTCATTTTAGGATATTTATCTCTCTATTTATTTCACTTATAGAATTCCCTCTTGCATATTCAAGAGCTCTAAAACTATCTACAAGCACTCTTTGCAGCTTCCTACAAGATCTCTTTGTCAATGATTCTTCCTTGTGAGCACATTAGTATTATCGTTTTGCACTCTTGGCTTCCTTGAGCTTGGTATGATGATATTGTTTTCTCATGATTTTCTCTATCTCTTGTTAATGTAAGAATTTATTTTGTTCCTTTTAGCACTTTGAGATTCTCACATCCATTCTATTTCTTCCATTGTACTTTATACTTTTTTGTACAATCACATCTCTAACCATTCCTAGACACACTTGGGAAAGGAGAATTCACATGTAATATTTTCAATCTCTTTATCGTTGGCTATTGTGTATGTAGAAACAACAAAGTAAGGGTTTGAATTGAACAAAAACCCCCCAAATAGCTCAAAAAAAGTTTCCTCTCATTTTACTTGTACCTATTTTTTAGGGCAAACAACTACATAGAGGTTTGCAAGTGATTTCCTCTTCATTACTCATCTATATTGTTCATTTAAATAATGTAAATACCATTATATAGCATATTTCTTTACATATTTGTTATCTAGCATTTACTAGTATGTTCCCTTATCTAGTTGAATATATTCGGGTGAGTTGTTAGACTCGATTTTGACATTTATATAGTCTATTTAATTAATTTGGTGATATAGATGAAAATGTTTAGTGCAAGCATCTACGTGATACATTGACTTCCTAGAAAATTTTCTCCATATTATAGTTCTAGGCTCCTTATTTTATATCATTTATGCTTTTGTATTTAGTTTTTCTATTCTATACTTTAGATTCTAATAAATAAGCATTTTATTTTTTACATTTATTAATGTAAAGCTAAATATTTGTATCAAACTTAAAAATCATACCAATAAGAATAATTAAATTAGAAGTTTTAACACATAAATATATAGCTTATATATTTGACATGTTAAAAGTTATGCCAATAAGAAGAATTAAATTATCAAAAACATTTGTATCACATTATGTAATGATTCTTATGGGTACTAGAGAGATGAAATAAAATTGTCTAACATGGAAGGGAGGGTATGCATAAGGTCCACAAAGGATAAGAGACCAGACAATTGTTTAATAACCTTATGCATGGACCATGCAAGCACATCTATCATAGAAAGAGACAATATAATAAATAAAAAATTATATGAATTGAGAAAGTAAAAAAATATTTCACATGATGTAGGTATGTAGGAAATATTGTAATTAAGAATTATAGAGATCCATCGTAAAAGATTCAACAATGAGCCTCAATCAAGAAAGGTTGGGTGGGAAGAAAATCTAGGATAGGGGAAGAAAATGAATGATATTACAAAGGTTTAGTGGATTAGGGCTCATAGAATCACCTAAATTTTTTATGATAGTATTTTGTTGTGTTTGTCCTATTTTTATGTAGGAATGTTTTTTTCATTTGAGGGAGAAGGTTAGAAGTGTTAATGGGTCAGGATTAAATTCATTAAGCACAAAGAAAATAAGTATTATTATAAATGAAACACTATGTGAACTAAACAATACTAGAGCTAGGTTTTATATAAAAGAAATTAGTTGAACTATTAGAGATGACAAAAAGAAAAGAAGAAAATACCTATTTATTCTTAGGAGTAGAAGGCTAAAAAAATGGTGGAAGACTAAAACAACTATGCATAAAAGATTAGGAAGAACTTCCAGATAGAAATCTAGACTATACTAGATATTGCTACAACATAGCTAGTACTGCAAACTAAAATGGTAAAAAAATGGAGGGAACATCTTGTAGAAATAGAAATTGTAAACCATTATAGAGTATATTTTTTTTGGAAATCACGAGGTAAATATAATCATTACTTTTGATAACATAGAATTAAAATTTTTTAGAGTGTTGTCATCAAGATAGTCTAGTCACCAAGTGCTTGCAATTTCTAGGTTTGATAGCTTTATAAAAAATATTGAGGTCAAAACCTATAGAATATTGGAAAAATGGTGTTCCTACTTAGTATATTGCCTCAAAAATTCCCTTAACATTAAAATATAACAAGTGGGAGATTGGAAGTTTTTATTGGCCTATGTGAAAAATTACTTGTAAATGGACATTCTTGAATGCTTATAAACCCTGATATATTTCTAGAGAATAGGTGATTTGGTGTATGGAAAGTGGTAAATGAAATAGAGGATTGAAAATATGCCAAGGTTTTAGGAATGGAGAGGAGTGTGAGGTCATATATTTTGGAGGTTGATATGTTTTAGGAGTTTATGTTTTAGAAGGCTTATGATAAGGGAATACAAAAGGTTCAAAACACTCACAAAAAGGGAAACTCACAAAATTAAAATTTAAATACAAAAGAGTGAAATATAAAACTATTTTTTGGAAAATTCGCCATGAGAGAAGATCTACAATAAGGTTTGAAATAATATATTTATGAAATTTACATGCATATAATTGTATAAAAGTACAAACAAACCACCAAAATTGACTTTAAATTTAAAATTATTCAATGCACACAAACAATATTGTGATGATAGTTGTGCATAAAACATTACTTTAATTTTATTAACATATAAGTAGAAAGTAGTTTTAATAAAATCTTGGAATGATTAGGATCATATACTAAATGAGGTTGATCTCAATGGAATTTTGATATTAGTATTTTAGGTTAAGGAATTGACTAAATGTGTCCTAAAACATGATAAGGGTGTGGAAACTAATATGAATTATGCACCATAGAATAGAAATTATAAAGAATTTTTTTTTTACTCTATATCTTCATGGAACAAGCAATATTATAATGAAAATTATACAATTCATGGGTTTAATGGGCTAAGGTTTGTGATTAAATGATTTACATGAAAATTTTCTATTATAGCAAATATTTCACCTCTTGAATACTCCTACTACCTACTATTAATTTAAGGCTCTCTACCCTATGGCACGATTACATTTTTGTGAATATTATTTTGAAAAATTCCCTATCTCACCATGAATAACACATGTACCGCAAGTTTGATTCTAATTTGTCCAAGCTCTAGTGAACCATTATAAAAAAAATTATCGTATGTGTTAATCCTCTTTGCATAAACTATTCACGATCAATAAGTATTGGAATCATTCTTAGAGGATTTTCAGAATATATGACAAAGGTTAAATTTTTTCTATTTTGGAGGCTTAGGTGGAAGGTTTCAATTCCCACGTCTCCTCCAAATGGGAATCAATGAATCCTAAACAAGTTGTATTGTATCAAATTGACCAACCATGGAAGGTTATGTAGAATGTGTTGTCTAATGTCTATGATCCATCATGTTTTTTAATTTGAAGGTGGTGGATTATCTCTTTGAATGATAGTTACCCATGATTTGAAATCTTAGGAATTTAGTTTTTGGTTAGATTGATGAAAATGTTATAGAATTGGATGTCATCCTTGAGATCTACGACATGTGGTCGTTGGTGATCTTATATAGTATAAAAGTATTGGCAATGTGTAGTATGGTTTTCTCATTGATGTCAACTTGAGGTCATTGGTGAATTAGAAGAGCACAAAAAATTATATGTGTGGTGAGAAATTTGAGAGAGATGGTCTGGTTCATGTTTTGACATAATCAACATGATCGAAGACAATATAGAATATCATCAGTTGGATCCATGGTTGAATATCAGTCAAAAAGTATGGTAAGTACATTATAACATATTATTGCATATTATTTATGCCTAATTTATGAGATTAATTTTCATTAGTTATTGGCTATATGCTCAAGGAGTTGTTGAGTGATGCTGGAGTTTGGTTTCATACTTATGATGTTATGGAAATTTGTCTAATTGTTGAACAATATATTTTCCTATGTCTGTGTGTTGGTATTTTGGTCCACATTCTACCATACTACATGTTTTGGTTGTGTTGTTCAAGGACTTAAGATGAGTAATGTGTAAGGTTAAACATTTCTAGATTTCATGTCATAAACATTTGTGTAACAAGAGTTCTAAGGGTCTATTTTCTAGATTACAATTTAATAGCGTAATGTTTTTTTTGACTCACTAGAATGCTTTGAATTCTTCTATAGAGATTGGTATGCTTGTATGGATTTGGGAATATGTTTAAGATGATACAAAGGTTTAGTAATATGAGTTTCATATTTATTGGTGCTTTGCAATGCTATATCTTATATATTGAAGTGTCACAGTCTATCCAGTTTACACTATTTATGTTAGTTTAGTAGGTTTCTCCACTTGTGCCAAAATTTTATGACCAATTACTGTAGGAGATGATTGAAGAAAGGTTTTTGATGGTTGGTATTTATTTCATCTTGGTCCACATGATGATTTTGATATTTCCCTGGTGATATAAAGACAAAAAGTTAATAGTTTTGACAGTGGTGTTGATATTTGGGTTGATAGTATGAGTTCCTTCATTTGCAGTTGATCTTGACCTATTCTAATTGATTTGAAGGATGTTATAAGATATTTTTGGGTTTAATCTATATCTTGGGTTGATATGAAACCTTTTTTGTTGATAATACACATTTTTTAAGCTAACCTACTATGTTTCACATGTTTCTTTTGATAGGTCCTATTGGTGCTGACCTAATTGATGTTTGGAAATGTTGTAGATGATATATAAAGAAGGTTAAATTATTTGTGAAGGTGTATCCATACATTGTAATGTATGGAATGATTTGGTAATGTATGAATTGGGCATACAGTGTGAGAAATTGGTATGATAGAGTAATTGTTCTACAAAAGATGACTGCAACATCAACATATGTTAGATGCTTCTTCTACAATACATGTTAATTTTTTTATTATAATTTTCATGTATCCTACTACTAGATAGTGATTCTCTTCTACAAGTCCCTATTTTGTTATATATTGCTTAACAAGTCCTTTTTGAGAGTAGTAAGCTTCCTTGGGAAGTGAGCCCTAAAACAAACATTGGTAACTCTCACATGCTTTTTAACTCTCATATAGTGTAAGTTAACTCTCACATGCTTTTTCCTTAGATTTTTTACATAAAAATATTGGTGTTCTTGCGTGGTGCATGTCTTTTGTTTCTATTCTTTCCTTCAATGTTTAAATGTTTAATGAATGGATGAGTTTTAGATTATGCTAATTCACCCCCCTCCCATCATCTTCTAAGTGTGTTCAACATTCAATATCAGAGCAAGGCTCCTAAGATAATAATATAATATTTGAGTTAGATCTTTCATTTGAACATAGAGAGCAATGTTGAATTAAGAAATTCTCCTGAAGCAAATTTAGCAAGAATGTAACCTAATGGAAGTTGAGGTATTGATTTTAATGATTGTGAATTAGATTTTGAAGGAGAACTCTGGTTTTCTCTTGATGACCTAGATCCTACAAGAGAAGAGTGTGAAGAATACAAGACCAAATTCAATAAAGCAAAAAGGATAATTGTCAAAATGAAAGGTAAAATTGTAGAATGCAAGGAATGCAAAGACAAACTCAAAGTGGAAAAAGAAAAAATTATCGAGCTAAAAACTAAAAATTAGGAAGAAAAGAATTTGATAATCAAATCAAGAGGGCAGAGGGTGACATAGTTAATCTAAATATTCAAGTTGAAGAAGGCAAAAAGATTATTCAATGTTTGAAAATCAAGCTTCATGATAAATCTACTGAATTCACCAAGCTTGAGGAAGAGATTGTTGCTTTGAGAAAAGAATTGGAGGATGCAAAAGGATAGATAGAGAAAATTTTGAAACTCAAAGGTCATAGTGATCTCCTTGATGAGGTGCTTGGTTATCTGAAACCACAAAAGGACAAGGGTGGCCTTGGTTTTGATAAGGGTAAAATTTCTAAGGCTGATATCAATAATGAGAAAGGAAAATAAGAGTCACAAGATCTAATATGAGAAGAGATGGAAATTGTTTGTAGAATGGTACTACATGCTATAACTGCAATAAACTAGAACATAATGCTAGGTTTTACAAAGAAAAGAAATTCAAACCTCTTGTTCCTTAGAAGAAGGTTGATCCAGTTCAGAATCCAGATGAAGAAGGAGATGGATAAAATTTGGAAGAAGAAGGAAGTGAGGTGAAGGATGTATTTGTACCTCAAGATGGTGTACATGGATCTTCATAAAACTAAATAAAAGTACTAGTTCATGGGGAGTTATAATTACAGACTTTTCAAATGCTCTATGAAGTGGAGATGCTGAAATCTTTAGGATATTGGTTAATAGTGATAGGGACATGTGTAGATGGCAATAGTGTGTCAAATGGTCAAATTTTTGGAGGAAATACTTTATTTACAAAGTTTTGTTGAGTGTTTTGATATAACCCTTTTATGACATAATTTTTAAAAGCTAACGAAACCTATGCGCATTGAAGGAAGATCTACTAGAGCAGAGGGGAAGATTATTTAAACAACACTTGATCAATTTTTGATTTCATATGATGCATTCAAGAGTGACAAAGATTTGAAGAGTGAATATGGTTTTCAAAGTGTTGGTATGTTCAAACCCTAATGATTACAATTTCATGTATTTTCTTTTTTTGTACAATCCTATGATTCAGAAGTTCAAACATGGCTACACCTAGGGTTATAGACATTGTAGAGAAGCCGACAACCATTTTTAAGAAGTGCCCATATATATTTGTTGTAACTAACAATGTTAGAGCATTTTTCCATATTCCAATTAACGTGATTCATACTAAAGACATCCACATTTACATCCATGCACCCTTGAATAAAATACAATCATGAGAAAATGGAATGTTTTAGGGACAAGAAATTATTGGATGATAATTTCATGTTGAAAATAGAGTGTGCCATATTGGAGGAGAAGAAATTGGATTTCGAGAAGATATTTTTAATGTTTTATGAAGAGGAGTGGGTTTGGATTGTGTTTAGTTGTATTCATGAAGAGGTCATCTACCTCGAACAATCCTATAGGATCACCAAAGAAGCTATAAGAGAGGTGATAGGGTTTCTCCATTGTAGAAGTGCCAGTATTGAAGTGATTAGACTTACCAGAGAAAATTTTGATAAGAGAACCCTAACAATGGATGACATTGTTGATCGGGGAGTCCATTATGCTATAATGGGTATTTCTTATAAAGTATACTTTACAAATAGAGAGGGATTTACTACCGACACTACTATTCACACTACATATCAATTTATTAAAGAAGAGAAGAACTTTTTATCTCTATGAGCAGTTGTGGCAACAATTGATGGAGAATCTACATAAGACAAAGGAGTCAAAATACAACTTATGGTATGGATCTCTTAGTATCTTCTTAATGATTTATTTCATGAAGGAATTACCTAGTGTAAAAAATATTGTCTAGACAAGGGATACTACTATTATAGAATAGATTAGGAACCATATGCATAGCTTTCTAGCTAGCAAAATGTTCACAAGGTTTTTGTTGGGAAAATGGTGTCTCAACCTTGTATTTACATAAGGTTACTATTTATAGTAAGTTTTTGTTCGGGCATGATTTGGTTCAAATTTTTTTTCCAAAGATTCAAATTGGCTAGATAAGCATGTCGATACATTTTTGTTGCAAGATCATAACTATATTTGAAGATATTAAATTTTTTATTTTTGAAGGTTGTGATAAAAGGTTTAAATTCAATTTTGAGGAATTTTGAGGCTCCAAAATGTCCTAATTAGTGGGCATAAATCTGGTTACAAGGTGATAAATCACGTTATGAGCTTTCTGATGCTTCAAATAGTTCATCAATTAGACACCTAGTTCACAAGTTATGGCCTTCGGAAGTTTGGTCTCTTGAAATAGGAAATATAAAAATGCATCAGACACGTAAATAATTTGTAAAAGGGATGTACACGTGTTGATGTGTGTTTGGACACATCATAGGGCATCTAGGATTGGAGATGAGGTCGGTTCCACTTTATTGGGTGGTTTTAGCCCATGGTTTTTAATATCATTTGATTGTTTCATGTATTGTATCTCCTATATATGAGGTGTGTGAGATGGAGGTTGTGTGTAAGAGTCTTATAGCTATTGAGTTACATCTAAATCTTTGGTTGGTGATGTATACGGTGAAATTAGAAGACTAAATATTGTAAAACCAAATAAAGATCCAACCACATAAAAACCCTAGTTCTACAATGAAATCCACCGTACACCAATAAAGAACCTAAAAACATGCAAAGAAAAAAATATAAAAGATTATACCATTTACATGCTCATTAGGGTTTGATATCCATTGTTTCATATCTTCATTGATCTTTTTTTTTTTTTTAAGCAAGCGCTTTTGACTGGAGCTATGAACCAGTGAGATCACAAGGAGGACCTCATCTTTGAATCGAGGGCCAAGGAATCCTCTTTGATGCATCCTACACAGCCTGAGAGCACAACTGTCAATTTCCTAGCCAACGAACAGAGAGAAATCGACCAGCGAGCATCGGGGGGGACCAAGAGCACGCTCCAAATTTATCAATCACTACTTGGCGTGCACCAACAATGAACTACCTCTCCAGACAAAGAAATCCTTTGTCTGCTAGCGAAAGACGATATGGATGGTTAGCAGACCAGTGCAGACATGGAATGGCGGGGGCCGGTGGGGGTAGAGAGGGGCCAAGCCCTGAGCTTTGATATCATGACCTCCATTGCGGGAGGCTCGCAGCTATACCGTTGCGCTATGGGGTGAACCCCTTCATTGATCTTTCTTTGATATTGTTGCTCTTAGATTTATGTGTGCACAAGAGCTCAACAAAGAATGGATTGTGGTCGTGTAGACACTTAATTGCTATGAGGATTCACACAAGCATTAGGATTTACATTCGCATGAGGAATTATGATTCATTAGGGATTGATAAGGATTGAAAGGATCCTCTTATATAGAGAGTACCCTGAAAGTGGAGGGATATGATTAAGTGGTGGAGGGATAAATGGTTGGATCAGATTAGAGGGTAGGTATGGAATATAGAAAAATATTGGAGAGGTGATTAAAGGTAAATGGAGAGATGAATGATAAGTGTCATGGAGGGAAAAAGATAAAGAATTAATTAAATAAATAAAGATTTATTTAATTAATAGAAGAAGTGGGACCAATTAAATAAATAAAACTATTTATTTAAATAGGGAAAGGCTAGAAAAGGATAAGTGAATTAATTAAATTAAAAAATCTATTTAACTAATAGAGGGCTTGGGATAAAAATGAAAAAAATAAAAATATTTATTTAATTAGGCTAGGACAATTTAACGTGTCTACATTTTTTCCTCTTTTTGACAATGCAACTTGTCACGTTGGCTCAAAGAAAATAAAATTAACTGATACAACATTTTCCCCAGTACAAGAGTGGTATCCCCTCTTGGGAGATTGGGTGAAAATTTTCAGACAAAATGTAGGTAATCTCTCGATAGGAAAGAAAGGATAGAAAGGATAAGGATAAGGCAATAGGTTCAAGCAGGTGAAAACAAGGCTTAAAAGGGATCATTGGGTAATGAAAAGGCATCGGGAGGCGAGGAAAACCAATTAGGGTTCCACAACCTATATAAGAATCCACCAAGAAAAAATCCTCATTTGCATCCTTGTCATTTGAGAGATCAAAGTGCAGAGCATCCAAGGAGCTTGAGAAGAGAAGATAGTAGGTCCAGAGCTATGTCGATTAGATTGCACAAGTTTGATTGTTTTAGGGTTTTGGCACATATAGGTTACATTTAGGCACGTATAGTATGTGAAAACGCAACTGGACAAAGTAAATTTGCATATGTGCATGTAATGCCGTATGTGTCAACATAATCTGTGTATACTTTGCTAGGTTGTGTACAAGCAATAAAACTTTGTTTGTGTCGAATAGTGTTGCGTATAGGTTGAAAAATGTGTGTGTGCAAAATTAAAGTGTGTATAGGTAGTCTCAATGTGTTTGGGATAATTCCTCGTGCGTATGTGTCTAGGAAGAGAAAGTTAAGGCAACAAGCAATTGCAATGTGATAAACATATGCAACCGATAGGATTAACTGTCAAAGTGATAGACTCTGACAGATGCCCCAAAAAGGGAAAACTAAATGCTAGGTTTTAGTGAAATGTGATAAACATATACACTGATAGCAGTAGCACCATGTGATAAAAATAAGTACTACCTAGATAGGGCTAGATAAGTAGTACTATGTGATAAGCATAAGTGCCACTAGGATAAGACTAAATAAGAAGCACCATGTGATAAAAATAAGTACTACCAGGAATATAGCTGACTAAGCAATACCATGTGATAAACATAAGCACTACAAAGATAGGACTAGGTAAGAAAAACCATGTGATAAACATAAGTACTACTAGGATAGGGTTGACTAAGCGATACCATGTGATAAACACAAGCATCACAAAGATAAGGCTAGGAAAGGAGCACCATGTGATAAACATAAGTACTACTAGGATAGGGTAATGTCAGGAGTTGATATGATGAGACTGATGTGATTTGATTGGTATGATTGCAAGAGTATTTGTCTCTCTTGAAGTCTTAGGAGAGATATCCTATTACACAGAGACTTTGGCCATAGCTGACAGAGGACCACCACAAAGATATAGAGGCGATGGGGTTGAGACACATTATATTCATGCTTGAGATTCGGGAAAACATAGGATTTCCAACTGCACTAGCCGAGCAGTGGCATTCAAAGAGCTACTTATTTTGCTTGCCTACTGATTAGATGTCAATTCCTCTAGAGGATGTTTACAGGATACTCCATATTCCCATTACTAGAAAGAGGGTGGTACATGATCGCGATGGGGATGAGGATGCTCTATATCGAGTGTTTGATGACAGGGACTTAGAGATATGAGGGGGATATGTGAGTTGGGAGACCACGTATGCTAGCGGGGAGGTTTTAGCAACAATTGTGGGTGAGGTCATCAATGGATATCTATGCCCTAATAGGATGACACATGGTTTAACTATTGGATGGGGATGGACAATGGAGATGATAATGACTCAGTCTACTCATTTTGCATCGGGCCCATTTATGTTGGACCACTTATACCATGAGCTACACTAGTTTGTATATCTTGGTGGATACAACCTTGGATGCAAAGTGACACTACTATAGGTATGGTCATATGAGTACATTGTAGTGACCAGGCCAGTATGCTTCAAATTCAGGCGACATTATTAGTCCTATGTACATTACTATTCTATGATCACTTCCCAGCCTTAGTTGGGGAAGCTAGAGTACTAGAGGAGGGTCATTAATGATATGGATACCGTTATATGGAGACCCTACCTTGATTGTGAGGAATGGTAGGATATGCAACACAACTTCCATTTTGTTACAGGACTGGGTGCATTATTGGGAAAATGACCTACATATTAGACATGCATTTACCAGACAGGGTATCTAGGCAGTTTGGCAGGGTACAAAAAATGTCTCAAGGATCAGGTGACTTTTCATAGACAGTGTGAGAGTAGGTACACTAGGGGTCAATTTTTTCATATGAGATTGTAGTGGCCAAGTTCTAGGATATTGTCCCTATGCCTTGGGACCTTCACAAGGATATACCAAATATAGGGATGTTTCCTGATTATGAGGCATACTTCAGAGAACACCCATTTCCATGGTTGACAGGGCCAGGACAGTCACCACCGAGACTAGATGATGACAATGATGATGAGGATGGGAGGCTAGGTTAGAGGCGATAGTGGAGAGAAGCTAGAAGGTGGTATGAGGGAGAGGAAGAGGAGAGGGAGACAGAGGATGACATGGGGGAGATGAAGGCTAAGATGGTAGACCACCTAGGCTAATGCAAGGCAAAGGCAGACATCCATCACAAGTTGCCCCATAGGAGTAGGTTGGATAGGAGCAAAGATAGGATGCCCCATAGTGTGTGTGTGAAAAAGGGTCTGTAGCTGTAAGCACAACACTTCAATTAATTCATTACATGTATGGTTAGTAAATAAGTAATCAATAAACAATAAACCATAACAAAGCGACTAATTGCCTTCTAAAAGATGTGAGTATAAGATTGCTCTCATATTTTTATAAACAATACCAGTGACTAGACTACACCAAGATGAAGGATTTAATCTATATGATATTAACTATATGGATGCAAAATTGATGAATAACTCAAGCAATAACGAATTCAAGCAATATGGATTCAAGCAATAAGGATTCAAGCAATATGGATGCAAATAATCTAAAAAAAGCACAATGATCTTCAATGACTCCAGAGCGAGATTTGCGTGATAATAATCTCCAAGCGTGTTCTCAAAAATCTCTGGGGTAAATTGGAATGAGAGCTGAGGGCTGAATTTATAGAGAATTACAAGAGAGATGATAAAAAAAGCTTAATTTAGGATTAACTGAAAATAATTGAGAAATCAGGTTCAGTTAACCTTGAGATTGATTCCAATTATAGTTTGATTGAAATGCATTCAAATTTGAAGTCCAAGTTGCATTGGAAATAATAATAAATTAATTCCATGCATTTGTGATAAAAATAAATAACTCTTTTATTTATTCAAGAAAAGAGTCTTTTCAATGCAACTGAACTTCTTTTTCTGAAAAGCTTTGAGTTCCAATTTTAGAGAATAATTCAATAATTCAATTTAATTTCTGTTTTGATTTCAAGTTCTAAATTTAGAAAAAAAGAAATAATATCTCAAGTTTGATTTCTCTCTCAATTCAACTCTTATTTTGTAATTAATTCCTTTTTTTGTAATAAATTAATTCTTTTTGCATGATTAATGGCAAATTTATTAATTAATTAAATATGCAAGGATATTTAATAAATTAAAATAGGATAATTTATCAAAATGATATTCCTGGAAATGATTCTATTAATTAAATAAATATTTAATTAATATTGAGTAATTGATTTGCCATGTGATATTTGATGATTAAAGAATTAATAATGTGCCCAAGGTTGATTTAATTGCCTTTGGTTAGGACCTTGGTGATGTTGTCGAGATTAGGGGCCCATGGTTTAGATGACCATTTTTAGGGTATTACATTTGCCCCTCTTTGAATTAATATGCGAGCAACATGTTGGTTCAAACAATATGTGATGTCTAGGAGACGCCAGTTCTAAACTTGATTGGTCACAAACCAGATGAAGAGCAAGGTGTTTAGCTTGATAGAAGTGATGAATCTGAATGAAGTCTGATTAAAGCGATACTGATCTTGAACTTGATTGAACCGAGGAATGATAGAAAACAAAAGATACCGAACTTGAACTTGATTGATCAAGAAGCGGATCTTACCGAGCTAGAACTTAATTGACCTAGACACAACGAGAAAAGATAAAAATTGATCTTGAACTTGATTGATCAAGATACGATGAACGAAAAATAAACTGTCCAGCTTGATTCGAAGTGATGAAACTAAACACCTGCTTAGATTTAGCGTGTGATCAAAGATACTCTTTAAACTTTTGATTGAGTTTAAACAAATAATCAGCTTGATGAAAAGCGATGAAACTGATTAATGTTAAGAGATTGATTCAGATGAAGACAAATATCAGCTTAATTTGAAGCGATGAAACTAATATGCCCCTTGCGATTGATTCAATTCAGATGATTGAGAGATCTCAACTTGATGTGAAATGATGATGCTGAGATGCCCTTTAGCAATAAGAAATGATTGATTTTCTTTAGTTGAAAAGATTTTTCTCGACTTTTGATAAAGATTTAAAAAAAATTCTCGACATGTGAGATGTGAGGTCATAAGGTCGTGAGTATGCCCCCTCGGGAATGAAATCGAAAGATAGTGAGGGTACATTATAGGCAATTGTTGGTGATGATAAGTTATTTGGGCACAAATTGATCCTGAGGAATTTTTGAAAATTTGGCGTTGATTGATTTTGAATTGAGCGCAAAGTTGTGTAGAATAAAATTGAGATTCAACGTTGATTTATGAGAAATTGAGCGTAATTTGAAGAAAGAAAAAAATGCTAAGTGGTCCAAATTTTGGAATTGACTAGTAAAATGATCTCGAATTTTGATTTCGATCCCGAAAATGGAATTAGAACAAGCAAATTAGCTAAGGGTACAATTTTCGTGTCCATCGGAGCAAGTTGAAAAATTAGGTTTTTGGCTATATATGGGAGGAAAGTGTCATTTTCAAATCATTTTAACCCTCCAAGTTTGAAAATTAAAAAATCCTTTTGTGAAAAACATGGTGATCCCTTCTCGTACACATCGATTCGAGTGCCAGAGATGACATAATCGACCCCAAAATTATGAGCCAACGGTAAGTGATTGATCTTAAGCCTCTTTATGTTCTCAATTTTGAATTTTTTTGTTCATTTTTAAAGTTTTTGGCATGTTTGGGGTCGGGTTTCACGTTTTATTGTGCGAAGCAGAATTCTATCTCATATGAGTAACTGTTAAATTTTATTTTGTCATTTTAAGCCACTAGAATTGTCATTCGGACCCTGCCCTCATGTCGTACGACATGTCTGTAAAAAGACCATTTTGTCATGCAAGGTCTAATAATGTGTCATTTGGGAATGTTTTATTGTATGAGAGCCATTCCTGTCTCGTACGAGATGTTATCCTTCTGTGTTTTTTCATTCGGGAAACAGTGGGCATTTTTAAGATCAAAACTTGAAATTTTGATTTTGCATTTGACTTAGTTGGACTTGCGTAATGTTTTACTTCTCTTGTAGGCTCATTTGGAATGTTTTGTGATGCTTCGTTGTTGGGTTTTGTAGGTTCGATTACCTCCTGTGCTTTTTAGATGCGTTTATCCTCCCACCATGACATTAGTATGACATTTATCAGAGGTTGAGCAGGCTCATATTGATTTGTGTGGTTTAACTCATCTTCTTGGTTTACCAGATATCTGTCTGAATCATGGTATGCTCACAACATTGGCTGAGTGTTTCCATTCAGAGCATAACACATTTCATTTGCCAGTGGGGGAGTTGAATATCACTCCCAAGGATGTATATAGGATCCTTCGTATCCTTTTTGTTGGGGATAAGGTGGATTATGATGCAGCATTGCTACCTGGACTATAGGCAGTTAGACATGTACTCAGGATCCAGACATTTTTACTCGTTCCATTAGTTGGGACGTGATGATGAGAAGATACAACGAGGAGTTTCCTTTGACGTGTGTTCTAGCAGGATTTATTGGCTATTTTTTGATGCTAGATAGAGGACAACAGGGTTTCCAATGTGGATGGGGCAGGATGTTGATGAGATTGATGGAGACCCCTCAGAGGCTTGGCTGGGGTTCTTGTATATTGGCCCACATGTATCGTGAGATGCATGAGATTGTATATAGGGATGGAATGAGCATGGTTGCAGGTGTATTTATTTTATAGGTTTGGGCTTGGGAGCACCTCCCAGTTTGTCGGCCGATAGTTGATGATAGTAGAGAGCTTGGGCAACCGATTATATATAGGTATGCTGGTTATGTTACACAACCACATCTAGGCAAGACTGATTTTTGGTAGTGGCAGTTAGATGACCTGATAGCCGTAGTGTGGAGACCTTACAGAGGTTTAGAGCCATGGGATGACTGGCGACTGGTTCGCAAGGACCTTTTTGTTACGCACCCTCTTATCGGAAGATCACAGACTATTGTTGAGCAGTTTGTTGTATCACAGGTGATGAGGCAGTATGGCCGGCCTCAGGGGGTGTCGCAGGAGTATACACCTTATGCATGTTATGCGGATGAGGAGAGACAAGGATGGTCTCCATGGTTGTCCTACGCTTTGGCTATGTAGGAGCTGACTAGTCTACAACACCTTAGATGGGACTATATGGATGATGTTGCGGATGCAGGGGTATTGCCCCAGTATAGAGATTGGTTCCAACATCATCCATTTCCTAGGTTTGCATATCCGGGTGAGCAGGCACGCCACATAGAGGATATTGAGGATGATGCCCCCACACCAGGACAGGGCCAGTGACAGAGAACCAAGGCTCAGACATAGGCAGGTGGCAATCTTGGTGCTAGCAACAGCAAGGTTCCAGCTATGGTTGGACTACAAAAGGGTGAGGGTGGATCCCTAGGGTGTATAGGAGTGAGATTGGGTGGAGCTGAGGAGGAGCGAGCAGCTCCGAGATAGGTTTAGTAGTGGTGGGAGGAGTAGGGTGGAGTTGGAGGTGGAGGTGGGGGTGGAGAGCTTGCGAGAGCGTAGGGGACTGACGTAGGATGATCGATGAGAGCACGTCTTGCAGAGCTGCAGTCACAGTTGACAATGGCTCAAACTCAGCTAGCGGAGCGAGATCGACAACTTGTAGATCTCAGGGTTGAGCGCGATTGCCAGATCTCAGAGATGAGAGAAGAGTGCGATCGTCAGGTCACGGCGATGAGAGCAGAGCGAGACACCCTTCAGTAGGAGGTTTTGCATCAGAATAGCAGGGCAACCTACTACGTTGCGGCATATAGCATGGCAGTCTCAGTTGCACAACATGTCATTCCCTACTCGCAGTATATGGCACGGTCAGAGGGAGCTCGGGCACCTCATCACGATCCCGGTCATCAAGCTCCTCCTCCTCCACTAGGCGGTGAGGGAGAGGCCGAGAGCTAGATATTCTTTTTGTAGCTTGGATATTTTTTGTAGACACACCCATTTTTTTGTAGCCTATACGATTCTTGCTCCAATGGGAGTTTGTATATGTCATTCGACATCATTTAGTACTCTTAGACTTTATACGATATATATACGAGATCCGATTTGACTTCATCATACTTGTGTTGATTCATTTATGAGATGTCTTTTATATGCTTTATTCTATATGTATGCATTTATTTTTGGTATGTAATGCAAATGATTATGGATGTCTATTTTTGCTTCTTTTCATGTGCAATTAAATGAATGTGTAATGAGTAATATGAAATGCAAATTTTTATTTTTCTATGCAATAAGATGAATGCAGATGAGTGAATAATGAAATGTATGAATCTAT